>NC_140972.1:44656223-44803723 GCF_056783735.1 Eptatretus burgeri
TTTAAATGAATAAGTACATCCCCCAGAGTGTAGAATGGCCCATGCAAGAAACTTTGTCCACTACATAAGGGTTGCCAGAAGCCCCTTAAGTTGGCCCTTTCAAAGAATTTGAGCTCGGTCAAACATTGGAGGATACAGATAAAACCTAGTTTACATGAACTAGGACATAACCCAGAGTGTAGAATGACCCATGGAAGAAACTTTGTCCGCTGCATCAGGGCCAACAGAAGCCCCTGAAGTTGGCCCTTTCGAAGAATTTGAGCGAGATCAAACATAAAGTTGAAATGAAAAAGTATTTCACCGGGTATAGAATGGCCCTGCCACCCCTCTCCCCAATAATGAATGAGGCGCCCAAAATTTCAAAATATTTTGCAAATTTTTCTTGTTTTGGCGCATCGGATGGCCATGACATCTTAGCTCATGCCCTAACCCCCCCCCCTCCCCAGTAACCTCGAGTCACGTACCAGGCATATCCATGCATGTAGCGCATACGCTTATCTACCTGTGTGAGGCTAGCGGGAGCGTCCACGTCGAGCAGCCGGGACACGAAACGACTTTCGCTTTTTTGGTCACTCACACACGGGAAGCTGACAGCAAGAGTAGCATGAGTACAGGTCATCTGAGTGAGTATTTTTCTTCATCCAGGGGGGGTTAGGTGTTGGGGGGTGTGGACACCGTACATTCACGTCAGTCGCTTTTAACATCCACACATGAACACTATGGGGGTGTGTGTGGGGCGTAGGGTGGGGTGAGGTGTGGTTAGGTGTGGTGTGGACACCGTACAAACTGTTAGGTAGAAACAGACCAATGCTCCACCTCGATCAATTCATCACCCTGTCAGAATGCGTTTCAAACGTCAGAATCGACCATTTTCATTGCTAATGGAAGCTGTCTCCTGTGAGTCAGAACTAGAAACGGACTATAGTCCCATGGCTGACTCGAAGACTCGCTTCGCCTGCGTGCTATGAGATTCAGGTCATCCACTGTTATCTCTTACTGGAACGTACGAGATGCTTGATGTTTTTTTTAATAGTTTATATTTCTTCCAGAGGGCATGTGCAGATCTGACAAGAATGGATCATGATAATTTCGATGTTGTACCACTCCAGGTATGTCCCAAGATGCATGCCACTAAGTTGGTTCACTTGTATGAATTAATCGATCCCACTAACCCAGGCCTAGTTGTAATAGACATATAAGGCATTGAAATATTGTAGCCTACACGTACATCCTTCACATCAGAAATGTTTGCTCTGCTCAGGCCTTATGTTTTCATTCTGTTTTAGGTAACAGACAGGCCGACCCCAGGCAGTGATGGCAACCATGCTAGTCGTGAAGCATCTCATCAGGTCTGTATCATTTGCAAGTCAAAAAGCCATGGTGGCCCACTGAAAGTATTCAATGACAGAACGTGGGCTTCATTCAAGAGAGCAGCTGAATGCAGACTTTCACTTAAGTCTGATCGATACAGAGATATTACAACAGAAGTTAATCTGCAGCAAGAGAAGGGTAATGCAGTGTACCATACTAAATGTCATAAAAATTACACTGCTGTGAAAAGGCCGTCATCAACTTCCGAGAGCGAACCTCCCTCTAAAAAAACCCGAGACACGACGCAGAAGCTCGCTGCCGCCATCTGATACGAAAGGTTTGTTGAGGGGCTCATGCATCTTCTGTCCTGTATTGCGGAAGACCATAAACCGGAAGGTAGAGCCGTTCACAGAGTGCCTTACAAAAGACGGGTGTGATGCCATATTTGCAGCAGCTCCAAGAAGTAGCAATGAGCGGGTAAAAGCTTTAGTTAGAAGTGGGATTGATATGATTGCGAAAGAAACTCAGTACCATTAGTCATGCCGTCGTGAATATTCAAGGAGGCTGAGGGGGCTGTACCAAAAAATGCAGACGTTTCAAACAGGCAGGTGCATTTCAAGACATTCAACACTAATCGAGACAGAGATGATTGGGAATCGTCGGGCAATGCTTGCAACTTAAATTCTCGAACTCTATAAAGCAGAATATCTAAGTGCAGGAGGGACAGTAGACGGTATAGAAGGTTACGCGGTACAGGCTTTGATGAACAAAATCAGACAAATTCGGGGAGAAAATTGCCACATCCGTTTACGACCATCGGAAGGGAAATTTCATGTACAGTTCTGGTATGTCTGATGATGATGCAAGAGCAAGCCTACGTGATGATGATGAGAAGCACCTCCACATGATACGCACTGCAGCACTTCATCTTCGTGCTGTAATACAGGCGATGCCCAAGTTGAAAACACCGACTCCAACATCTGTAGAGACACTCAAGGCATGTTCACCTGATCTCCCAGAAGAAGTGTTGCTGTTTTACAGAACACTCCTTTATGGCCTTCGTGAGCCTTCTGGTGATAACAGAGAAACTGTTCAGAGAAAGGTAATTAAATGGCTACATCATCAGATGCAGTTTATAATGTATCAAGGGGTTCAGTGCAGCCTTGGAAGCACATAGTGCTTGGGTTAGGACTGGGGACTTTAACCGGCTCCAACCTGATCTTGCGTATCCTGAACCAGCTGGGAAACTGCCTCAGTTATGATGAGGTCAAGGCGTTCGAGACAGTTTGCATTTTCGGCTGAGAACGAACGAGATGCACCTGATTGTGTAGAACTAAATCCCAACCGTGGCACAGGGCTGGCATGGGATAACTATGACGTGAACATGGAAACCATCGATGGGAAAGACACCCTGCATGCCACCGTTGGGATTTGAACCCAGACCTCTGGATTGTGGGTCAACCGACTAACCCACCACGCTACGAGGCTTTTGTGGTACTAGTCTGGCTCCCTAGCATACATAAAGGTTAACCTTTTGCATGTGGATTTTTATTACAATAAAGAATACAATAAAAAAGGTCGGGGTTTTGTCATTATTTTTACCAACCGAGAATACAATTCAGGGTCTTTACGTTTGACCTCCACATAGTCTCCCGAAAGGCCAACATTTGGTGTGTCTGGTAGGGCCAACGCAGTGGACAATTTGTCTGGCATGGGGCATTCTATACTCGGTGGAGTGTACTTGTTCATTTAAACCTGGTTTTAAGTGGTACCGCCAATGTTTGGTCTAGCTCAAGTTCTTCGAAAGGGCCAACTTAAGGGGTTTCTGGTAGGGTCAACGCAGCGAACAAAGTTTCTTGCATGGGTCATTCTACACTCTGGGTTATGTCCTAGTTCATTTAAACTAGGTTTTATCTGGTACCTCCAATGTTTGATCGAGCTCAAATTCTTCGAAAGGGCCAACTTAAGGGGCTTCTGGTGACCCTTAGGCAGCGGACAAAGTTTCTTGCATGGGCCATTACTCTCTGGGAGATGTACTTGTTCATTTAAACCTGGTTTTAAGTGGTACCTCCAATGTTTGATCTAGCCCAAATTTTTGGACCCTTTTTGGGCTTCTGGCGACCCTTATACAGCGGACAGTTTTTCTTGCATGGCCATTCTACACTCTGGGGGATGTACTTGTTCATTTAAACCTGGTTTTAACTGGTACCTCCAATGTTTGATCTAATTCATTTTAAAGGCCACTTTGAGGGTCACCAGGGGCCACACGCAGCGGGTGGTGCCCGGCAGAAATCCATATCTGCATATGTCAGGTTACTCACTAAAACCCCCTGTACTCAGATATTGGTACCTCATTCGTATGATCAAAACTCTCTGGGCTGCCGGTCTAAGTCGTGACTTCAAAGACTATCATAAACATTCTCGGTGAACTCTGCGAGATGGGGACTGCCCGAAGTTGTGATCACCGACAATGGCCCGTAATTTGTTTGGTATGAATTTGAAATGTTTTTGGAGCATGCTGGGGTTGAGCCTCATCGCACAGCCCATTACAACCCTCAATGCAATGGTGGAGTGGAAAAGTTAAACCATGTGATCAAGGAAAGTCTCACCGCTCAGTTGACGGATGGAAAAACATTCAAAGATGCAGTTTGAACCATTCTAGACTTACCGCTTATCACCACATGCTCTAACACAGCATATCCCAGCTGAAATGATAATAGGTTGCAAACTTTCATATCCACTGGAAGCTCTTAAACCTATCCAGACATCAACAGCTAACACAGGATTAACAAATGCTGTTCAAAAAAGCAGCAATGGGTAACAGAGTATACAGAGTGATGTCGCAGATGCAGACACTCTGACCCTGAATCAAGGTGTAAGAGTCCGAACTTCGAGACAAATTTGTAAACACAAATTGGCATCATCTCAATCACAGCCACAATGCATTGTTCACAAAGCCAATCTGAATACTTTATGCTCTAAGATGGTTCTTTTTGGAATTCACGACGATGTGTAACGTCCCACGAGACTAGTCAACCCAATTTGAATTCAGATGGTAACTTTGACACTGCTCACCTGCCTGATACCCCTATTCCTCAGCCAGACCTGACCAGACAACCACCTCAATGTCCTGGATGCAATCAACATCTTCCAAGAAGTTTTCTTACTTTGTAACAAACTGAATGTTATCAAATTTAAGTTGATTTGATGGGAACTTGAGCATGCTCCAAAAATTTAATTCATGGACATCATTGATCGTATTTTTGTTAATTGTTTATGAAGCATAATTGTCACTGAGCCCCTTATTACAAAGATTTTTTTTATGTTTAACCTTTAGGAAAGATGGGGACACATGTTATGCTTGCGTAGTCAGATTATATACCAGCGGATCCCAAGTGACGTGACCTGTCTCACCGGGATAGAGGTTCCGCCATGTTGAGCACAATGCATGAGTCATGTTAACTCTGATCCTGTATGTTTGTGTGATTTATTCATTGAGATACAACAATTCCTTCAACCAGGAAAGAACAATTTACCGTTGATACCCAGTCGGAGAAGCTTAACACGAATGACCGCACTATGGTCACAATCTGTTCCAAAATCAGGTAACGGGCTGATTGGGAAACGCACATTTAATGCACTATTAAAAGATTAACTTGACACTTCTCATCCATGTCACCCTCCACCATGGTTATATCAGAACGAGCTGATTCGTCACATGGTCACAGATCGTTTAGCCCCTATATGGGGCTGTTATCAGCAGAGGCCTGCAGGTGTAATGTCTTCGGCCCACCAGAAAACAAAGATGGCGGCCATATTATTTTGTCTGGGTGCCATGGTGGGTGTAGTCAAGCGACAAATGCGAGTGGTGCCCAGCAGCTGTCCGACAAATGGGTGCACATTTCAAAAATAGACAACCAACAACAGCAGCAGCAGCAAAAACAACAACAACAACAACAACAACAACAACAACAACAACCTGGCAGAGCTCTTGTGTCACAGGTGAAAATAAATCTCAGGTGGGGTACAGAGACAAAGGCTTTCAGAAAGTCCATATGCAGTGTATCAAATGTTTCTAATCCTCGGTCAAAGTGAGAGCTCCAATCATGTAGGCAGGGGTGCCAAGAGCCAGAATGGGCCCCAGGGCAACACTTGTGTCAGCCCCCTTCATCCAGTTTCAGATATAATATATTAAGATAAAACCTGACCATGTAATATTATGTAATACTGCACTCCCAGGCCCTAGCGATGATGCAACCAGCAGCCACGGGGTGCATACGAAAGGAGAAAAGAAGGATCCTTCCAGTTATACATATATATTTGAGCGAAGGAATGACTGATGAAATCGAGAGAGAGAAAGAGAGAAAGAGAAAGAGAGAGAAAGAGAAATGGTTCATTAATGTAATATTAATCGACGACTGCCAGTTTCACCGTTTGGCATTTTGAAACTGAAGATATTCGTTGGAAATGTGTGACCTTGTCCACCAGAAGGAAATTCTTTTGGATATTCCTGATGGCCTCTCACACAGTTTTCTACTTCTGTCTGGGTTGAAATTTCAGAGACTTTGCCAACATCAAAGTTTGCACATTGGAATTTGAGGCTGCTCTCAATGTTCTGTGAGAGTTCATGGGCCTTGTGCTGATTATCCACCACCTCTCTCTGTTTCACTTTCAATTCCACGAATGCGTTGTTCTTTTATATCATCAATAGCGTTACCACCTTGAGATTTCTCACAAATTGTTTCTGTCACTTGTGGAATGGTAGGTCTCCAGTCACTTGATAGAGACTACTGGCCTTAATTACACCGACATGGAACAGAGTACGAGAGCCTTGCAGACATGGCTTACTCTTTACAAGTGACGATAAGTACAGACTGTAGAATCAATTCCTCTGACGTCACATTATATTCCACTGTCATTGGTTGGAACTTGGAAGTGCTGTCGTCTACAGATCACCAGAGATCTTTGCTGTCATTGGTGAAACTCTTCTACATGTACACAGAAATACCTTCTTTTTTTTTTGAATAACAACTGAAATGGAGGTTTTCGTATCGTGGGAAATTGTGATGCTATTCCGATATGTGGATTAGTTTATTTTTTTTTAACTTATTTCACCTGGGTGGGGTTTGCATTTACGTTATGACGTCATTACCACGATTATCATTATGTAAATTGTTCCCACAGTAGTTTATTTTACGAGGGAGGGTGGCAATAGCATAATACTCTCCACGGCAATGAAATTATTTATAACTATACTCTCATAATGAATCAAACAATTGGAGGAATAATTACGGGCCCATATTAGGTCCGGGCCCTGGGATAGTTACCCCCCTCCCCCTCAGCACCCCTGCATGTAGGCATGACAAATTACATTTCACAGTAATAATTTGACTGGAGTCCGTGCTGATTCGAATCAATTATTATGTTATGTCGAGTAACATAATCCAAAATGTGGTCGTAAATTATGCGTTCCACGATTTTCACAACTTGACTTGTAAGTGATCTTATTATATCCTGGTGTTGGCGCAGTGGTGAGGGCAGCGACTTGGGATCCAAAAGGTCCTGAGTTCAAGCCCCGTTGGGCCACTGAACTAATACAGCAGGGGGTTGACTCAGCCTGTCATCCTTCCGAGGTCGGCGAAGTGAGTACCAGTATACTGGGCCGGTGTATACCCTGGTTAAAATAGGTGTACCATATCCTGGTGTCGTAAGAGGCGACCAGGGATGCGTCAGGAAGGGCATCCGGCATAAAACATGTGCCAAATCACTAGGCGGATCATACGGATGATCCGCTGTGGCGACCCCTAACGGGAGCAGCCGAAAGAAGAAGAAGAAGAAGAAGAAGAAGAAGAAGAAGAAGAAGAAGAAGAAGAAGAAGAAGAAGAGACTTGCAAGTGATACTGGTCGATAGTTTCCAACATCAGTTGTTTCTCCTTTCTTGAAGACAGAGGAGACTCAAGCGTCGCGCCAATCTTGAGGAATAATCTTATTTCCATTGACTGTTGAAACATATACGCCAAAGGAACGTCAAAGTCAGGAACCTCAGCAAGGATATTGATGTGTACCCCATCTGGTCCTGAGATCACTCATCTTTTTTCAGTTTTTCTAGCTCATTGCGAACTGCTTGCGAAGTAATCTCTAGATCTGGGAGAGAGGCGGTTACACTCCTGAAAAAGAAAAAAAAAACACCCAAAATATGAGCCTTTACATTGTCATCAGTCACAGTAATATTATTGTATATTTCGAAGTCAATGGAGGAAGATGTCTTGTCGAGGAGACGGGCATAATTGGAAAGCTTTGAGGATTATTGTTCAGGTTTTGCACCAGTTTTTCTTCCTAATTATTTGGCTTGAGCTCCTCGAACAAAACATCTTTCAAAGCTTGTCGATGTGCTTCACTGAAGGTGTTCAGGTCAGTCGGCGTGGCTTTGACTTGCAGCTTCCTTGCTTGTTATTTCGCTTGCTTGAACTTGTTTAACAGATCTGAACTGTGTCCAAGGAGGTTGAAATCGTCTTCCAGCTTTCATAAGCTTGTAAGGGATGTAAATATCAATGAGTTCTTCATCATTGTGTTTTAAGCTAGTCCATTGTTCTGTAACTGAACAGTCTCTGAGGAGGCCCTTCCAGTCTAAGCTTTGTAAATGTCATGACATTCCTATAAAATTGCCTTTCAAATACAAGAACACTTTTCCATCACTCGGAGTTAATTCTGGGGAGGATAATAGACGAGGTTGACACAAACATTGAATGATCATTGGAGGAGAAGAGTTCCCCTCCTTATACATCCTGTAAGAGGCTGGAGTTACCTGTAATAACTAAATACATAAGATTGTTACCACGAGTCGGTTTGGTCGACTAGTGCTTGATTAAATTTTAAGTGTGTACTTGAACACAACGTGTGGCATCGTGCTCTAGGAACTGTCTAGCCGCACTTCAGTGATAGTCATCGAAGCGATCTTAGAAAAGTTGGGAAGTTGACGTTGTGCTTGCAAGTTAAAATCACCAAACAAGAAAACATTTCTTATTCATCCGAGTTGGTAGATGTACAAATCTGTTCTCCACGGGCATGTCCTCCTTTATCAGGTCTGTAGAAAACTCCCACTAGTACATGTGATGAGGGAGTAGGATTAGTGTTAGTGCACCATACTATCTCACATTGGTTCTCAGGAGAACAATCCAAAGTAGGTAATAAATTGCTTTCCACAAACAATAAGATTGCACCATAGTTTAGGTTTCTGTCTTCAGAAAGGCAATATGTCCATCGGAAGTGAACTCCCTGTCCATGACTGTAATATCAAAAAGGTTTCAGTAATAGCTACAATGTCGAGCTCCTCACCGCCGATGAGTGATCGAAGGTGCAATGACTTGTTTGTAAGAGACTGTGCGTTAAAATTAATCGTTTTTAATGAAATATACTCTTTCCCTTAATGTGTGTAGTGCGAGGAGACTCTATTATGGGAGATGTGGAGAGACCGTTGTCATCTACAGGGACGAGGCCCGCACTTGGGCTTGGTACTTCAGGACTACTTCGTCTCCTCCGATGATGTATTGTCTGTTTGGGTCACTTTCCCTCTTTTTCTTACGATCCCGCAGCAGTTTCTTTTCTTTTTCTCTTTTGAGATGAATCGAGTCTCGAGTGACAAATATCGGTTTTTTTTTTTGGTTTTTTTTTTAGCAAAGAGAGGGATCATTCACATTGCGTATCGTACTGACCAGTGCTAGAAAGAACTAGGTTCCTGTCAGACTCGCATCTCCAAAAAAACTTTCATTGGTCTGAATCTATTCTCCATGTGGCGTCCAACACGGAAAGTATATACAGGCTATGCGTTCAGGTTCATAACTTTGATCAATTTTGCCACAACCTCCATTCACCTTCTTCCTCCTTTACTCATTGGAACATTCCATCTCCACTGGTTCATCCCTGAAAAGCTCATTCTGAGAAGACAGGTTGTGAATATCTGTGTTTAGATCTACTATTTCTGCATCCATGGCTAGGATGTTGCTGGCTAGTTTTTTTCCACCATCGCTTTGTCCGCATTGTGAGTGAGGTCCAATTCGACCTTATCAAGATACTCACTTTACGACTTTCCATATTCTGAGCACCTTTCTTCTATGCACTTGTCCTCCAGGATAGCTTTCTTTGCTTTCATACGGCAATCGTTCAAGCAGTACCAAGGAAACGTGTGGGTGGTTGTTAATCATCCCAAACTCCTGCTCTGTGATACCCATACCAAACATTTAATACGAGTCCATTGACTACACCTTCCACCATCTGGTCCATGATGTTGGCAAATGTACAGTTTCCGTTAATGCTTTTGTCAGTGTTGTTGGAAAAATTATCGACATGCATCTGAGTGAAGTTTATGGTGCTACTTCTTCCATATCTGCTTGCAACTTTGGTTAGTTTGTCAAAAAAATTCCCAGCTCGTCTAGTCCTGGAGCGTGCACCAACACCAGCAGCGTCAATGACTTTAGCAGCATTTCTGAGAGCACGGTATTTTGACTTTGACGATTTTCGGTAGACATGTTGACCAATGGCCTCGCCCTCTTATGAGGAGGCCGAACAAGCCAGAGAGAACATTTTCACAACCAGTTTTTTTCTCTCAACTTTCTCTGTTGAAAATGATCCTCATAAATTGCCTCAGATGGGTACCATTGGCTTTGCGTCCTAATCTGAAGGACCTACGAGAGGCCGCCATTCAAAAGCACAACAAACCAAGGTCTCAGGGTGAATGCATGTCCGTGCCTTCATCTCCCACAAAAGTGGGGAGTCTTGTCCTTAGACTACGTAGAGTTGCAGAGCAGCCAAATCCACCACCACACTTGTGTTCACCACCACACCGAAGTAAGCACTACGTTCTCTCGCCTTCAACCTCCTACGTCACCTTATTAGTGCTGATCGATTTGCGATGGCTTTTGTTTATCTTTCTTTTCTTCCTCCTTGTACTCCATAGCTGAATGAACTTTTCAATTCAGGGTTGGCAGTCCTTCAGATTCGGATGCAAAGCCAACTTGTAAGGGGATATATATATATATATATATATATATATATATATATATATATATATATATATATATATATATATATATATATATATATATATATACACATATATTTATTTTGTTTTTTTACTTATGCGAGGTGTGGGAACCAGGGAATCCAAATCTATAGATTGCCTGTGAAACTTTGTGCTTCCCCTCACACAAGGCATTGCCACCATGTGAGCATGCTCTTCTGTCCACCTCATGTGCATGAAAACCTCATAGTCTCGGGTTATATCATATTTTTTACTTCCAGTAGATGTGCGAACCAGTAACTGACCCTATACACCACTAGTGTGCACAATAAAAATGCACATAACTCAAAATTGCTTGAATGTGGGTATTTGTAAACCGCCGCATGAGTGCACTATACAGACCCGGCAAGAGCTCTGAATTGAGGCATCATTCAGCATTCTATGTGTTGTGGTTATGACGTTCACTCTGCTCAGACACAATCGTGCTTTTTCCATTTATATCTACATTGATATAGAAATACGCATGTACACGCACACGCACACACCTTGCGGAACTGCCTTGACGAGTCACTTCAATCCTAATCTTCCCTCCATGGCTTCACGTCCACAGTTCATCACCATCTCATGTCATCTTCCATTCCTACCTGGAAAACGTTATTGCCCTATTTACCCCCCCCCCCCACTAAACCCACACCCTCTTATTTGCAGACTGCCATCTATCTTTCCCTGCTCATTGATTCTCTTGCTTTTTTTGTGTCTGCCTAATTCCTCAATAACCGACTGTCAGTACACCGTCCTTCAACCCTCATCACCTCGCTCTTTCATGAGCCTACATTTTGTTTACAAAAATAGTCAAGCAATCCAGATGACACATCGGGTGTGTCTGTTACAGAACACATACTCAAGACTAGAAGGTACATGTCAGTGTATGTTTAAATGATGCACTCACACACAGACATTTCAAATGTAACAAATGCTACTTGTTCCAATTCCAGACATAATGCCACAGACAGACGGAGCAGGTATGTAACCCTCACAGGTCGAATGTAGGATGAAAATTGGTGAAAAAAAATATTGAGAGAGGTATTGTTCCATTCGGTATTGTTGCAGTGTTGGTATTGTTGCGTTCGCTATTGGTATTGTTCATTCGGTACCATTCGGTATTGTTACGAAATTGCAAGAATTTTGCAACCCAAAGTAATCTTGTAATATTCTATATTTTAATCATCAAAATTAATTTTAGCCAAAGTGGACACGTGATTGGTACAGTAGCTAGTAGGATAGCTCAGAGGTGGTGTACTCGCCATTGAGCTGTCTAATCTGGGTTAGATTCTCTACATGAATATAATATCACCCTGGTGCTTTGCAGGTATGTTATTGCATGAGAGAATATGCCATCTTTTGGAGGGACATTAAATCTAGCGGCCCATCTATTAGCATTTGCTGGTGGATGTTAAACATCCCACTGTTTTTACAAGAGTCGGCCATTGTGTGCCGACACTATAACCAAATTCTAAATCCGCACGCAAACCTGTCGCCTACAACTTCAGCATAGTCACTGTATGCATAAGCAGGCATTATGACCGAGACCCAAATTATCCAGACAAGGCAATGACACATGGGACTTGAGGACCGAATTGGAACATTCAGTTGTCAAGTGAGATGGCCAATGTGAATGCAAAAGCCAATGCTTCTCCAACAATCAACAGATACAAATACAGAATGGGATGGTTAACTTTGTAGTCCACAACAAGATAACTATTTGATGATATCGTGTCAAATAAAACATGCTGTCATGTGCCATGTGAATTCCAAAGCAATTAAGGAGCATGAGTTATAGAAGAATGGCAACCGTGGTTGTTATTGACGTTTTGCCAAGCTTCTCCTGATTCGTAGCGCTATCAATGTTATTGTAATCTTCACCACGCACGCAAAGCGAAAAGCTAGCTGAAGCAATTAGTTCATGTCCGTCCATCCGTCTCATCAGTTTATGATCAAGGAACAGCTTATTTAAATTGAATGTTATATTTTGAACGCAGATTAGAACATGAATCGAAAAACAAACTTGCCATTGAACAGTACATTGTCTCTGAATTTGTCCCGATCGCACATGCGCAAGGAGGAGTGAGATATATATTTTTTTACTCTTTCTGCCTGTCTGGCAATCACACATTGTTGAAAAATTTTTCCAAACAGAAAACTTGTTTTGAAAGACGTTATAAAGGACACAAACAACTGTTACAAGTGACTAATATGATGTGTTAGATCGGGTGGTGTAATAGACACTGCACAAAACGGTAGTGAAACCAGGAATTAATTAATTTATATGCATTTAAACCTCTATGAAACCTTTATCATAATTGAATTATACACTTATAAGGTGGTGTATAAGATTGGTGTATAAGATTGCTTCAATCAAAAACTTCCAGATTTTTTTAAACGATCTTAAAAAATAATTTTTAAATTAAAATTTAATGGTGGTTCAAGCATCAAGAGTGCTCGACACTCGTTGGACGGGACATCGAGATGCAGTGAGTGCTATTGTAAACAATTTTAGAGACTACATATGAGATCACAAATGGTCAAGATTTTGTTGGCGATACTGTCATGAGTGATGCTGTTCTACAAGTGGTACTATGTGGTGAGAGTTTCAGGTACACTGCCATAGCCATGAAACAGATTATAAGCATGCTGGCTCCCGTGGATAAGTGCCTCCAATCCGGGAAGACCGACTTACAATAAACAACGACTTTGATGGAAACGTTCAAATATGGCTTGAAATCACCGAGAAGCTCATGAAGATCGACGAGATGATACTCATGAAGAAAACTTCACGAAACTGTAACTTCACTCATATCTGACTGAGTTGATAACGACAAGCTAGCTCGGCCCCGTCGTTTTCACATCGTGAACAGTAAACTTGGTGATTCGCTGGTGAAGATTTGTACTAGAGGTGTAGGAGCAGACCAAGACGAGTCATGTGACCCAAAGGCGTACATGAAACGAGTCTTTGAGATAATAGCCACAATCTTGTTAGAGATGAAGGCAAGGCTTGTTAAAAGTGGTTGGCTGTACGAGGCTGTCTGAAGTCTATCATTAAAGTCTCCAACATTCCTGAGTGTTAAAACCCTGCAACTTCTGTCAAAGCTTGGAGTTAGGATCTCCACTCGAGAGGAGCTTACTGTCGTGAAGGCATTTATAAGTCACAATTCCAATCCACAGTTCATGGTATGTGTCGATATACTGGAAGTGCTACATTCACAGAGGGTAGCATTCCCCGAGACATATATGCCCCTCCTGCAGAAATTGCCACAGTCACCAGCAGCACCGCAGTGTGTGAATCCATCTTTTCATCAATGATGAGGATCAACAGACCACAGCGACGGTCCATGACTAGCCCCGCCAAGCTAACATGCTCACATTGGACTTCAAGAAAAGGCGCACTGCATCATTAGATATGGAGAAATTTGTGAAAATGTTCTCACAGAAGCACCATCATCTCCAGTCATTTTGATACATATATCATACAAATATGCCTGGTGTTGGCTTAATGGTTCGGGTGGTGTGCTTGGGATCTGAGGATCCTGAGTTCAAATCCCACTTGGCTGTTGAATTAATACCAGGTGAGGTTGACTCTGCCTGTCATCTTTCCGAGGTCAGCAAAATGAGTGCCAGCTTGCTGGTATCCTGTGTCGGAGTGGCGACCCATCCAGGATTGTGTCCAATAGTCAAGGAGACTGCTGAGGTCAGGTCAGGTTAGATCTGTGACCTGCTACAGGTACCATGTAAACCTTTACTAACCTGTTCCATGGTCGGGTTGGCGGCGACTAAACCGTCTCCCCAACCAAGTTTTCTGGTGAGGAGGGTGTTTGGATATGGACACCCAGCAGGATTAAAAACAAGACCTGTCAAAGGGCGGAGGAGCTCCTTATGAGCCAATGGCCATCCATACCAACTAGTGCCCAACTGTGTCTGCGGACGTCCTCCTGCAGTTGGGTTACTTTTTTATTAGGAGGTTGGTGGCAGGATTTGCACTCTGGCCACCATAAAACCCTTCATTCCGCAAAACACAAAAACGCAAAAAAAATCTGAAAACCCACTCCGTGGGAGTAACTCCTATGCAGCTTCCCTTCGCAGGGCAGCTCATCGGATGACGGGATTGGGGCAAAGCCTTCGGAACCCCTAATCTTTGATGATAGGAGGGAAACCACGGGGTAACATCCGTGGGTCAGATTGCGGGAGAGTGTGTCGGAGTGGTGCTGAGGTGTCGTCCACCAGAAGGAGGTCTCCTTGGGTTAACCTGAGGCGGTCCCTTCGGGTGGGTGCCTGGAATGTCCTATCCCTAAGAGAGGATGATCACCTGTCTCTGTTATCATCTGAGCTCAAGCGTTTGGACATCGGGATTGCAGCTCTCTGAGGTTCGGAGACCGGATTGCGGCGAGATCATGGTGGGTGGTTACACCTACTATTGGTCTGGTCGCTCTGATGGTTACCATTCCCAAGGAGTTGCTGTAACTGTGTCCAATAAGCTGACTCCAATGATAATTGAGGTAACACCGGTCAATGAGCATATTATGAGACTAAGGATTTGTCACTCCTTAGGTCTCATTTCCCTGGTCTCTGTTTATGCTCCGACTGAGGAAAGTGATCTCACTGTGAAGGACATATTCGATGCCACGCTCAAGTCTGTGGTTGATCAGTGCACCAGACGAGATACACTTCTAGTCTTGGGGGATTTCAATGCATCGACTGGAACTGATAGGGATGGTTATGAGGTGTGTGTTGGTCCCCATGGGTCAGGAACTATGAACCAGAATAGCACTAAGTTCCTTGACTTTGCAAGAAGTGGCTGGTTCATGGTTTCAGCGCCCACAAGCTCATCGCTGGACTTGGTATTCCAACGCTAGCGGTGTGGCAAAGGAGATTGACCATGTCCTCATTGACGGTCGTTGGAGGATGATCCAGAACTGCAGGGTCTACCGGAGTGCTCAGTTCCTCAATACTGACCACAGGCTTGTTGTAGCAACTCTAAAGCTGCATCTTAAATCCTGGAGAATGGTACCATCCCAGCCTAGGCTGGATGTTGGCAAGCTCAGGGATGAGAGAGTAGCTGAGGAGTTTGCGAACAGTCTGAGTGGACACTTGGGGGGTCTGGGTGCTTTGGGGGGTCCTGAAGAGTTGTGGAGTGCCTTCAAGACCACCGTCCTTGATGTTGCCGGTGGATGTCTTGGAACTCACCGCAGGGCAAAGAAGAATTTTGTCGCTCAAGGGACACTGGATACCATTGACCAGAGTCGCAGGGCCAGGCTGAATGGCAGAGCTGAGCTGTTCAGGGAGCTGAGGCGTAAAACTGTACGTGCACTGAGGGTGGACAAGGAGGCCTATGTGCAAGGAATCTGTGAGGGGGGAAAAGCATCACCTGTGGACAGGTGATTCTCGTCCCGCTTACAGGGGAATTTGCGCATTGCGTTCATCCAAGCCCATCCCTCGGAGCACTGCAGTTAGAGCAGAGAGTGGTAGGCTCTTGACAGAGGAGTCTGAAGTGAAGGCCCGCTGGGCCGGTTACTTTGAGCGGTTGTACGAGGCTGATCCCCCAGCTGTCGAGTTGGACGTCAAGGGTGTTACAATCCCTGTTGCTGACCCTTGAATCAACTGTGGTCCACCTTCGCTTGTGGAAACACGGGCTGCGGTGAACCAGTTGAAACGGGGCAAAGCTCCAGGGATCTGTGGCATCCATGCTGAACTTCTCAAGGCTGGTGGAAATGCTGCACTCGTGTCGTTGCATGCAGTTTTGTGCTCTGCCTGGAACACAGGCATCATCCCAACTGACTGGAAGAGGGGCCTTGTTGTTCCTCTCTGGAAAGGGAAGGGTGATCGCCAAGACTGCAACAACTACCGAGGGGTGACGCTACTCTCAGTGCCGGGCAAGGTCTTTGCTCGGATAATTCTTGATAGGGTTCGCCACCATCTGCTTGAGCACCAGCGTCCAGAGCAGTCAGGCTTTACACCAAAGAGGTCAACGATTGACCGCATCCTTGCTCTTTGTGTCCTCACTGAACGCAGACGAGAGTTTCGGCAGGGGCTGCTTGCAGCCTATGTTGATCTCTGTAAAGCGTTCGATTCAGTGAATCGGGATGTCCTCTGGAGGATTCTTGGTCTTCGTGCGGTGCCGCAAAAACTGATCGATCTGATGTCTGAACTCTACTCTGGTACTGAGAGTGCTGTAAAGTGTGGTGGTACCATCTCTGACTTATTTCCAGTTGTTACTGGAGTTCATGAGGGGTGTGTACTGGCCCCTACACTTTTCAGCACTTGTATGGACTGGATTTTAGGGAGGATGTCGGAGAGATCAAGCTGCGGTGCATAGTTTGGGAATGTCAAGATCTCGGACCTTGATTTTGCAGATGATGCAGTCATCTTTGCGGAGACTTTAGATATCCTTATGGGGGCCCTCAAGGTGCTGAATGAGGAGTCAGAGCTGCTGGGATTACGGGTTTCTTGGGTCAAAACTAAGATCCAGGCTTTCGGTGACATCTTGGATGCTGCTGTCCTGTCTGTGCCTGTTTGTGGTGAGGATGTTGAGGTCGTGGAGAGATTCACTTACCTTGGCAGTGATATTCATGTCTCTGCTGGCTGTGAGTCAGAGGTCAATAGACGTCTGGGTCGGGCCTGAGGAGTCATGGATTCACTGGATCATGGGGTGTGGCGCTGCCGGTGCCTCTGCGGGAGGGCGAAAGTCCGAGTCTTCAGGTCTGTGGTACTTCCAGTCTTGCTCTATGGATGCGAGGCTTGGACTCTGACCAAGGATCTGAGATGGAGACTTAATTCCTTTGGTACCAGGTCTCTTCAGAGAATCCTTGGCTATCGCTGGTCGGATTTTGTGTCCAACGAGCAGTTGCTGAGAGAGACTCGGATGAGATTTGTTACCTGCATAGTCCGTGAGCGTCAGTTGCGGCTGTATGGACATGTGGCTCGTTTTCCTGACGCTGATCCTGCTCACCAGATTCTCTCAGCGAGGGAGTCTCATGAGTGGCGGAGGCCAGTGGGCCGACCACGTGCCTCGTGGTTGCAGCAGGTTGACCATCATCTCAAGGAGATGGGGATGGGCCTCGCATCTGCCTGGGGGATGGCCAGATGGAGGCCCCTGGAGTACCGGCGGAAAGTGGACGCAGCGACGCGCTGTTCTGGCACATGCTCCCATACCTAACCTGACCTGCTTAGGCAGCACCAACGCTCTACACAGAGTATGGTCCCAATGGATGGTTAGATCAGACAAATGTAATGAATGTTTTGCAGAAAATACACTCCCCCTCTTGAATTCCATTCACATTGTGAAATCAATAGTCCATCAAAAAAAAAAGAGAATTAAGCGTGATGTACTGAACCAGAAATTTTGTGGGAACGATTGAGTGTGATCGAAAAAGTTACGTGCTTTGTGTACAAGGGCCTCACAAATCAAACTCCGGTCTTGTAAATTTTCAAATCGCATCTAGAAATTGGTTAATTACAGGGCTTTTATGCTACAGGTGAAAGTGATAATGAAAAGACAAGGAACAATTCAACAATTTTTCCACTCAAAGCCTTAAAAACGAATCAGGATAATGAATATACCAAGAACCAAGCACATACCAGCATCTCATCTGTAGGTTTGAGTGGTGCATCATCATCCAAACAGCCTAAAATTGGTACCCACACAATTTTTATTTGAAAAAAAAAAACATTGCCTCCAGGCTGTCCGTTGGTTTATTATCTTGTTTTCTGCAAGCCGTTTTTTGCTGTCGTTGATATGTTTTGCTTAGGGGTAAATTATTAAAATAACTAACATTTCATTTGACAACTCTCATTTGAAATTTCACAATCTTGAAGAATAACATGCTTATTCTGTTTTTCCGACAATTTTCTCTTATAATACTCGACCAGAGACCATATTAAAACCCATCTACACTATAAAAGTGAATTTGTAATTTATTTGTTTATTTGTTTATTTATGCTTCCAAAATTTGAAAAAATACTGAACCAAATCCAACAAAATTGTGCATGTTGCCAAAGGGTACACAAAGTATGGTTTCAGTCTGGGTAGCATATCTGGGGGAGCGGAAGACCTCAATTATCTTTGTAAATGTACATCGTATAGCACCCCAGGTGGTAGACGGTATTACAAATCATCTTCTTTTAGAATTTAGAGAGTTCAAACAACTTGATTATATGCGTTATGGTGATGTTGAAATCTGAGTGAGAATAATTTGAAATTTTCAAAATGTTTCATTTCACTCATTTTTAGCGAAGGTTCAAACCAAAGTATCCAACACTGAGCTTCGCAACAAAGTGGAAGTGATTTTTGGTCGTGCCATACATGCACAGCAAGGATGGTTGATGAAAGTGATGTTACCTGACTTCCAAGCGGATGGAATATGACCTCAGGCAAATGAGAGGGTGCAGAATGTTTGTAAAGTATGGCAATAACACCAACAATTTGAGAGTTAATGGAACACGATACCGCACGCATTATTCAAGTATATACAGTACTGTACTTTAATTTTAATAAAACAATGATATTAATGATTGTTAAATAAATAAATCTGGAAACAGTGCTATTGAAGTAGTACAGAAGCAGTCCCGAATCCCACCCTTTTTCACCACCCCATTTAACCTTTATTTAAATTGAACGACTACAAAAATGGAAGTTCTGGGAAGTATTATGAAGGCAATTTGTGTTCTACAGTGTTCAAGTAACATGGAGTACAGTTGTACTCCATACAGAGGGATGACATGGGGGGGGGGGGAAATGAAGACCCATTCAATTGTGTACACAATGATATGCTCATAAACTACTCATAAGCATCTAAAAGCCATCCCTTTTACTCGAGTGTTTTCTGAACTACCAATACTTTAAAAGATGACAGAATACATCGTTAAAGTACCAAGCGAGAGATCGCTAAAACGCCAATTTGTACTTCTCCTTCTTCTTCCTCTCTCAAAACAATGTTAAACTGTGGCCCAACCTACATCAATAACTGCTGAAGCCATGATGGTGATTCCAATGCAAGGAAGTTACTCTGTCTCTGGGCTGCTGCATGCAACCAAAAATTGATAAATGCATAAAACATTAATCATTTTATGAGGAAAATAAATCGAACATAAATGTGGACTCAACCAAACCAGGCCAGTACTGTGGGAAGGGGTAAAATAGACAGTACCATTCCAAAAGCGATAAATATCCAAACCATCCCCCAAATCAATTTAAATAAGTATTAAAACAATTTCATAGCATATATGGGATTCATCCATACCAAAATATATAAAACATTGAGCTTTTTTTTTTTAAACGATAATTACATTATTTCACATATGTGGTAATCCACATAGTGGACTGAAGCAAAAGCAAGGATTGAGGGGAGAGTGGGAAGGGCAGAATGTACCATAAGCCAAATTTAATAACATAAGTGGTTATAATTTAATAACCTTTAATCCATACCAACACAACAAAATATATAAAACATTAAGCATTTTATTACTTTTAAAAATTGCAGAAACAAGAAAAAAAAATATTTTAATGTAAAAACATAAATGAGATTCGAAATGAGATTGTGAATGAAACGGACACAAATTGTTATAAAAAAAATTTATCTTAAATTTTTTTTATGACCTTAAAAGCCTCTTTTTTTCAAATGTCCATATAATACCACAAATGTTTTGCAGGTCACTGTGAGCAAAATTATGATCATTTAACACTTATTCACAGGTCCTTTTCTATTTTGATTTATTCATATCAGTTTTTATGTTACAGGTTGTAAGTGAAAATGAAAAGACAAAGAGCAATGCAACAATTTTTTCCACTCAAAGACAAAAACAAACAAGATAATAAATATACCAAGAACCAAGATCATACCAACATCTCATCTGAATGTTTGAGTGGTGCATCATCATCCAAACAACATGAAGCACAAATACAGCTACCTACTGAAGAAGACCCACTGTCTTCACAACATAGAGGCAGTTCCTGATGTGTGTCGGTCAAACTCTTTCCACTTATTGAACCTACAAAAGATGACTACTGGTGCACGGCTTGCAAAAAAAAAGCTTACGAAGAAGGAAAGCTTCCCACTGCTACAGTTGGTAAAAGTGGAGGAGCTTGGTTCTCCCAACTTATCAGCAAAGCTAATGCGAACAAACTAAAAATGCTACAAAACACCGAGCCTCTGGTCTGCATCGATATGCGGAAAGCCTTAGTAGCCAGTCACTGTCAAAGACAATATCACAAGTATTTCATGAGGGTAAGACGACTGAAGACACAATGCAGCTACTTTCTAATGAAGCGAGAAATACCACACATCTACAAACTGGAGGCCATTGTTAAGTACATTGCCACTTTTCAACCCTGAAATTGGACACTTCTTTCAAAGAACACCGACAAATGCTCACTATCTTTCTGCAAGAAACTCAACTGAATGGTTAGAAGCATGCGGTGAAACAGTGAATGATTCAGCAGTTGTAAAAGTGAAAAACTCTCTCACCGCATTTGATTAATTTGCTTACATGGCTGATGAATGCACTGATGCAAATGGGCGTGAAGTATAGAGTCATTGCATATGTCAGTAGTAGGCCAGTGGATGCATTTTTACATGTTCAGATTATAGAAAACACATCGGCTGCATCTGTGACAGTCCACATCTTAGAAGAGTTAAATGCTTGTAAATTAAACCCTAAACACATGGCTGCTTGTGCATTCATTGGAGCTGAAAACCTCTCTGGAAGACATAGTGGAGAACAAGCTTTGCTCAGAGAAAAGTGTAATCCTAATCTCTCCAATACACACTGCAAAAGACATCTACTACAACTGGCACCACAAAGAGCTGTAGAATCTTCAAAGGACGTTAAAAGAGGGACATACTTAATGTCATCATTACATTCATTTTTAGCTCACCTGGACTTTAGTTGCGTGAGCTAATGTGATCAAGTTGTGTCCGTAGGTGAGCGAGTGAGTGAGTGAATCAGTCAATGAGTCAGTCAGTCCATAAACACCTCAGTCATTTTCGCTTGAACCAAACACGTGATTTTTATGAAACTTGGTGCCAGCTTCGTATCTGATGCTTAACAAAGGTGTATTGACCGCATCAAAATCTGCGCTCATTGAGGGGGCCTACGGGGTTTTCTTTGACCACCCCCCCCCCCAAAAAAATAGGCATTTGCTCTCTTCTGTGAACTACACACAGAATTTCAATGAAACTTGACCACAAACTTCATCATCCCAGATATACTGAAGTTTGTTCATGGCATTAAAAATTCAGAATCTAAGGGGGTCTGCGGGGGGGGGGGGTTGAGTGACTGTTGCTCCTGATCCAGGTGAGCTTCAGGACAGGCGGTCCTATTTTTTAACAAGACTCCAAAACGACCGAATGCCTTGGAAAGAAATAGAAGATGCTTTGGGACTGAAGTTCAAATTAGTCCAACCTGTTGAAACCCACTGGCTTTCTCATGAGTGATATTTGTCTGTTGTCTAGAAATTACTGAAACCATTACTGGCTATGAAAAGTATCCACCAAGATGGGATGGATCCGAGTAGTAATGCTGGTGACCTACTTTTGTTACTTCATTCACAGAAGACAATAGTCATTCTTTCTCCAGTAAACCTACTGTTAAAACCACTTGGGTCATTCAACAATGCCATCTCGGTATCTGCACAACAGTAGTAGATTTTATCCAGAAATAAAAGCAACAATTGGATCAGAGAGATATCCACTGAAAACCTACTGGAATAAGTGAAGACTTCAGTCCAGCAGTTGACTGGTGAAGGTGTTCATATAGACTTTCAAACTAACGAGGACAAGAAGTGCTTGTGAAGCCAATTCAAAAAGTACATAGACTTGATTCTTCCCAATATACAACAGTGAATTCTGGATTCTAGTCAACCTCCACATAGTTTCTACAGTTACCAATCTCATAAAACACCGACAGTTGGCAAGTGAGGCACTACCAGCAATGAGACTACCACGTCAGGTCAGGTAAGAGAGAATGCGCCGGAGCAACGCGTTGCTGTGTCCACTTTCCAAAGATACTCCAGTGGCCTCCATCTGGCCATCCCCCAGGCAGATTCCTGGCCCATCCCCATCTACTTGAGATGCTGATCAACCTGCTACAACCACGAGACACGTGGTCGACCCATTGACCTCCTCTACTCATGAGGCTCCCTCGCTGGGAGAATCTGGTGAGCAGGATCAGTGTCAGGAAAATGAGCCACATGTCCATACAGCTGCAGCTGATGCTCACGGACTATGCAGGTAACAAATCTCACTTGAGTCTCTCTCAGCAACCGCTCTTTGGACACAAAGTCCAACCAGCGATTGCCAAGGATTCTCCGAAGAGACCTGGTACAAAAGGAATTGTCTCTTCTCAGATCCCTGGTCAGAGTCAAAGTCTCACATCCATAGAGCAAGACTGAATCAACCTGCTGCAACCACGAGGCATGTGGTCGGCCCATTAGACTCCTCCACTCACGAGGCTCCCTCGCTGAGAGAATCAGTTGAGCAGGATTAGCATCAGGAGAATGGTCCAGATGGTCTTTGTGGAATGTGGAATCGAAGTGCTTCGTAGACTCGCCAAAAGAATGGCGCCAAGTCATTTTCCCACAGCGGGAAGAACATACGTCAGGCAATTTGTGAGCGGTAATCAACACCAAGGCTCAGAGACTCCATGCATCTTCTTTTCATGAGCAAATATGCTGACCGTTCCTCTCTTGCACCCTGTCTGTTCACAACGATGACTCACACGATTTCTGAGGCCCCGTGAGGAGGCCACGAGGCACGCTCTCCTTCCCTCCTCAGAAATGTTCACACTTCACGGCTCAGCTGAAACATCAACGGCCAACGTCCAGCTCAGCACGTGAGCCAATTCACACCACACGAACACGAGAATCGCGCAGCATTTGTCATGCCGAGAGCAAAAGTGTGATCCTCCATATCCTCTGACTAACATCCTCGCACGACCGCGTGCGTCCCTTCGTTATTACTCTGCCACCTTCCTATCTGATCTGCTCCTCCCATGCCCTCTTCCGCTTCATGCGTCTCACATAATGCCCATCAAACCTCCGCCTACAAGGCGTGGCCTGTTCACACGAAAACACAGGAAGGCGAGTCTTCTGCCCGCTTGTAGCTGTTTTCGGGACGTGCACCCTACCTTTATTGCCGATCTTAGAGTACAAAAACATAGGGAAAAGTGACACGGGGGCAATTACATACTGGGAAAGTTATCCTTGATCCCTACCCAATTAACATGGCACCGCCCCCCGGTGTGGTGACAAGTAACACTTAAGCTCACAGTCTCCCTACTTAATTACATCGAGATATCTCTTACATGTCCATCAACCCAACAACTGCATACAATCCTATCTTTCTTATGAAATCCCTTTATCTACCCCACAAACATAACAATATAACTCGGAGTCTAGGACCGAGAATGTTAGTTGAAGGCATGGACCATCTTCCCCAAACCTTGCTCTATTTTTAGCCCCAGAATTACACATCACCTGTTCAGTACGTGCAAGCAGGTCTTGTCGTCATAATCATACACAAGTACATTTATACACAGGTCACAATCATACCAGATGTGGACCAACTTATACAGATGCAAGAACGTTCATACATATCTGCTCATTACAATTTAGTGTGAATGCTTATTTGACACTCAACTGCAATCTTTCCATCACCTGCAAGTTAACTTTATTTGCCGACTGCAAGAAGGTATCCAGCAGTAAAACGATAAACTATTCTGAGGGTTGTCAGGATTCAGACAAAAAAAATATGCTCACCATCGTTAAGATGCCAGCTGGAACCATCATGTCACAATGGTCCTCATTAGTGGGTCTGTCATTGGAAAGCCCACATGGATGGAAGGGCCGAACCTTTAAGAAGGAAAACTACTCTTTCATAATAGGGGTTAAACTCTGTTTCAGACTGCAAAGAAAGAAAAAAAATCAAAGCAATTGTTTGACAATTATCCTGGTGCTCAACAGAGTGCAAAGTTTGTTTTCAGCATTTCCGTACACATCGGCTCGCTGCTCTTTTGTGTGATGACAGACTATTGCATGCTCCAAGGAATTGTGGACAGTTTGAGATGACAGATTTTGGTGAGAGAGAGTGAAAAAGCACACAGCATTGTGTGAGCATGAAGCAATGTGTAATGGTGAATAAAACATCAAGTTAAAAAAACTGCTGCCTTTTCACACGAATTGGCCCACCTGCAATGGTGATGCGAGAACTCATGAATATGTGAAAGAGGTTGACTTATAATTGTATATTGACAGCAACCTCCTATTTATCTCTTTTCATAACTCGATATCCTTGCATGTATCTAGTTATGAAAAGAGGAGAATGTGATGTTGCTTCTGAAAGCTTTGCGATAAGTCATTTTTTTTGTTTGTTTGCTTTTCTACAAATTCAGCATGTGAAATACACTAAAATATATATATATATATATATATATATATATATATATATATATACATATATATATATATATATATCTTCTTCTTCTTCTTCTTTCGGCTACTCCCGTTAAGGGTCGCCACAGCGGACCATCCGCATGATCCGCATAGTGATTTGGCACATGTTTTACGCCGGATGCCCTTCCTGACGCAACCCTGGTCGCCTCTTACGAAAGACAGGGATATGGTACACTTATTTTAACCGGGGTATACACCGGGCCAGTACACTGGTACTCACTTCGCCGACCTCGGAAGGATGACAGGCTGAGTCAACCCCCTGCTGTATTAATTCAGTGGCCCAACAGGGCTTGAACTCAGGACCTTTTGGATCCCAAGCCGCTGCCCTAATTAGTGCGCCAACACCAGGCTTCATTAGGCATATATACCTGTATGTATGTATGTATGTATGTATGTATGTATGTATGTATGTATGTATGTATGTATGTATGTATGTATGTATGTATATATATATATATATATATATATATATATATATATATATATATATATATTAAGCCTGGTGTTGGCGCAGTGGCTTGGGCAGCGGCTTCGGACCCAAAAGGTCCTGAGTTCAAGCCCCGTTGGGCCACTGAATTAATACACCAGGAGGTTGACTCAGCCTGTCATCCTTCCGAGGTCGGCGAAGTGAGTACCAGTATACTGGGCCCGGTGTATGCCCCGGTTAAAATAGGTGTACGATATCCTTGTGTCGTAAGAGGCAACCAGGGTTGCGTCAGGAAGGGCATCCGGTGTAAAACCTGTGCCAAATCATTATGCGGATCATAACGGATGATCCGCTGTGGCGACCCCAAACGGGAGCAGCCGAAAGAAGAAGAAGATATATACATATATAAATATATATGCTGATTTATCATACTCGACTACAGAGCATCAGTGTTGCCAGAGCAGTTTATTGGCAAGGAATATACTGTACTGGATGGCTTGCAATTACCTTCTCAGCAGTAGTTAGGGCAGGAATGTAATTTGTTCAGAGTGCCGGCGACAGCTCGCATACTCTTCGCCACGGATGCCGTAGGATCTTTAACACCCACAAACGAATGCCAGCAGACAGGATGCCCGGTTTAACGTCCATCCGAAGGATGGTATACACATTGACGATTCGCCCTGCCTGTGAAACACTTGGGTGACAGTTTTAAGCTGGTGCGAGATTCAAACCCAGGCTGAACAGATGGGAGGCGAGTGTCAAAACCATCATGCCAGATCCCATATGCAAGCACGCGCACACCTACAATGCAAGCAGATAATGGAGTACATCCTACTTACAGACATAATAAATATCGGCATTATATATTTCATTGTGAAAAAAAAAAACTTTACATATTTGATAAGGTGGATTGTGCTTGCATTCTGCAAGCAAATAAATAAATTAAGTGAATCAAGAATGAGTGACCAGAAAGAGCTCTTTATTTAACAGCTCAAAGGTATATCATTTTTTTATGTAAAAAGGTCAAAGGTTGTGACATAAAACTTATTGTCTACATTCTAATGGGTTGCTACACAATGATAAAAGTGGAGTTTATGATTCAAAGTCGAAGACAAACATTAAAAGGTGGAACTGGAACTTATAAACCGAAGTCAAAAACAAAGTGATCGTCATATTCTTGAAGCTGGTCCCACGTTCCACATCGTTAATAACAGAGCCAATTCTAGTTCTCGGTTTTCCTTTTTATTACGTTGATTAAATTTAGATTAGTTATCTAGTTCCATAAAGTCATGATCAGATCTCTCCAAACATCCCTTTCCTGCACTGCTTCCCAAAGCTATGGCAATGACAGCGTGGTT
The DNA here is from genome assembly GCF_056783735.1 of Eptatretus burgeri. Lineage (NCBI taxonomy): Eukaryota > Metazoa > Chordata > Myxini > Myxiniformes > Myxinidae > Eptatretus > Eptatretus burgeri. Next base: position 44,682,833 of record NC_140972.1, read on the forward strand.
GCACCCTTTACCCCATCCATCAAAAACACATACACTGTCTGCCTCTCCCTTTTCTTCCATTTTCAACTATACCCATCATGGTTGATTTCTCCAGACTTTCGTTTTCTGCATGCATGATGTGATCAAAGTATGACAGTTTCTGTTTTAGCATCAGCGCTTCTAATATACATGGTGGTTAAATTTCTTCAAGCACTGATTTGTATTTTTTCTTCTTGGAATTGTTAACATTAGTCGCCAAAACCACATTTCAAAACTGTCAATCATCTTCCTTTCTTTCTTATTCACTGTCCATGATTCACATGTCCATGAATTTAGATTCGTAAGAATTTTTGTCAAAGGCTGCTGGAGAGTAAGTGATTCTATGTCTGATATGGTTTGAATTCCAGACCACATGATGAGTGTAGTTCAGTATAACAGTCTATTTGCAAGCTTTTCGTAAATGATGAAGAACGTATGCTTGACTGGGAAGAGAAAATTCTGCTGTGAAGCATAAATTCAGTTTCCAAAAAAAAAACCTGAGTTCCATTTCTCCAGGGCTCTTCCCCCAACTTACATGAATGGGAAATAAGATTTCTGGAAGAGATGAGTGTGAAAACCTAAAGGCTGTTTGCTTTTCTATAGGATTTATTCGTACATTTACTTTATCAATAGATAATACCAGAGCCATGTTGATATAGACATACATGGTTAGCTAGTGGCACATGCACTCGAACAACCAAAGGAAAACCGGTGCAACAGTTGAAGAAGAAAAGAAAATTAAAACAAAATATATTCAGTTCAATGCATCGAAATAAGAAATTTATAAACAAGTGAAGGAATTATTTATGAATAAACCCAATCGTTTTCGAAAAGAGGATCACCTGATCTGATATTTAAAGAACGTTAGAGACGAGGTTATGAAGAAGTGAATTCAACAACACGCTTGATGAAAACCCATGCATGCAATTTGAAACAAAGCTCGCATATTATCATACATTGGTTACTTTTATAATAAAACCTTAAATGTTTCACCTGTTTAAGTGAATAAAGGATGCCATGCTCAAAAATGAACAAATGAAGCTTCCCCCCACCCCCCAACCCACTCCCCTTTTACTTCCATTTCCATGTTGATAGATTAAGCCTGCAATAGGTGATAAAAAAAACTTAGAGTGAGTTTAATGTTTTATTAAAGGGTGTGAAATAATTTTAAGGTAAGATTCACTGGCAGGTCTGTGTGATCTACTGACCGTCATATTACTTTCTCAAACCAATTTGTCCGGAACTGGCCGGTGAATTGTATAATCTAGATTTCGTTCTTTATCAAGGGGTTGGAGGATTGGGGGGACGGACGGAATTTGACCACAAAATATCGCCCAGGTGTTTTGCAGTCTGACTATTGCACTATTGCATGCAAATTTTGCAAAGGGGGTGTTAAGCCAGCTAACCCTTGCCTGTGTATTCAAGATCCCAATGTGACTTTCACAAAGAGTAGGCTGTTGTGATTTGATAACGTAGTTGAAATACAAATTTGTGCTTTGGTTCAGCTACACCCGACAGTGGAGTATCAACCTTTGCACAGGAAAAATTATCAGCGATTAATGCTTGTACTTACAGTGGATATCTGATGCCTCACACTCAGAGATGTGGAATCAATGGATTTCTGGTTTACACACGATAACATAGCACATACATCTCATTTGTAACTCAATATTTGATGGAATTATTCACATCTCAACTCTGTTTTTTCATACACAGAATCAAGGCTTACGGGTGAGCTGGATTAGGGAAATTCATCAATGAGTGTGCTGTCCCTTAAATAGACGTTAAACTGGGCATCCCATCTGAATTATTAGTTGGTGGATGTTAAACATCCCACGGTGTCCTTCGCTACGAGTACGCCAGCCGTTATCGCTGGCACAATGGCCAAATTCCAAATTCCTGCTTTCAACTCCAGGGGGCACTGCATCAGTGACATGGCTGCACCCCAAGCAAATGATGCTACCTGCAGCTGTGTGCTGCATATGACAGAAGAAGAATAAGATCTGGATGACAATGGAAAAAGGTCAACAGACCAAAATAGGCGTGGAGAGGACCCAGAAGAGAAGAAAAAATGCCCAGACATACTACATTCTGAGAATAGGAGCAATTAGTGGGGGGGGGAATGGCGGGTCAGGGCAAAAAAGCTCAAATATGCTTGTTTGGAAGATTTCCTAGATGGAAGATTGGAAGATGTTTGCTACATTTCAGAAAGTACTGGAGAAAAGAGCATAATGAAACAGATATGGGGACAGCATTCCAAGGATGAAAGAAAAGGAGAATGAAGAATTGAAGTGAGCCGAAGCTTTCACTTGGGAAGGCTAACCCTTTCTGTGCTCTGTCTGCTCCCTCTCCTCCCTGCACTCCCCCATCCCTCATCCCATCTCCAGGTTTCTCCAGGGCACAGATGGTCTGCCAGGTACCCACATGTGGTTAAAACTCCCCTACACTCATTCCTCTTTTCTCAACTGTGGAACAAACTTAAACAATATGGTCAATCTCATTCTTCCTTCCAGGGCTTCAATATGCTTCTTCACCTCCCCAGGTCATCCCCCATGCATACTCATGATATTTTCAATGCTCATTAACCCTCCCCAAGCTCACCCCTTTCCTTCTCGGTTGTTTTTTTTACCCCTCTCCCTTTTTTGTTTTTAAAATAATGTTGTATAGAATGTCAAGGCTTGTATTGGAGCTTACACAGAGAACATATAACAAGGGGAGCAGGAGACAAGAGGGAAGCACAAACCAGTGGGGAATACACACATGAGGAGATCTGTGGAAGGGAGTGGGACACACGGGGTAAACAAGATGGACACCACAAGGACTTTAAGGAAGGAAAGCAGGAAATTTGAAGGAAGTGGGTTTGGGGTTGATTAACAGGGGTAGAAAGGATCGTGGTTTTGGATGGGGGAAGATACGAGATGGTAATGAACAGCTGTTTTGAAGACCTGGAGGGAAAAGTGGGGTTGAAGAGAGTGGGAGTTTGTTCCAAAGTCGGGAAAAAAGAGGAATGAAGGTGAGCAGTGATTCTTGATTTTGGTAGTTTAACCAGAAGGGGGTTGCTAACGGACCTTATGCGCCCTGTAGAAATTTGGGGGGAACATATCACAGACAGAGCGGGGGAGGGGGCAAGACCGGAGAGGAGACGGTAGAAAACAAAGACCACCGACCTGCCTGTGGTGAGAGAGTGAGACCCAAAGACTCAGCCTCACCACCGAAGAAACCAATGATCCTAAATGCCTTGGTTTACACAGCGTGAAGCCGAGAAAGGTGAGCGGCAGGAGCACTAGCCCAGAGGGGAGAGCAGTACTCTATCAGGCTGTGGATGAAAGCTTTGTATGTGGTCAGGAGCTCAGGTGGGCCGAGGAAGGACTTTGCACAACGGAGGATGCCCAATCGGCGACTAGCTTTGGAGGCCAACTTGGAAATTTGGCTTTCCCAGGAAAGATCATGGCAGATAGTGAGACCCAGATGCTTGAAGGAAAGGACTTCAAGAGGATTGTTGAGCAAGTAGATGGGGGGGGGGGGTTCCAGACAGTCCTTTCAGAGAGATATCATGAGAGTGTGAGATTTTTCAGGATTGAAAGACATGTTCCACGTGTTGGACGAGTTTGTGATTTTCTCCAGATCTGTAAAGAGTGAAAAGGCTGCTGCTTGCCGGTCTGAGGGATGACAGATGGTACGGTAGAGGGTAGAGTCATCAACAAAGAGATAAAAAGGATTTTCCAGAGAGTGAGGGAGATCATTGATGACACCCTGAACAAATTCCTTCACCATAGTTTCTGTATTTTTGTTTGATTGCTGCTTCATTCCCCGTTGTCCCTTCTTCCTCTTCTTCTTTCAGCCCCTTTCTTGTTGCATTTGATCTTGCATCTAGCTTGTTAATCTCTTGAATATTCCACTCCCTCCGCTTACACTTAGTGTTCGCCAAGTGTCCCTCTTTTCTGTCTCCTAAACCTGCTGTTGGTGTGTTTCCGATTACAACTGTTCTGTTCTGTTTTGTGTTCTGGTTCTTCCATGAGCCTCAAATTTATACAAAAAGAGAGAAAGCAGTGTTGTGAAAGGAGTCCCTGGTACAGTTGATGTCTGCAGTTAGAGATGGGAGGCTCGACTATGAAAGAGATAGCAGACCCCAGGTCAAAACCATCTACATTATTAAACAGCCAACCAAGGCAATTCCTCTGCGGATCGCTGAAGAAAGTGAAAAAAGACACTTTCAAGAGGAAATGATCTGAAGAGTCAAAAGACACTGAGGATAGTAGTAAGAAAAAGAAAAGCATAACATGGTAAAATCTAGAAAGGAGTAGTAATCATCGTCATTTATCAGACTTGGTGGCATAATGATTACGGCATCCGCTTCGACTCTGGGAGGTTGGCCATTCGAACCCTGGCCAAGACATAGGAAAAACTTTTTAAATGTTATGTGCTGGTTCCTTGCTTGATGCTCAGCATAAAAGGATAGAATATCGACAAACAATCACAGGTTGGCAATCAAAGTAGAAGCTTGATGGGCTGAATGGCACCCTGCTGTGTTGATGTTCCTTGTAATCATCATTCATAAAGATATGGGTTGTGAATCCAACACATTGGGTATGGCCAATGGTCTCACCAAAAAAAAAATTTCGGATTGCAATCAGCACCAGATCCTTTCCCCCAACCTCCAATAAGATAACTTATTTGGCATTCAATACAAAAAAATTACTTGACACATTTTCACTAAGTATCTTTCTGACTGCTGAACACATTTTAGGTTTTTTGGATATAACAATGGAAAAACAAGCAAAGTTGGACAAACCCTCAGCATGATGTATACTCTGGACCAGTTGAGTTGGGCGAAAAGAATCCACTCGTGAAGGCAATTGAAGTGTCATTTTATAAACACACATTTCAGTGCAGGATTTACAATTACATTTTTGTAAAAAAACAAAAAATAAAATATATATCAAATTGATAGCAAAAAAGGTCAAAGTGCTTGCTGTAACCACAGGCTCGGCAGAATTACACACTTAATTACATTTTCAGACATTATTCATTCTGAAATTTTAATGTAAAAATGTCAGGAAAATATTTCATTTCATACTAAAAATGAGTACAGTAGTTGCTTTCAAAAACACACTGTGGCACAATTGAAGCTAAAAAGTACAAAACCTTCAGTGATCATGTACCAATAACATTTTTGCAATTCAAATTTTGTCAACAAGTTTCCCTCTTATTTATAACTATGTAAAATATGCAGGTTATTTGAGTATCAACTTTATCATTTCAGGAATTAATGTTTGATGTTTTGAAAATAATTCATTTGTCTCGCCTCAAAGGGGATGCAAGACTATTCCAATGAGTCTGTCTCTCTGTCTGTCTGTGTCCGCACCTATATGATTTGCTTTAAAAATGGTTTTCTCTGCAACCACTTGTCCGATTGATGTGAAACATTAAACATAGGAGGGACTCCCCATGGAGAATATATCATTGATAACTCTGATGTCATAGGTCTCATGATATGGCACCAATATTGGATGAAAGGAAAAAATGTGGACATTAATTATTTTCGCTGAAACTGCTCAACGAAAAAAATTGAAACTTGGCAAATGTCATCAATTCCCCCATGCGGTATATAGGGTGATAACGATGACATCATCGGTGAAGTGGTATTCCAGCCATAATTGGTTGAATTGAAATCCTAATCCAAAAATCTGAAACTTCATATATCTGATTTCTGACCCAAATTGAGTGTAGAATTAAATTTATGATGTTCATCACCCATGCTAAGAAACTGACATAATAGGGCACATGGATGATACGGGTATATGGGCCATAACAGAAGTGGGCCATAATGGTAGTGTGTTCATTTAACAATGGTATTTTTGTTCAGCATGAACGTGTGAGGCAAGACAATGCACTCTACCGTTCTCGTTAAACATGTGATTGTTATTATTATTATTTTTTATTATTATTATTATTGTCCCTTGCCCATCCGACAAGACCGGAGACGGGGGGGGGGGGCATTAAAATGAACTCCGTGTGTCTGACCGACCAACTAATCATCCATCCATGACTGATCATCTGTCCATGTAGTTTTGTGTATGTGATTTTTCAAACACTTGTTTTTGTATCTGACTTTCATATTGCAGATATCTATTCCTCATGACATTATCTGAACCTGATTAGATCGAGGCTGTGATTGGCCGAATTATGTTGCCATGGCAGCCATCCCGGTGACATGGCGTATGTACGAGATATTTCAAAAACCGTTCAAGATTTAGCTTTCATATTATACAGATCTATTCCTCATACCACCCAAAAGGCAGGGACTAAGTATCAGCTCCTTGTTATGATAATTTATTTCACAAATACATATTGTAACAGCATTCAACTATAGAGTTTATAGAACATGTTACCTCATTCGGTGTTCAAGTAGATGATTAAATTGAAATAAAATAATGATTTTAAAGGCTGTATAGAAACAACTCTGGAGGTTTAGCACCATTGTGCAGTGTCTTATGCACAACCTTATTTAAAATGTTCAAGTACTGCAAAACTGGAGGTTTTTGGAAACAATAAGAAGGTGATAAAATAATTAACTTCGGAAGTTTACCACCGTTAACACAGTGGCTATTACACCACCTTATCTAACACATTACATTAGTTCTTCATGCCCGTTTTATGTGTCCATTATGACATCCTTAAAAATTGTAGATTTCATGTTTGCAATGATTTTCAATTTTATTCGACTGCCAGACAGGCAGACAGAGTAAAAAAAAATATCTCACTCCTCTTTGTGCTTGTGCGATCGGGGCAAATTCAGAGTCAAATTACTGCTAAACTGCAGGTTAATTTTCCAATTCATGTTCAAAATCTAACATTCAATTGAAGTTAAATTGTTCCTCGATCATAAACTGACGTTTGTGGATGGACGGATGGATGGAATGCCTGGTGTTGGCGTAATGGTTAGGGTTGTGGGCTTGGGATCCAAAAGTCCTGAGTTCAAATCCCGCTCAGCTGTTGAATTAATACCAGGTGGGGTTAACTCAGCCTATCATCCTTCCGAGGTCGGCAAAATGAATGCCAGCATGCTAGTATCCTGTGTCGGAGTGGCGACCCATCCAGGATTGTGCCCAATAGCCAAGGAGACTGCTTAGGCAAAACCAACGCTCTGTACAGAATATGGTCTCAATGGATGGATGGATGGATGGATGGATGGAGGGACAGACAAAAGAGAACCAATTGCTTAACCCCACCTTTCACCTTGCATGGATAGGATAATTCGTAGTTGCACCATTTATAGGTGCTTGGGGGTGCGAGTGGAAAGGAGGGGGTGGAGAGGTTGCAGATATGGCACTGATGCAATGCCCCCTGTAGTTTAAGGCAGGAATTTTGAATTTGAGCAGAATGCAGGCCACAATCACCGACTCTTTAAGACCATGGGATCTTTCACGCCACACCAGCAACCAATGCTGGCAAATGAGACTCCAACTTAACAAACCACCTGATTTATGGCACACAATTGGCCTGAAAAGCGCCATGATGATAGTTTGTCGTCAATTCCGGTATTGAGCTTAAAAGAGACAGTTAAAAGGTGATTGTGTTACCTCTGAGCTATGCCGTCAGCCTTTTAAACACATGATATAGGCAGTATAAGTGTACAAACGATTAGGATGGCAAGGGTTTGTTTGTTGCTAGCCAATAACCGAATGATTATTAACAACTAAGTTTGTTGTCCAACCGTTGGAAAAAAAATAAATAAATAAATAAACTTTCTAACCACCGTAGGAGAGAAGGTGAAGTGGCATTTCAGATGTGAGCCCTCCGAGAGAGAAGGTGTCAGCTGTTTTGATTACCTCCACCACCTAAGGTGGACAGATATTATGTTTTCACCCCTGTCTGTCCGTCTGTCTGTCTGTCTGTCTGTGAGCAGGATATCTCAAAATGTTATGGACGGATTTGGCCAAAACATAATGGACAGGTTTGGTGTGCTCCAAGCACGAAACGATTCGATTTCGGTGAAGATCAGGATCCGATAATTTTTAAAGTGATTCTTTACCATTGAGTGATCGGGCCAAAAACAATATCTAAAAAAGTTATGGACTGATTCGGACAAAACAGGTTGGGTATGTAACAAGGTATCTATTCGATTTTGTTGACTATGTGGATCCGATAATTTCTTAAAATACCCAAACGATTCTTCGCCATTGAGAGACAGGGACAAACATGATATATAGCACAATATCTCAAAAACTTGTGGATAAGTTAGGTCAGGTGACAAGAACAAGCCGCATCAATTTTGGTTGAGGTCCAGATGCAGATCCGGACGATCATTGGGGTACAAAATGCAAACTGTTCAACCTGACGGAGGTATGCACGCGCTGTACCGAGTGCCATTCTAGTTCCCTCGTTTTTTTATGAAGAGCTCGCATTGTTTATGTCACAAAGTTTGTTGGAGAAAATTAGCGGCCATTATTTTTCCACCAAAGCAGGCCAACTCGAGTCCATATGAAGACTAGTTTCCCATTGTTCAATCTCGTGATTTGAGCTATTTGTTGGCACTTCAGTGAGACGCGTGATAAAACGGTTGAATTCACAACTATTTAGGAGCCACCGATTGCGAATGCAACGATATCGCCGTAACTTGGTTTCAAGAGCAACCTTAAAGTTTTATCCTTGAGGCAATTTGCGTGCAAGTTCCTACAGTGGAAAGGAAGAAAAACTTTTCCGACTGAAGCTCGCAGAAAACGTCGAAGTTGTGAACGATAAATTTTTAGAATGTTGAGAAGTATCAACTTGAATTTAAAATAGGGTTACCGAATGTACGTCACAAAATTTATGACCTTAACCTCAACTAGTATAAAGCACAAGGAAAATTCAAGCAGGCATTTCAACCAACAATCCCCCCCCCCTTTTTTTTTGCCTTTTTGCAGGATTCATAATCATAACAGTTTAGACCTCACAAGTCTATAATATTAGTAACAAACAACCACATTTAATATCCTATATGCCAAAACCACATTTGGACATTTCATATTACAAATGGGTGTTTTTCACCAACAATTATATTTGGGGTTCACAGCCTTGCTAATGGCTTTTCACACTGAACATTTCCCACCCATTCCCTGTAGCCTGTGAAAAACTCGAGAAATAGAGATTCGAGGGAAACATGGTCTGGATGATGTGGAATGAGCTAAATACATTCCAAATTCAGCATACTCCCACAAATGCCTTCTGCTAAATTATTCAAATCAGATTTATATTTACCCCATTTGCTTGTGAACATTGGGCTGAAAGGACAGCCTCCAGGTATGCACACTCACCTTTGAGCCGACTAACCTGGGTTCAAATGTCGACCCTGCTATAAACTGTCATCAGGAGTTTTGTATGCAGGATAAGGCATTAGTGTGTGTGTGTGCCATTCAAGGGATGGGGGTCAAACTGGTATATGTCTGGTGTTGGCTTCATGGTTAGAGTGGTGGGCTTGGGATCCTAGAATCCTGAGTTCAAATCCCATTTGGCTGTTGAATTAAAAGCAGGTGGGTTTGACTCTGACAGTCATCCTTCTGAGGTTGGCAAAATGAGTGCTAGCTTGCTTGCACAAAAAAGCTTGCAAAAATGAGTCCTGTGTCACAGCGGAGACCTGTCCAGAGTTGTGCCCAATAGCCAAGGAGACTGCTTAGGCAGCACTAATGCTCTGCACAGAGTATGGTCCCAATTGATGGATGGGATGGGTCAAACTGGGCGTCCTGTCTGCCAGCATAAAGTTGATGGATTGGAAGTTGAATATCATAAGGTCTTTTAGTGAGAAAACAGCGGGTTATCACCTGCACCCTGAACATATTATACAGATTCCTGCATCCTCAGTTGAGTATCTTGTATCGGAATGATGACCTGCCCAGGATTGTAACCCTTTCCAAGAGACTGCTTGAGTATAGCTGACGCTCTCACTTTGCAAAGAATGTGTGTGTATGTGTATGTGTATGTGTATGTGTATGTGTATGTGTGTGTGTATGTGTGTGTGTGTATGTGTGTGTATGTGTGTGTGTGTGTGTGTGTGTGTGTGTGTGTGTGTGTGTGTGTGTGTGACATAACTTCATATGAACTGAGCCAAATCTACACTGGAACCACAACAGCTGCAACATTTCATAAAAATGAATTTAACCAATCCTAATGCTAACAAAGTAATCCTGAAAATTGTTCAAAACATTTTTCATTTTCCTTATTGGCTTAAAACTGCAGTGCATTATTGGACATGGAAATGCCTCACTTAAAGTTTCTTGTAAACAATTTGCAAAACCCATAACAGGTTTGCATCGAAGAGCAGTGAATAATGAATACTCCGTAAATGGAATACACAAAGTATCTGACAGATAAAAAGTATAAACATGAATAGAGATTTCAAGGAAAAGCTAAAGAACATAATAAAGGCTGCATTTCATATGATCACCATTGTGCAAAGCAAGAGCATCTCAGATTATTCAAAATGTTTTTCAATTGATTTATTTTTTACAACATATGCAGGGAAATATTTTCGATCTACAGTTGCTTTAACATCCTTGCAACACACAACCAGTTCCACGGTCAAAGGTACGGGTCCAAGTAATGAGGTATCAACGATGAATTCTGGAGTTGTCATACAGAAATGCCATACTATACTTGTGCACAATGAAGCGTTTTGCACTAATGTAATGTATTTGCCAATACATTCCAAATTGATCAAAATTCAGTACATTTTGACTGTCCCGAATGAAAAAAAGAAAAAGACTTTTGTTCATTTTCACAGTCGACGTGAGTCCGGCACAGGAAATCAATGTTCATGTCCACTTGCATGATGTGCATCAAAGTGCAAGATAGTTAATACTCAACTTACTGTTTACAATGCAGACATTATGGATGATGTCATCAGTGGGTGAAAAACCACATGGACTAACAAGATGTTTTTTGTGCTTGTTCAGTAATTCACCAAGTTTTCTTGTTGAAATCAACTTTAGTGACCACATGCCACATGCCTGGTGTTTGGTGGACCACATGCCTGGTGTTGGCTTAATGGTTAGGGTGGTGGGCTTGGTGTCCCGGGATTCTGAGTTCAAATCCTACTCGGCTGTTGAATTAATACCAGGTGGGATTGACTGTGCCTGTCATCCTTCCGAGGTCGGCAAAATGAGTGCCAGCTTGCTGGTATACTGTGTCGGAGTGGTGACCCGTCCAGGATTGTGCCCAATAGCCAAGGATGTGCAAAGGGTATGGTCCCAATGGATGGATAGAGGCCAAGCAGTGGATCAAAGCATACTTAAATTACCGTATATGGTATTCTTCCTTGCAGCACGAGCATTGGACACGGTGACAACATTAATGACCTGTGCACAAGAAATTTCAATCGCATCAAGATGGTGACCGCATGATCAAACTCAGTTTGACCACATTAAACAGGTGACCGCATGACGGATATCTAACTGCTCTGTTAAAACTCAAAGTGCTTTAAGGAGAGAATAGAATAAAAGGTACTTAAAATTACTGTAGTGGCACACACCGATAGAGTAAATCATGGTATAATAATATTATCGAAAGAAACACGACGCAATCAAATATAGCAGCATACAGTACTGTATTTGAAAAAAAAAAAAGTGAATTGTATTCAATGAACCTCGGAAGAGGCAAACTTTCATCGAATAAAACGTGGTAACTGAATGAAAAGTTATTTGGAGCTTTGTGGCATGTCTCCATGAGCAGGCAGCAGCTCTGCAGCATACCTGCTCAGTTCCTGTTAGCGTGCTCACTCGGTGCTGCGTTCTAACAATCTAAATCGTCCCTGACTAGCTGACCTTGTATGGTATTTACACTTGTGTATCAGTATCACAATGTCATTGCCTTCAGGAGCAATCTATTTGTCATGTCTGCAAAATGCAAAGTCTTTAACAAATACTTCCTCCTTTTCTCTCAGTCTCATACTTCCATCTCCCAAAATCTTCACTTTTTCTCCCACCTTCTGTACTACCTTTATAATATAATAATAGGAGTTCCCTTTCAAGGAACGTCAATGTAGGAGGCTGTAAAGCCATCAAGCCTACACAATGATTACCAACTTTCTCATGCTCTATTCTTTTTAAATTATTTTAAAGTAAGAGGCAGAAAAATGGTACTCGTCCGTCGTGCTTTCATACAAGAAAGCACTACGTACGAGTAACGTTTTTCTTTTGGCGTGCCTCAGTCACGATTGTGTTTTTGAAAGACTTGGTCAGGGTCGGCTTTGAACTGCTGACCTCTTTCTATTTTTGATATACAAAGTCAAGGCTCATGGAAGAGCTGGAACACAGAACACATGAAGATGCAACATAACACAAGGAACAACAGAAATAGAGGAGGGAAACACTAACAGCAGGGCGGAGGGACAAAAAAATGGATGCGAGTAAGGACGATGGGTAGGAGATGACGCAAGGGGTGGACAAGATGGATACAGAAGCAAACAAGATATCAAACAAGTAAGGGACAAGTTTCCCTTTATGCTGTACTTTCTCCTACCCGACTCCTCACTACAATTGACTTGACGAGGCAGCATCCAATTTCTGGCAAAAAATCAAAGCTCAATCAACTCCTTTTAGTGGATAATTCTTACAAATGCTCCTTCCATTAACCTTTTAAGACTATTTATATTGGTCTCACAAAAAAATATCACAGCATCTGACAAGTAGCAGAAATGCTAAATGATGAGATGGACACAATCAAGCGAGGTTGAAGACAAAGACCATCACCTTAAACCTAAATAGATCTATTATGTTTACTCACAGATTTTCATAAAATGGTGTTGACAGAATTACATTCCATAACCTGCCCTAATTGCCAGAAGCAACTTCTTTTTGTATGGACTTCTTTTTTTTTTTACGACCAACAAAAACAATTTGCCTGGATGTGACCAAAACTCAAATGTCTCCAAACCAAGTGTCACTTTTTTGGTCGTTGTTCATTCTCAGGGTAAGAGGCACATCACTTGTCAATTTATGCAACAGCCCTGACATCCCATGTGACATTTTTTGATGCTGTGAAATCAAAGGATCTGAGTGTCATTAGCATATCTGGTAACACTGCAGGGACCATGCATCTCCCCCAGTTCATACATAGAGTAACCTGCTCAGTATAACAATGTCTATCTTTTCCACCCGACAAGTACTACATGCCAATGTCTACTTACTCAAGTGCCCCTTCTCCGGCTTGGCTCCGTGCGGTCCTGCTTGTCACTCTCGGCTGCAAGGGGGAAGTCCCAATGGAACCCAAGGTTATGTCCCATGTCCTTTCCTTACCTATTGTTCATTATTCATAATCACATATTGCTAACATAATGTGTGTCGGCTTCTTAGCCCGTTATGAGAGCTTAAATGCTTTTTAGCTCCATCAACAGTGTCGATACTGAAAAATATGTCAACTTGATTTTGAATATTAAATTGTCATTTTTGCACAACAACGTAGGAATTTTGGATCAAATTTGGAAACCATGGTTTTTCTTTTGTCGGAAAAGAAAACAGACTGACAAAATGTTTTTATTTCAATACTCAAGTGTACAGCCTTGTGTGCTGTTGTGACATAATAACTTAAAGCCGTCCATGAAGGCTTTTGGCTGTTTCTCAAAAATGACTTTTCAAAATTGGCCTCGAGAAAACGTTACGTCTTATTTCAATACTGCCAGATGAAACTAATAAAAAGCAAAAATCCATGAAACATCATTTGACTGCATTATACAAATATGAAATGATGATCAGCTGGGACGATTAGACTCCATTGAGAATTTTTAGAAATGTACAAGGCAATTGTGAGCTTCAGAATCAATCAATGAATAATACAATCTTAATCCATAAAAAGTAAATCTGTATGCAATGGGGCTTGGAGGTTCATAAATGGGAAACCGATTTATTAAATCGGTTCATGTTGGAGTACGCAAAAACTCCAACTCTACTGCCAACTAAATGGAATGGACGTGGTCAGGATTTCTCATGGAATACTTTGCCATTATACATTTCCATTGGCCCCAACTGCATGAGATGGTGTCAAGTTCCAGGACACGTTTAATTGCCGTCGCAGTGGCTCATTCATTTCACTGTCGGTCTGGGTGGAATTGTGTGAATACTTCAACATTGTGGCAAAGAAAGTTTATTTCTTAACACCGCTACCAGGACCACTTTATACATCAGGTCGATGCTGTGGATGGTTGGCATTATGGAATTTTTGATGGCTGGAGTCAGGCCTCAAGTCTTGTTTAATATTTCATTTCTTTAAAAAAATAAATAAATAAAAATAAAAAGTACCAGTGAGGTTGTGAATAAGTAAACTAAAGTCCAGGGCCCAGTTGCTAGAAGCCTGCATAACATAAACATTGGATAACAGTCATCCTATGGTTAAAATTATGATCCGCAGGTTAACTATCCGACGGATAAACTACAGTTGGATGTATATCCACTGGATAAAGGCTGGATAAACTTTTGATTGGTAGATGGCAATGTCCCGCTTGCAAAAGAATCATGGCAGCTAAAGGCAAACATTCCAGAAAAAGGAAGGCAAACTTTCGGCCCACCGAACGGGACATATGCTGTGTCTGGTGGCACAAGCGCATGTAAATGTTGGCTCGTACCTGCCGTATCATCACGCACTGTGTGCCGATACTGCATTATATTTCCATGATCACAAATGAATATCATGGTTTTCTTCCGGTTTGCACCAAACGCTTATTTGCTGGCGGGATGGCGTCATGACACAAGTCGATTTATTTTTGAGCACCGTTAATGATATATGACATAGTGTTCAAATATTTTATCCAAATAAAACAAAGGGTGGACCAACAAGATTACTGACCTCCTCATCGAGGTGATTCCTTTACCATGAATGCTCTGTGAATGTGGAACGCAAATCAATAATAGTTTCAGAACAGTTTCCAGCTTTTAAGGAACTCGGATTATTTAACCCCTCTATAAGAGCTATCCTGTGTTTAAATTTCTTATCCGATGCATAACTAACCGACGTATAATCCACGGTTGTTCAAAGGCTGGATAAGGGTAGGACAGTTATCTGCCGGATAAAGGCTGGGTAAGGCATGGTTGAAGTTTTGATTGACATATGGTATCGCACAATGCATCGCACTGTCTCGTCGGCTTGCAAAGCAGTCATGGCGGGTGAAGACATTCAAGCCAGAAAGAGAAAGCAAATTTCACTACAGCCGAATGAGATATGCTGTGTCAGGTGGCAGATTATATTAAGGTCATTAGGAGTAAATTTTCAAACACCCGAACAAATGATGTTAAGAGGAAGAAGTGGTTGACGATCAAAGATGCCATCAACAATGTCGGAGGCAACTATCGCTCAGCGGAAGTAGTAAAGGAAAAATTGCACCTCCCAGTCAAACGCGAAGGAGGCGGCCGGTGACCCCTAAAAATACGATTATACATGGTGTAGACTGACTCTATGGACCACACGGCTGGTCATCGACTTGACAATGCCGAAGGAATCCACGACGAGTTATAGAAATACACCTGTGCCAAAAATCTTAGAGCAATGCAAAGTTAGATCACTGGCGAGATTGCACAGTCCCGTTTCATAGCACGCGTCAAACCGTCACTTATTATATGAAGAATGAAGGTAAAACTTTCCTTACTAAATTGATATCAGTCACGAATCTCATGCTCCGAATATTCACAAATTGGATCAACACGTTTGCGGAATTTCCTTTCAACATTTGTCCGACAGATGTCAAACAAAGATGGATCGTCTGCCATTTCCAATTGTACAAACATACATATGCATCACCAACCACGGATAAGGCGTATCTGGGTCAGAGGATGTTGGCTAAAGTTATCCGGAAAAATGACCAATTTATCCAGTGGATAAAGTTATCCAGGTTTTGAGCAACGGAACTTATCCAGGAGATAAATTTTATCTGCCGGATAGGTGATTTATCCACAGGGTAGTGCTTATCCGGGCTTCAAGAAACTGGGCAGTTTTTTTTGAAAATGAACACTAAAATGTAGCTCGTATTGTCTCGCTCATTCACAACAAAATGTTCATTCACTCAAAACAAACCAAGTTGTTTTGAATTACGGAGTGAGGAGTAAGATTGTCATTCTAGGTCAATTAAAGTGAACTTCCTTCTTGATTTTAAGACTTCCGAGATTTCAAAGTATTTCCATCCAACAGACCGCTTTGTTTCTGAGAAAAAAACCGCCAAGCCAACCTAGGTACAAGTATTCTCAGGTAGGCTAAGTCCTTCCTCAATAGTGCCAAACTCCTCTTTGCCTTCAAAGGACTTGTTTGTAACACAACAGGACGTTGCACTCCTTTGAGAGTTAGCACCCCCGAATGACATCTTTTGTTCATGTATGCTGTAGAGCCCATCATTCTGAGAATAATAGTAATCACCAATTAAGAGGCAGAAGCACGAGGTTCGATGATGGCCACTCTCTCATCCTCTCCAGGTTTATGGCCACTTAGTCTTTTGATGCCTCTCATCCAGTCTTTTATCCCTTGCATATTAATCACTCGATCCTTCTCAATCTCTGTCAGGACAAATATTCAGTAATCCCCTCCTTTTTAATGGTGCATGTTCATCTGCTTTGCTTTGTCCTTATTTCTCTCTGCCTGTGGAATTGCCACCCTGCATCTGTCCGATGACATTGTTTCCTCTGTGAAACAAAAAAGCTCAAATAATTAAACAATCAAGCAGATGCACATGCACAGAGATGGGATAATTCCCCCAGAATTGGCTTATTTTAGTAGGACTTGGAATAACCCCTCCGACCGAGAGAGATGCTATTCCATACATATTCACGTGGAGAGAATTGCGTCCTCCCCGCCATTGTAAAACCTCCTGGGCTATTAATTTATGTTACCGCCTTAAAGGTTCCCGTGCAACCCTGAGTACAACCAACAGTTTTTAACTCATTCCGCCCAGCAGTTCAGGAGTGCATAGAACTCAAACCAACACACAACCAAACAAAAAGATGCTTCTCAAATTATAATCTACCTGTATAAAACACAATGTGTATTTGTCTGTCCCCCTTCATAAAGGCGCTGTCACACCTTGACGATTTAGCCAGCAATGGCAACGTATAAAAATGTATGTAAAACGCTGGCGTACGCTGAAATTTTGATGTTTCTTTTTAAGTTTTGGTCGTATTCATAACGTGTTAGTCGTATGCATAACATATTAGTAACGAGCACAGAACGTTTCGTTGCCTTATAGATAACTTGTACCAACGAATGCTTAGCCTGTTGTCGGAGTTGACAACCTATGCCCAACGATAGTTTAACTTAGGCATAGCGCGCTGCACGCATCGCCGACGAACTCGTGGCGTAGCCTGTTAAAAACCTGCCGCACGCCGATTTAAATCATAACCGCCTGAAAATTGAAAGTGTCAACCACGCAGTCACACCTTGACGATTTAGCAAGCGTATGCCGACCTATGAAAAAATTGCCAAACCAAGCTGTGTATACGTTAAGTTGTGTATACGTAAGTTGTGTATACGTAAGTTGTGTATACGTTAAGAGCACGCTGAAAAACGATGAAGTACGCTGTCATATTTCGTGGTACGTCTAGTACGTCGTGAAACTTCAAGCATGCTGAAAATTTTATGACGTACTCGCCGTATGGCTCACACGTTCCGCTACACTGGGAATAAGTTGTAGGCACGATATGCGATCGTTGACACACGTCGACACAAGTTCCTTGTAAATTACTCATAAGTCGAAACACGTCGAGGTAATGTTTAGCATACCCGAAACGTATTTTCTCCGTCAAGGCACATTTTCTTTTTTTCTCCTTGGCTCCGTGAAGGCACGTGACAAAATATCTGAAGTTGTTTTTTTTTGTTGTTAAAGTCCATCACGAATTTTAAAATATATTCGGACATTTGCTTTTAAGTTTCGATGTCGACGTGACAATATCCTCAAACACAAAATATTCACAGAGGAGGAACTAAGAATAAGACATGAGCAAACTGAAGAGGCAATCGGACGTGACGTGACGACACGTGACGAAATATCGGAAGTTATTGTTGTTTTTTTTAAACGCTGCTAATATGCCATTATACGGGAGCTGTAAATGAGAAACACGTTCAGTAAGTTCTGTGGTCGTCCAGAAGACGTCAATCAAATACGTCTACATACGTCAATATGTATTGGAGGTACGTTACACATAGGTTCAAAGCACGTTACTCATAAGTTAGAAATAAGTTTTGGGTACGCTAAGCATTACCTCGACATGTTTCGACTTATGAGTAACTTACAAGCAACGTGCCTTGACGTGTGTCAACGATCGCATAACGTGCCTACAACACGTTACTCATAGGTTATAAATAAGTTTCGGGTACGCTAATCATTACCTCGCCGTGCTTTGACTTATGAGTAACTTACAAGTAACGTGTGTCGACGTGTGTCAACGATCGCATAACGTGCCTACAACTTATGGCCAGCGTAGCGGAATGTGCGAGTCATACGCTGACATACGTCGTAAAATTTCAAGCATGCTAAAATTTGAGGACAACCGCAAAGTACAACGATGAAAGCGTACTACGACGCATGGCAGTGTTTTTCAGCGTGCTCTTAACATATACAAAACTTACCCATAACGTATTCGACGTGTGCCAGCGTTTTAGACAAATTTTTCATAAGTCGGCATATGCTGGCTAAACCGTCAAGGTGTAACAGCGCCTTAAGGACGATTTAAGTAGGATTTTAAAGGCCAATCTTTTAACACGACTATGTGTTCACTGCGGTCTATTTTTCAGGATTAAAAAAAAAAACTCAAAAAACTTTTTACATCAGAGTAATTATGTCTTTTCTATTGGAATTGGAGACGGTGACTTGCAACCGGGCCTCAAGTACGGTGTACAGAAGCGTTTAAAAGAATAACAATAAATACAGTAAACCCTCAAATAGCGCAGATTCCAATATCACGGGTTTCGACCAATCGATTGTGTTCCGATTTCGTTATCACAGGATTTCATTTCAACCAAGTGTGGTTTTTGAGCTAAGATGAGTCATCGTTTGCGTCCTGTGCTTGTACGATTACCTTCCATTACGAGCCTTTTGGAGTTTCTTGTGCACCGTTTTTAATGAGCCTGAACATAAAGCGATGGACAAAGTTAGTTGTGCCAAAAGACAAAGAAAGGTTATGACGTTAGGTGAAAAGAGCGAATTGTTTGATCGGTTGACCCTAGGTGAAAATGTGGCATCTGTACGGTATCTGAATTCTCCGTATTCGAACCTCATTCCCAAACCTTCATTTTCTAACTCTGTATTTGAACCTCATTTCCAAACCTTCATTTTCCAACTCCATATTCGAACCTAATTTCCAAACCTTCATTTTTCAACTCTGTATTCGAACCTCATCCCCACACCTTCATTTTCCAACTCTGTATTCGAATAGCCATTCTCAAACTCTTAATTTTTGACACCTGGACTCATTTCCCCGTTCTCATGCTCATTCTCAAATGCACATTCTCAACCGTGGCTCATGAAACAAACTGAGGTGCTGAAGCAGGTTTTTAATACCGACGAGGCAGGATTATTCTGGGAGAGGATGCCGTACCTCGTAAGGTCGGGTGGTTAAGTGTTACCCTTCTCCATTGTGGCAATGCTGCAGGCAACTTCGTCATAAATCTAATGATCGAGTAACATGATAACTCGTCGTTCACATTTGGTACATGATGTGCTGTACATTTTTGTGACAATATAAAGTGTTGATGGTTCTGACGTACACTTATTGTACATTTTATCAAAGTGAAGCTCCACACCTGTAGGCATACCTATTTCATGTTACGTATTGAAAATTGAATAAATTCTAACAAAACTTATTATGTTCCTTTTTTTAATAGTGTTATCTGAAGAATCAAAATCTGCAAGTCAGATCAAATGATTGATTACGATGTCAAAGGAAAATTAGCTCAGGTTTCCAGTAAAATTAAATAGCAATAGCTAAGCATTATCATTTCAAAATCAGAGGGAACAAAAACTCTGACTACCTTCACCACCAAAGGGGGATGGATGGAGGTTATGTTTTCACCCTTGTTTGTCTGTCTGTTTGTTCCTTGTGAAAAATGAAGATTTTTCAAGTATATTGGTTGGTTGAGTGTATAATTCGATCTGTTTGTCTGTCTGTTACTTGCAAAATCGAAGATTTTTCAAGTATATTGGTCAGTCGATTTTGTTATTGTCTGTCTGTTTGTCTGTCAATTGCCTACAGATCACAATTCGAAAACAATCGTCATGAAACTTTGCCAAGTTGTAGAGGTAGTCTCAACTGAGAAGCCTATCGATTTTGAGGTGAAAGGTCAAAGGTCATCTTGAGGTCAAATTTCTAAAATCGTCATTTTTCATTGGATTGACTTGAAAGTTGAACAGCATTTTCATCAGCTTACTGAATTCAACTAAATTATTTTTGAGATCAACATGGACTAAAAGGTCAACATCGGCCCAAGGTCAACAACCAAGGTGGTATTTTTAAATCCTCAATTTTCATCCGATTGATTTGAAATTTGAAGAGGATTTATATTTCAGGTCATTGAATTCAACCACCAATTATTTTGGAGGTCCACATCATCCAAAAGGTCAACATAGGCCGGATTTCTAAAATTGTCAATTTTTATCCGATTCATTTGAAATTAATTTTCATCCGATTCCCTTGAAATTTGAAGAGGAGTTGCATATTTGGTCATTGAATTCAACAAGCCAATTATTTTTGAGGTCAAATTTGTTTTATGGATTTTGCAAGTATTGTGCTATGCATGACGTCTTCTTCTTGTTTGTCTCTTTGTCACTTTGCGAAAAAAAATTTCACCAAGCATGTTGGTCTGTAGCATTTGTTACTTGGTGAAATAAATTTTTCGCTATGTATGTTGGTCTGTACATTTGTCTGTTTTTTACTTGGAAAAAACAAAAAATTTTCGCCAGGCATGTCGATCTGTAACATTTGTCTGTCTGTTTTTCTATCCATTTGTCACACAATTTTTGGCCACAGCTTCATGCAATCGTTTTGTGTATGTGGGTGACTGGCCAAGGACAGCAATGCTGCTTCATTTTAGTGAAGATCTGAATCCAGATCCGGATCTGAGAATTTTTGGAGTGATTCTTCACCATTGAGAGATGGGCCAAAAATGATACATAGCACAATATCTCAAAATGGTATGGATGGATTCAGACAAAACTTGGTGGAATGCCATGAGGAAGATTTTATTCACTTTTGGTGAAGATCGAAATCCAGATCTGGACACGATAATTATTTTATTTTTAACTGATTCTTCACGATTGGGAGATGGGGCTAAAAACGAGAATCGCATGATATCTCAAAAAGTTGTGGACAAATTTAGATGAAACTTGGTGGACATGTTGAGTGTGCAACAATGACTAATTGATCGATTTTGGTGACGATTCAAATCCAGATGCAGACACGTTAATTTTTTCAATGCTTCTTCACCATTGAGAGATGGGGTCAAAAACTATATATTTGAAGAGGAGTTTCATATTTTGTCATTGAATTCAACCAACAATTATTTTTGAGTTCAACCTAGGCCAAAAGGTCAACAACTTCGGTGGAATTTCTAAAATCCCCAATTTTCATCCCATTGATTTGAAATTTGAAGAGGATATATATTTCAGGTCACTGAATTCAACCAGCCAATTATTTTTGAGGTGAACATCGATCCATTTTGAGGTAAACAACCACCAATTATTTGTGATATCAAAATAGGCCAAAAGGTCAGCATAGGCCAAAAAGTCGTCATTTCTAAAACTGTCAATTTTCATCCATTTGACTTGAAATTTGAAGAGGATTTGTGTATTTTGTCATTGAATTCTACCACCAATTTTTTTTTAAGGTCAAATTTCTTTTATGGATTTTGCAAGTATCGTGCTATGCATGACATCTTTCTTGGTTGTTTGTGAACAAAATATCTCAAAAAGTTGTAGACAGATTCAAACGAAATTTGTCGGAGAGCTTGGATATGTGACACTGCCAAAATGATTCGATTTTGGTGAGGATCCAGATCCGGATTTGGATCCGAATTTTTTTTCAAGCGATTGTTCACCATCGAGTGATACGGTTTAACCCTATTTTCAAAAGAAATTGCAGGAGACCATGATGCATTCAAAGTGTTAGTTGCTCTGGTTAATGCCAAACCCCTGATGTATCAAAAGGCACCAATGTATTCCTTCATGATCAAGTGCTCATGCAAGCTACTCTTACTTGCATAGCTAATAACAAAAAAATACAGATATGCATTGATGAAAATATCAACAAGAATGGGTGGGCAGAATAGCTCGGCCAAACTGCCGCATCTCTAGAGTGCTTTAAAACGGTTTATACCCAGTTTGGGGAGCTTAATATTCCACTTGTTATGTTTAAGACCTTACAAAAAGCTTTACAGGGCCAATGAGGTGGTCACTAATCAAGCAAAGAATTGTCATATTTGGGACCATCTATTTATTATGTACGCAGAAGGTGTGAGAAGAAGGAAAACACAATAAAATTATGGATACCAATAAAAGGAAATGTGTGTGTGTGTGTGTGTGTGTGTGTGTGTGTGTGTGTGTGTGTGTGTGTGTGTGTGTGTGTGTGTGTGTGTGTGTGTGTGTGTGTGTGTGTGTGTGTGTGTGTGTGTGTGTGTGTGTGTGTGCGTCAATGTATGTGTCCCCTCCATAACTCCAAAACTATAAAACCCAACAGCCTGAAACTTTGCATCCATACTAAAAAAAACTCCAAGAAAGTGCAAGAGTGAAAATTGGGTGTTTGGGTTAATTAAAACACCCTTTTTGAAGAAAATTGACGGCATTATATAATTATATCGTTCATCAGGTGATCCTTGGCCACTTCGCTCTCTGGGTCTTAAGTTGTTTCCAAGGTAACCTCGCTGGGTTCCGAAGCCGCCATGTTTTTTGGCCTGATAAACCATGCCTTGACTTGACTTGGAACAGGCTGCAACAATTTCTTAACGACAAAGTTGTTTTTTCACTTTCCTCACTCATATCGAATGGCTTTTCATCATAGCTACAAATGGTTGTGTACATCGCTTTTGTAAGTACTCTAGTTTTCAAATTAGGAGCTTGGAGCGATTTCAAGCATTATATGATAAGATTTTCCATGATCTACTCTCACGGAATAATTAAAGTATATCATCGAAATATTTCGATTTTTAGGATCGGATATCATCCAGACTAAATAAGTGTCGAAATCTGTTGTGAAATCTCATAATTTAAAGAAATAACGAGTCATAACTATTTACTTTAAGCAAGCAAGGCTATCTTCACTCCTCTATACATACACAAGAAAATGTGAAATTTCCAAAGCATTAAACTTGTCTTTTTCTACTGTTTGGAGAATTATATTGAGTGTACAAGAAATTTAGGAATGTAACAAAATTAACCAGCTTCATTGAGCGTTCATATGATTTAATGCGTTCACTGGCAGACCTCGTGCCCTGTCCCCTAGAGGGACTGCCTATCCATAGCGTCTGCCAGATCTGTGTCTATATTTTCGGAGGTTTTGCGAGGTGCTCTACAGGGAAGCAAAGCAAATCTGGTAAAAATAAAAATATATATTTAAAAAAAAAAAAATCGGACGTTTTCAAAAAAAGTTGGAACGTTTTTTTTTTTTTTAAGTCGGGCTTCTCTGGGAGGTGCACGTTTCGTGTGTGGCAAAGCCACTTGGCGATCACTCTCCAAGCTGCTTGGTTTTTTATTTCATTAAAAGTACCCGTGCTCTCAATAGAACATCGATGAGACAGACGTACGTTTCCACCTGTGTTGGGTCCTGCAGTGCCATGCGGTTGGTGTCTTGGGAGGTGTCGCATCTGGTCAAAATGTGCAATTATATTTTTACAGGGCATCACTTTTTTAACCTTTGGTGCCATCTAATATAATCCACCCCTCACTTTGACATCGATACATAAATAAAAACAATAAGGTCCATCCAACCACGTGTTTGCCGTGATCTGGTTGTGAAGGCATAGAGCATAGACTGACATTTTGTGTTTGGTGCCTTTATATATTTTTGAATAGATTTTTGATAATTTCCTACTTGAATTCCTCCTTCAATGAACTCTGTTTAAAGGTAAATCTTTGTGGTTGTCGTTTTTATGTGTGTTATGCATGTGTACGTATATAAACTGTATAACCTATTATAAACGTATATGATACGTATATCAACATAGCGAACTTACCTATTCTCCTTAACGTTCTACACCCCTTAAACACAATTCAAATATTTACAAAACTATTAGTTCCTCGCTCCTAACTCCTGTGGTGGGTAGAAAATGTCAGAAAGCACACAAAAACCTATTGTAAGAGACAAAACCTGAACCACAAAATTAATTGATGTTTGTACAACCCCCTTTCTAAAGACTGTGGTCCTCAGTGAATGCCATAATACCCAACGTTACCTGCAGAGCCATCCCAATTTACCTAATCCAAATTTCCGCAGGCTCTGTCATTCTGGTACAGGTTAGTGACATGGATCGGGTGAACCTTCCCTCACACACTCACACATAAACCCAATAATCTATCATTCATTCCAACCCCGCAATACCATGGCTTAAATGTTATTACACACAAGTGTTGTCCTAAACTAGGCAGTGAGGAGGTATCATACAACCGAAATGGAGGAACTTCCAGCTGTGGTGCCCGCAGTCCAAAAACAAGTCACCCGACTTACGACTTCTTTGCACCTCCCACCGACTTCTTCTCCAGACGTGTCCAAGCAGTGTTTGTCTCCGGACGGGATTTATGTCTGGACGGGAGTTTAACGGGAGTGCTTATATTGTGTCTGGTAGAAAATTGATTTCAGACATTATTTTGTTTCCATCTTCACTGTTATTCCATGCAGAATCATTTTAATGAAACAGTAAGAATTGTAATTCACGCTCCACCGCACGTCTACCTTCCCTTCCTCTCACGCCACACTGTCTCCTCCTCCCCCCCCCCCACACCTCCCCCCACCTCCTCTCTCCCTATTACCATCAACGATTGCTCCGATATATGTATGTGTGTATATATATATATATATATATATATATATATATATATATATATATATATATATATATATATACATATATATATAAATACATATATATATATAAATATATATATATATATATATATATATATATATATATATATATATATATATATATATAGTTTTTGTGTGTACAAACACACACAGTATATATAGTTTTTGCCCCCATTTCTCAATTTTAGAAATGAGGCCAATGTTGACATTTTGACCTCAACAATAATTGGTGATTGAATTCAGTGATGTGATATGCAAATCCTGTTCAAATTTCAAGTCAATCAGATGAAAATTGACAATTTTAGAAATTGGTCAATGAAGACGGTCTTCCTCCTGTGGGGGGAGGATAGGGGACACATCCATGTCCACTATTAAACATGACAGGGGGTGTAGCAATTTCATGAGAAATGAAGAGGATGGAACGAACATCGTGAACATATGTGGAAAAATTATGTGCCCAGCCAGAAATCGAACCCAGGCCCTCTGGCAAACCGTACCAGTGCTCTGCCATCTGAGCTAAATGGGAGACCCACTTCCTAAAGGCCCGGTCACACCTTGACGTTTTAGCCAACGTATGCCGATTTTTGAATTTTTTTTCTAAAACGCTGGCACACGTTGAATACGTTATGGGTAAGTTTTGATAACATTGAGAGCACGCTGAAAAACACTGCCATACGTCGTTGTACGTTGGCTTTAAACGTTGTACTTTTTGGTTGTTCTCAAATTTTTTCATGCTTGAAATTTCATGACGTATGCCGGCGTATGACTCACACATTCCGCTACGCTGGCCACAAGTTGTATGCACGGTCTGCGATCGCTGACAGACGTCAACACATGCTACTTGTAAGTTAATCATAAGTTGAGACACGCCGAGGTAATGTTTAGCGTACCCAAAACTTATTTCTAACCTATGATTAACGTGTATGCCTGGTGTTGGCTTAATGGTTAGGGTGGTGGGCTTAGGAACCGAGTATCCTGAGTTCAAATCCCACTCGGCTGTTGAATTAATACCAGGTGGGGTTGACTCTGCCTGTCATCCTTCCGAGGTCGGCAAAATGAGTGCCAGCATGCTGGTATCCTGTGTCGGAGTGGCGACCCGTCCAGGATTGTGCCCAATAGCCAAGGAGACTGCTTCGGCAGCACCAACGCTCTGCACAGAGTATGGTCCCAGTGGATGGATGGATGGATTAACGTGTTGTTGGCACGTTACGCGATCGTTGCCACACGTCGACAGACGTTACTTTTAAGTTACTCATAGGCTGAAAGACGTCGGTATAATGGATCGTCCTTGCGTCAGCATTCACGGTCACGGCCAGGACACTTATTTGCAGCATTCTTCAAACTTTTCTTCGGCATGACGAGGATGTTCACACTTCGATGTCTAGCTTGGCTATGATTCCAATTGTCCATCGGCAGCGTCTATTTAAAATAGTCGAGTTTGAGCGTTTTAACACGTTCAGAAGAAACGCTTCAAATTTCCAAACCCCAGCGTCAAAAAACAAAGGCGAGTGACAGCAATTTAAATCGTTCATTGTAAACAATGAAACTAGCTGAGTGGTACCGTTTAAAAATCGTTGAGTGTAAAAAAAATCCAATTGTTGAGCGCAAGCGTCGACTTTCAATAGTGGAGATGCAGCCATTTAAATCGTTGAGTTTATCATTTAAATCGTTAAATCGTTAAACGCAAGGACGATCCATCATAACCCACACCCTCCCCCTCACACTCACCTACTACTGCCAACATGAACAAACTACTACTAATACTAATACTGATACTGTTACTGCTGACATGGACATCGACTCAAAAAGGACTCGAAAACACTGTTGGGTTCCCCTTTTATGAACACCATTTTTATATACCAATTCCCAAAACCGCTGGGAACACGTCTTTATATGACAGTTGTAAGCTAGAAACACGTTCATTTATTTTTTTTTGTCGACCGGAAGACGTCATTGGAATACGTCTACATACGTCGATGTGTGTTGGGACTACGAAAAGAATTGGTTCAAAGCACGTCAAACATAAGTTAGAAATAAGTTTCGCGTAAAAAAGACATTACCGCGACGTGTTTCGACTTATGAGTAGCTTATAAGTAGCGTTTGTGGACGTGTGTAAGCGTCCACATATCGTGTGTAAAACTTATCCCCATCGCATGCGGAATGTGTGTCATACGCCGAGTACGTCGTAAAATTTTGAACATGTTTAAAATTTCTTGACGTACTCTACTTACTACGACGTATGATAGCGTACTTTAGCGTTCGACTCACGTATACCAAACTTACTCATACGTTATTTGACGTGCCCCAACGTTTTAGACACATTTTTCTTAGGTCGGCATACGCTGGCAAGATCGCCAAGGTGTGACCGCGATGTTGACACTTCCATTTCTACGGCAGTTATGATTCGAATCGTTGTGCGTCAGCCTTTTAATAGGCTACGTCACGACATCGTCGGCGATGCGTGCAACGCGCTATGCCTAAGTTAGACTATCGTTGGGCATCGGTTGTGTAGGCCGACAACAGGTTCAGCATTCGTTGGTATAAGTTATCTATAACACAACGAAACGTTCTGTGTTGTTACCAATGCGTTATACATAAGACCAAGTCGCTATGAATACGTCCGAATCTTTAAAAAAAAAACATCAAAAGTTCAACGTAAGCCAGCGTTTTAGATACATTTTAATACGTTGCCATCGCTGGCTAAAACGTCAAGGTGTGACCGGGCCTTAAGCAACACAATTCTTTCACATATACAAGTGCCACTCCTTTTCCCCTACCGCTTCCGGGGCACTCGTGCCAACCATAGAAGCAGCTAGGGCCTGCTCTCGAGAGGGTCTTCCCCTTGTGGGGGGACACATCCATGTCTGCTATTAAAGAAAGTGGCACTTGTATATGTGGAAGAATAGCATGGCGCAGGAAGTGGGTCACCCAGATAGCTCAGATGGCAGAGCACTGGTATGGTTTGCCAGAGGACCTGGGTTTGATTCCTGGTGTAGGCATTAAATTTTTACATACATATTGTTATGATCATTGGGGGTAGATGAAATGATTTAACAGTACGGATAGGATTGTATCATGTCGCATGATCCATGGACGGGTAGAAGCACCTCAATGTATATACAGTAAGTCAGGGAATATGTCAGCTTAAGTGTTATGTGTCACCACACGAGGGGTGGTGTGGTGTTAATTAGCTTCAGGAGTAAAAATAAGTTCCCCCGTGATTACCCTTTGTTTTTTTCTTCAAAGTATGGCCATAAGCTCGAAACCGAGTCCCTGAAACAACAGCAACAGGAGAAGCCCCGCCTTCCCGGGTTTTGGAGACGAGGAGGCCATGTCCCGAGGAC
This sequence comes from Eptatretus burgeri, assembly GCF_056783735.1. Lineage (NCBI taxonomy): Eukaryota > Metazoa > Chordata > Myxini > Myxiniformes > Myxinidae > Eptatretus > Eptatretus burgeri. The sequence goes on from NC_140972.1 coordinate 44,711,211, forward strand.
AGGATGAGAGAGGATAAGAGAGAAGGATCGTAAAGGCGAGTGTGTGGTGCTTGGCAGAAAGGCGTGGAGGGTGTACTTGGAAAAGGCGAAGTGTGTGTGGTAGCGAGGGTGCACGCCTGGATCAGATTGAGCGGATTGGTGCACGTCTAGAGCTGATCGAGGAGGTGCTGGCAGGGTTTGTGCATTTGGAGTTTGGAAGACTGCAAAAGGGAAAGACACGATTCTGCTTGACCGTCTCATTGGATGGTGGAGGTGCTTTCCTCCCGGTGTCGGCGGGAGACGGTGCCATTTTGTTTGGCAAGTGCACGCGCCAGACGAAGCTTCCCGGCACCAAATTGATAAGGGCCAGGCTGAGTACCAGTGCTTTGGAAGGGGGGTTTTATTTTCGTTGTTTCCCTTTGTCCGTGTTTGTGTCTGTGTGTGCAAGGCCTCGATCGTAGGAGTTGTTTCTTGAATTCATACATTATTGTCCTTATAAGTTTTTGTGTTATATTAAAGAATCCATGTCAATGAGTGTGTCTGCCTCCGTGAAATAAGGACCGCTCGACCGTCCGAGGAGGTTGGTCAGTGTTAACCGCCTGGCTACCACGAATTTAGTTAGTGGGAATCGAACCCCAGCTCCCCTACAACTGCTGACAGGAGCGGGATTCAAACCCGGCCAACTGCATGACAATATTTGTGATGTTGGTTCTATCCTTTACATTTATAATGAAATTACTCCACCCCCTGTGGTGTTTAATCACGGATATGGATGTGTCCCCCCCCCCACAGGGGGGAGACCCCCTTGAGAGCAGGCCCTTGCTGCTCCTATGGTTGGCAGCGAGTGCCCCGGAAGCAGTGGGGGAAAGAGTGGCACTTGCATACGTGGAAGAATTGTGGTGCTCAACTGGTGGGTCACCCAGATAGTTCAGATGGCAGAGCACTGGTATGGTTTGCCAGAGGACCTGGGTTCAATTCCCAGGCTGGGCATGTAATTCTTCCACATGTATTTATGATGTTCATTCTATGTTGAAATTTTGACCAATGTTGACCTCGTAAAACTTTATTGTGGGACCGTCAAAGGGACGGTGCCTCCAATCGGCAAAGTTTCAGAATGATCAGCTGAGTGGTTTGGGCTATCAGCGAGTGAACAGACAAACAAACAAACTAACGAAACAGATCAACATATTTGGCGAAAACATTTTTTGCAGTCATCGACTGGAGTGATGTAACCAAGTTTGAATGTAAAATGTTTATCATGTTGCACCCATGTCTTGCCTCATGTATATTTCTGCTCTGCCCATGTGTTGCATCATCTCCACTGGCAGGGGGCAAGGGTGGTTCTTCCCTGTCTGGCAGAACGGTAATTATATGTGGAGAAAGCTTGGTTTTTACTGTCGCACTTGGAGTGTTTTAAACCTCAAAGTGATGGTAAGCTGTCTGGAGCATTCTTTATTCAAAGAATCAGGACACTTCAGCCGTTCCAGGATAACTGATACATGTGAAATCAGTTTCTGCGACCTTGACCTTGGACCTCAAAAATAATAGGCTTTAAGCTTTTGATTGGTGAACCAACATGCAAATTCTGGTGAAATTTAAAGTCACACCAATGAAAATTTACAATTTTGTGACCTTGACATTGGACCCTTTGGCCTAATTATTAATTAGTCTTCTCCATATTCTCATCATCAAAATTTATGAAAAATTTGATGACAAAAGTTCAATTGGTAAAAATGGTATGCCCTGGACACACACACACACCCATCTCCTACACAGACACAGACTCATATTAAATAATAATCATCAAAATTCTGCCCAGTGACCAGTAACCCTGATAAGCAATAAGCTATCTATAATTCCAGCAATGTGTGTGTGTGTGTGTGTGTGTGTGTGTGTGTGTGTGTGTGTGTGTGTGTGTGTGTGTGTGTGTCTGCGACCGCCGATTCTCGACAACCCCTAGTCCGATCTAATCGAAACTTGCCAGGCATATTGCTGGGGACCTGAGGATGTGCCTTTTCAAGGTTTGATATTAATCGGACAAGCGGTTCCCAAGTTACGGCCATTTATTTATCAAGCAATGACAGGACACAGTGCTATGACGTCACTATAATAAATGAAAAATTTGTTGTTTTTTTGTACGTATGGGCCCGCACGTATGGGCACGCACCTATGGGCCCACACTAGTTATATAAATAAAAATAACAATAAAATAATAATTATCTAAATTATGTCCAATGACCCTGATAAGCAAATCATTAATTGGACCTCCTCATTAGTTTCAGTTCTGAACCATTACATTCTGTGTAGTGGGTTTTGATGCTTCACTGGTCTTGTGGTATGAACTCCAGTGCTTTGTGGAAAGCTACACAAAAGGCTGTCTATGATTAAATGAGTCGTCATCAATGGCTCTAATCATCGATACCAACAAATTAGAGTGAAAACTTCTCAATAGCATTTAGCCCTATCGGAATTTAAACCCTCACAAGCTCACCTCTTCACGACAATGGCTCAAAACCAGGAAAGGTCCCAACAAGATAAGCAGTCAACTCTGTTTCTACTCCATCGGAGAAGAGACAGTCAGCCTAACAAACCTCACTGAAAGACAGCATGCTCCACAATGCAACACCCCTCCTGTTGGTGCAACTCCAGGCGGAGGTTTTATTCAAATTTCCCTGCAGCGGGCTTGTAATTCAGGCCCGGGTGCCAACGCCGAGTAATTTTGTCACAACTGCAATTTAAATGAGCAACAAGTTTTCACCGAATGAATGAAAGAACATCTCAGCTAAGTTATGTAATTAATTGAATAAAATGATGCACAAGTACATGCAAAATATTATCTTCACAAAATGGACTGCTGAAGGCCACACCAGTCAAATGAGCCCTCTCCACGATTCGGACAAAACGAGCAAGTTTTGCGCTCTGTGATTGTGACAAAACATTGGATCACTGTTCGTCTTACCAAATGCTGTGTAATGTGCCATGTCAAAGGGTTGGAGTGCAATGGATAAATACATCTGTGGTGGAGATATTTTTGGCCTTGGCCTATTTCTTGAAGCCTGTGTTGAGCAAATGTATTATTATCTGGGTGCTGGATGAGATATTTGATCATAAAGCACAAATGTAGCTCGCTGAATTGTAAGCAAGAACAGTTTCAGAAGTTAACAAGGTTGACCAACCTTGAGGCTATTTGTTATGTCGTCCATCAAGCAAATACATACATCTGACTGGTACAACATTAATAATTTATCCTGATGGTTGCATCCATGTACTCGGGCTATGCCGCCGAAAATAGATCGGAGCAGGAATTTTAGAATTTCGTCAGGGGTGTGACACGCAATGGCCTTCTCTTTTCTTAAAATGTGGTGCATTTTCATATTAAGAATGAGCAACATGTCGGTCAACTGGGTCTTCAAGTCCTCTTATCTGGAACAACACCGGTTGCTGGCTATCCGGTTTGCCAATTGGACAGCAACTGCAATCACACCAGTCACAATTCGCCCGATCCTATGCAAATTTCTCGTTCCTCTCAGTCGTTTTACCTTTCCACAATCATTCCATTCTTTGTCTAAAAGTCTGTACAAAAATGCCACGTGGTCTAGTCGGCAGGCAAAGCTTGCCATCTGTACTTGGCACTTTAAAACTATGGAACAAATCTTTCGTATATGTTTTTTTTTTCTACGGGACGGTAATCAATACTCAAGGAATGCTGATGATATCAAACTGACATTAGTAGATAATGTACGACTTTAAACACCATATACGGGATTCAAGTTTAGGATCACAGCTTGAAGAGGGAATGGTTCCAATGGGATCAACAAACAGCAAAAACTTTTCGAAAACAGCACTGTTATTATTCTGTATTAACCACAGCTAGTTTGAGATCAAGGACAAGGCTGTACCATGCATCAACAAGATGGCAGGCTTTGGCCTCTCAAAGGACACAGAGAACATCGACCCACATTCTTTGGGCTGGATTTGGAGTGCTTCATGGCAAATATGTGATCTTGGGCTGTATTCACCAAGGTTCATGGTAAACAGCTTGTTCTGGGGCTAGATTCAGTACGCTTCATGGTAAACATTATGGACCTGCACGGAGGACATGAGCCTGGTAGCAGAGAGGAATAATCATTCTATTGATTTTTACTCTCATCCCAGGCTGCAGCTATTAGGAAAAAACAGCATATGGGTTCTAGGTGGCCTACAGACACGGACGTACTATCCACAGCTCTTTACAGCATTGACAAAATCCGAGAGAGATTTGCCGGCCTATATCTGTGGTCACCGCAGAGTTTGATCCCGTCAAAATAATCTCCGTGGCACGCATTCGCTAAAAGAAGGTAGGCCAGAGAAGGAATCGGAAACCAGCTCGAGATCACGGCCTCGAGATAGTTTCCTACTCCTCTCCCGGCCTACCCTCTTTCACTATGAAGTGCTTTGAGCAATAAATAAATAAATAAATAAATACTGTACCCCTCTCCACATCACTGGCAGAAAAGCTTCAGTGAAAGCTTCGCCATTTTGCACACGGCTCGATCTTCAACACAAACCAAAAGATACGTGCCCAAAAAATATTTCCTTTCATCTGACTGCAACTTATTTCCTTATGTCTTGGTAAGTACATCCTCTCAATGAGCAATCATTGGTGAAGAAATAAATTCCTTGCGAAATGTATAAAGTTACAAAAAGCAAACACTTTTCAATACCAGTAAATTTCCGCATGCTTTGGCATTGTGTTTCCTTGCAGGAAAACAGCTCGATCATGTAAGCCAACATGGGTGATCATAAGGAACTTCAACGACTTTCGCCTGCAACCCATTTAATCTCCTTTTTACCATCGATCCAAGTCTTAAGAAACTGATTCTGCATATAATTTCATGCAGGACAAATAAATGATGAGATATGAAAAGACAACGAACAAATAAATGAGGTATATATATATATATATATATATATATATATATATATATATATATATATATATATATATATATATATATATATATATATATATATATATATATATATATATATATATATGATTTGAACCCTGGGATCCCAGGATCGTCACGAGCTAAGTTCTCGAAATAGGATCACAAAACAAGCATACGCAACACATGTTGCAAGTAATCATTCCGAAATGTTGTTCAACAATGTAATCATATAGAAATCTGCAACTATGATTACCCTGCATGTTTCTACTCACTGTACTGTGTCATTAGATTGGACACGGCACAGAGAGCAGAGCGAGGACAAAAGGACGGTGCAAGAGAATCTCATAAAGCGTTTGAGAAGTGAAGTGCCAAGATTGTGACAATCAAGCCAGCACATGAATTCTTCCTCCTGGAGGAGCTGCTCGCATGACAAAGGGCAAAAAAAAAGAATCGAGCCCAGCTCACTTTGATGGCATCTTTGTAGATAGTCGGAGGAATCTTGCACACCAGGTTGCCATTCGCGAATAAAGCAGAACCGACTACTATCAGAGAAGGGACCCGAGACCACTGGAATGTTTTCCGCCGCACCGTGACCTCTTAAGAGTGTGTACATAACATAAAAGCCACGTTTCCAGCGTAACTCGAGACCGTTGTCGACTCCTGCATGCCCAGCAGGTTGTGTAACCAAGATACTGCAGGCTTGCTAACAAACATGGCCGTGTTGCTGTTAAGGAGGAAGTTGCTTTTACAAAGGCAGTTCTGTTTAGGTGTTTCATGCACTGATGTTCAACAGAGGTCAAGATCTCCTTGTAGAACATTGAAACTCAAGGTCGAGGGTTCAAAAGAATCGTGTTTCTCTGAAACTCTAACGGCGGCTACGTGCTCGCTGCCGAGATTGAAAAACGAGCACTTTTATTGAACAAGTGTCCATTTGACTACGAGTTCCCTGCTGGTGAAAGGAAAACGAAACGTAAGCCGACTTCACCAAGCCGAGTCCAAGCAATTGCAAGGATAAATGTCACAACATAAAGTTCCACACACTGTGATGGGGACTTCTTGCCGAACACCGGCAAAGCACACACCATTCCATGAACGCAGCTGGCAGCAGCCCTGAATGGAAACACATCGACCTGTCCAATTAAAATGACTCTTCATGTTCTAATTGATACTCTTGGAGCCTGGTTTGCACGAATCCAAGCAATCTCCTTGGTGAACGTAAACATTGGCCGCGGAATCGCAGTTTAACAAATTACAAAATGATATTATAGAAGGTTTGACGCCTGTGCTATGATTATTGTCTGAAAGCACTTTTAATGTACAGTATTGTAAAATCCACAACTATAGTATCAGTGTCTGTACCTATAGTCCATTAAGAGTCTACAGCTAACTATTGGCTCTTGCATTGGCATTGGTCCTTCTCCCTCGAGAAGCGAATGTTCCAACTCGAGCTGAAAGTCCCTTTGGTGCACAGTCGTCATTTTGCCGTCTGGGTAACGCCGGTCTTCATTGTAACGCCTGCAAACCATGGTGACCCTGTCAAAGTCACAGGTGACAGGTTAGGGGAGGAGTTTGGCTGGAGTGCCAATACGCAATGACCTAAGGTAAAAAGATACCGTGGGATATCTCACATCCACCAACAAATGCTGGTAGGCGGGTCGCCTGCTTAACAACTCTCCGAAGAAGAATGGCACGCTCATTGCTGCAACGCCCTTCCTGTGATGCACCAAGGTGACGGTTTATAGTCGGGTCAGGATCTAAGCCAGGCGAGTCAAAGGCATGTATGCAAGCCAACATATAACCTATCCTGCCTACTCTCATAACATAAAATATAAATAAGTGCCAGCACTAGAGGGATGATCATAAGATCAGAGGACTGACATTAAAAAAAACAAAGTCCATGAAACACATTAAATGCTGCATTTTACTTTTCTCCCACATCGACGACAACTTTGATTCACATGGAGTTTTGATAGAATTTGATCCCTTGGTGACAGTTCAAAAGTAACAATCGCTCTTTCTTTTATTGTTACAGTGATCGGAGGCTCATGTAGTTCATGGAGGACAAGCACATGATGAAACATCGTTGTACTTTTAAAGTAATTGCAAGTATTTTAAGGGACAGCTGAGATCCCAGAATCACGAGTTATGTGCTCAGATGAAAAGGATCAACATGCCAACCGGATCAGCCCTTCTGTTAGAGAGGAAGCAAGTACATTAGAGCGAGTTAACATTCTATAAAAGTGATGAAAAAGTGGATATCGGGTCAGTGTAATTCATTTTGACATTGGTATACAGAGGCACATGGCTGAGGATGGCAGGGTCTGGGTTTGAATGTGAATCCAGCTACAAACTGCCGACCCGGTGTTTCACAGGCAGGGCAATTCATCAATGTGTGTGCTGTACCTCGGATGGACGTTAAACAGGACGTCTTGTCAGCTGGCATTATTTAGTGGACATCAACGATCCCACGGTGTCCTTCGTGTAGAGTAGGCGAACTATCGCAGGCACCCTGAAAAAAAATTACAATTTCCTGCTCTCTCAGTAGAGTATCCTGCATCCCAATGGCTTCCTGTCCAGGATTGTAACCGCGAACCAAGGAAACTGCTTCAGCACATCTGACTCTCTGTGTTGAGCACGGTGCACAATAAGTCATGTACAGAGGAACATGGCTGGCAGGATCACATAGAGGTATGCACAATTGCCTGTAAGCTGTTTTGCCTGGGTTGGAATCTTGACTCAGCTATAAACCGTCACCCTGGTGTTCCGCATGTAGGGCGAAGGAGGCATCAATGTTTGCACCGACCATCAGAAATTGGGAAAGCCGGACGATCTGTCTGCCAGCACCGGTCGTTAGTGGATGTTGAAGATCCAACAGCATGTTATCGCGAGTACCCTGAATAAATTAGTAATTCCTGCCTTGACTGTCTGCTGGGAAGGCAACGGCAAACCACCAGGCATAACCCTTGCCAAGAGACTGTAGCGGACGTGCCGACGCTCTGTCAAGGTTATGCTGCGCTGATGATCACAGGCAGGAGTTAGCCTGGTGTTGGCTTTGCGGTTCGGGTGGAGGCTTGGGATCCTAGGGATCTGAGTTCGAGCCCCGTTGGCAGCCGAACTAACACCAGGAGGGGTTGACTCAGCCCGTCATCCTTCTGATGTCAGTGAAATGAGCACCGGTACACTGGTGATAGGGGCACTGCATCAGCGGCATAGCTGTGCCCCTAACCAATGATGTAACCAACAGCCAAAATGGCAGCACCCGAAGAGACAAGCAGGAGTCAATACCTAGTGAAGATGTGGTCATAAACTGAAATGGAGGTCAGATGAACAAATAACTTGTTAAAACATAGAAAAACACATCGACTTAGCAAGTTACCTTGAAAATAAGACATTACCAAGGGGGGGGGGGGGAATAATCCATAAGATATCGATAATAATATATCTTGACATTTTGGCTTTATTGAGAATCTCTTATACAATGAGTGGAGCGGTGTGGTGCGGTGCGGTGCGTGCTTATGAAGCGTGCAGGGTGAAATGACAGCAGTGTGACCGGCGGCACCCATCGTGGCCTCGATATTATTACACAACGGCGGAACAAGCGCCAATCCCGCCGTGATGCCTTAATTGCCATTTGGGAATAAAAGGCGCCAGATTTAACTCGACACCGCGTGGGTCAACCAGTAAGAGGTCTTTAAAATGGTGAAACGGGGGGCAAGTTTAACTTTGCCGCAGCTTTCCGACCCATTGCCATATCCGCGCTGGACGGGACAGTGTTGCGAGGCGCGAGATTTAAAGGGGTCACGCGGGGAGACCCGCTGGTCGTGATACATACATACAACACCAAGCATGCCCTCACCCTCCTCTCCTCTCCTCTCCGAGGCTACCCCATTCCTCCCACGACCCCCGACCGAATGCCTGGACAGCACACCCCAGTCCCCACCGTACCTCCTCTTCCTGCACGCTGCTCACCAAGCCGCCACCGCCGCTCTCCATCACTGCGATGTCGCTGCTCAAGCCCCTGGGGCCTACAAAGCCGGGGAGCCAAAGGACGTCCGCTCTTCGAAGCGCGACGAACGGAGCTGCCTCGGTTGGAACAGCGAGAGGAAAGCAAGAGGACAACCCTCTGTCCCGTAAGCCTTTTCCAGCTGGTTCTGATCGACGCAGACGCTGTCTGCCGAGCAAACTGTTCGATTGGCTCGTGTGAAGGTTGATTAGATCGGCGTCAGTCTCCCGAGCAGGTTGTCGAGCCGCAACGCTGCCGATTTCGCAGGCAGACACATTCGAACGCACAAGAGAGAGAGAGAGAGAGCGAGTCACCCCGTTCGCACCTCGTCCCGCGGGCTGGAATAAAAAAACAAACCCCGCCTTCTTCCGATGCGTTAGCCAATCACAACGATCATTCCTCCGCCCACAAACGATTTCCACCAATCACAAGTGCAATCCGTGTGTCCGAGGCGGGCCCTCTCCTCCCCCGGCAGGCCAGCAGCCAGGTGAGTTAGAGCAGCATGTTTGGTGCACTTGCGTCGCCGATGTCGGAATAACTGAAGCCATATCCCAGGGTTTCCCGCGCTTTCCTCTCAGGGTGTGTTTTGTGAAACAAAAGCAGCACTTTTTATATATATCTATATATATCTCGTCTAATATATATATATATATATATATATATATATATATATATATATATATATATATATATATATATATATATATATATATATGTCGTCTGGACTGAATAATTCTCAGGATAAACAAAATAATTGTAAAATCTCAATGGAACAAGTTTAAAACCGAATATTTCAATGGGTTCGTTGCGCTCGGGTGTGTAAATGTCCACGATTTCACACCGTCTCCGATATACCTGTGGTAGATTAAGGCCGCGTTGTAAACTACCCAACCTGCGGTGTTAAAAATGGCGGCTAAAGGTCAAAAGAGCGAATGTTCACACCAGGTGTTATTAATTATAAACCGGCCCGTCGTGAGTTAAAGGCGAGCGCTCACCCCAATCGGGTGAATGTTCACACACCAATTGGAGTATATGAGAAATGTTAAGAATCAGCGAGTGCTCGCACACGTCGGGATATTTTGTGAAGAATTGAGCATTCGCACACCTCGGGACATTGGTTAAGAGTGGAGCGTTCGCACACCTCGGGACGTTGGTGAAGAATGGAGCGTTCGCACACCTCGGGACATTTGTTAAGAGTGGAGCGTTCGCACACCTCGGGACGTTGGTGAAGAATGGAGCGTTCGCACACCTCGGGACATTGGTTAAGAGTGGAGCGTTCGCACACCTCGGGACGTTGGTGAAGAATGGAGCATTCGCACACCCCGGTACATTGGATAAGAATGGAGCATTTCCACACCTCGGGATGTTGGTTAGGAATGGAGCGCTCACACACCTGGGGACGTTGGTGAAGAATGGAGCGCTCGCACACCCCAGGACGTTGGTGAAGAATGGAGCGTTTGCACACCTCGGGACGTTGGTTAAGAATGGAGCACTCGCACTCCCCAAGAGGTTGGTGAAGAATGGAGTGTTCGCATACCTAGGAATGTTGGTGAAGAATGGAGCATTCGCACACCTCGCGACGCTGGTGAAGAATGGAGCATTCACACACCTCGGGACGTTGGTAAAGAATGGAGCATTTGCACACCTGGGGACGTTTTGTGAAGAATGGAGCATTCCCACACCTCGGGACATTGATGAAGAATTGAACATTCCCACACCTCGGGGCATTGGTGAAGGAGTGAGCATTCCCACACCTCGAGATATTGGTGAAGAATTGAGCATTCACACACCTTTGGACATTGGTGAAGAATTGAGCATTCACACACCTCGAGACATTGGTGAAGAATTGAGCATTCACACACCTCGGGACATTGGTGAAGAATTGAGCATTCCCACACCTCGGGACATTGGTGAAGAATTGAGCATTCACACACCTCGGGACATTGGTGAAGGAGTGAGCATTCCCACACCTCGAGACATTGGTGAAGAATTGAGCATTCACACACCTTTGGACATTGGTGAAGAATTGAGCATTCACACACCTCGAGACATTGGTGAAGAATTGAGCATTCACACACCTCGGGACATTGGTGAAGGAGTGAGCATTCCCACACCTCGAGACATTGGTGAAGAATTGAGCATTCACACACCTTTGGACATTGGTGAAGAATTGAGCATTCACACACCTCGGGACATTGGTGAAGAATTGAGCATTCCCACACCTCGAGACATTGGTGAAGAATTGAGCATTCGCACACCTCGGGACATTGGTGAAGAATTGAGCATTCACACACCTCGGGACATTGGTGAAGAATTGAGCATTCGCACACCTCGGGACATTGGTGAAGAATTGAGCATTTGCACACCTAGGGATGTTGATGAAGAATCGAGTGCTCACACACCTAGGAACATTGGTGAAGAATTTAGTGCTTGCACACCTCGGGACGTTGGTGAAAAATCGAGTGCTCGCACACCTAGGGATGTTGTTGAAGTATCGAGTGCTCGCACACCTCGGGACGTTGGCGAACAATCCAAAGCTCGCACACCTTGAGGATTCGAACACTTGTTTTTCGGGGAAGTGAAACATGACGTGTTTGGAGAGAACCGAGTTCGGGTTTCGAACGTTTATTATTATTATTATCGCCCTTTGACGCATAAACATTGAAACGAGCCGAGCGCAGCGGGTCTCGATCGCCTCGTAAAGGGTTTATTTATTACATCTATCTTCTCCTCAAGCTTGTCGGCCCGAAATAGCTGTCGCTCGATCGTGCAGCGCGGGAGGCGACCAGAGGCCCTCATGCTGACCGGTGAATGTCCTGGGGTCCCACCAAGGGGGGCGAGGGAGAGTAACGACTAGCGCACCCCCAATGCTGACCGGTGAATGTCCTGGGGTCCCACCAAGGGGGGCGAGGGAGAGTAACGACTAGCGCACCCCCAATGCTGACCGGTGAATGTCCTGGGGTCCCACCAAGGGGGGCGAGGGAGAGTAACGACTAGCGCACCCCCAATGCTGACCGGTGAATGTCCTGGGGTCCCACCAAGGGGGGCGAGGGAGAGTAACGACTAGCGCACCCCCAATGCTGACCGGTGAATGTCCTGGGGTCCCACCAAGGGGGGCGAGGGAGAGTAACGACTAGCGCACCCCCAATGCTGACCGGTGAATGTCCTGGGGTCCCACCAAGGGGGGCGAGGGAGAGTAACGACTAGCGCACCCCCAATGCTGACCGGTGAATGTCCTGGGGTCCCACCAAGGGGGGCGGGGGGTAACGACTAGCGCCCCCCAATTCTGACCGGTGAATGTCCTGGGGTCCCACCAAGGGGGGTGGGGGGGAGTAACGACTAGCGCACCCCCAATGCTGACCGGTGAATGTCCTGGGGTCCCATCAAGGGGGGCGAGGGAGAGTAACGACTAGCGCACCCCCAATGCTGACCGGTGAATGTCCTGGGGTCCCATCAAGGGGGGCAGGGGGGTAACGACTAGCGCCCCCCAATTCTGACCGGTGAATGTCCTGGGGTCCCCCCAAGGGGGGCGGGGGAGAGTAACGACTAGCGCACCCCCCCCTCGGGAAGTGATTGTCACGTACTCTGGATGATCAGCAGGTGAATTTCATGGTATTCATTCATGGTGATCAGGTAAATGTCTGTCCCACGTGTGCACTTTAATAAAAAGCACCTCGTTGCAAACGCACGTACCAACTATACGGTATTATTATTATTATTATTATTATTATTATTATTATTACATATGCGACGTTGTAAGCACAATGGTGGGAAAATCATATAATTTTCACAATCTTACCGAGATGCCCCCTCCTCTCGAAATGTTCGCCCAACGAACAATGTTGGTGAAAGTACCCCCGACGACCTCAAAGTACGGTTGATCATAAAGTCTGTAGCCTCACTTTCAAAACGTCAGAAGACGGACGAAGAGGTTAAACTACAATTTAAATAAATATGTATAAAGGTGTACAGAACAACGATTGTGCTAATTTGGATTATTTGTCCAACAACATATTTACTGATCACCCACAGAATTGATGGACACCGTTTCAGAGATGGCAAGACGACGTCGATGGAATTTTAACGAACAATTCGATATTCACATCAAACCCTAATTCAACGACGTGCGATGACGGTGATTTTAACGTCATAAAATCAAAGATGGGCATCGTCGTTATACGGTAAGCAACATTGTCTACAACTGGCTCGAAACTGGAGCATCTTTGTTTTGAAAAATAAAAAAGGTTTTCAGCGATGACAAACTTCATTTGTGGTTTTTTTTTTTGGCATCGTTAACATTTCTGCTTCTTTTCCTCTTTTTTAAGATGCAACATTTCGTAAACACCATCGCCATCTAGAGTAAGGTGGGGGTGACATATCCTTCCGACTACACCTGGTTTGTGGTCAGTATCATAAATGGCCACATCAGTGGGCTGTCTGGTTGAGGGTAAAGTGGGCAATTTCAATTACAAAAAGTTCAGATTAAAAGAACAAAACATCGAGGGAAGGTGTGTGTGTGTGTGTGTGTGTGTGTGTGTGTGTGTGTGTGTGTGTGTGTGTGTGTGTGTGTGTGTGTGTGTGTGTGTGTGTGTGTGTGTGTGTGTGTGTGTGTGTGTGTGTGTGTGCATATAGTTGCGGCCGGGGGTCTAGGTGAGAAGACCACTAGGGAGGGGAAGCTATCTCGGGTTCCCACCAGACTCCCTGAAATCGCAGGCATTGCACACGGATAACTCTGTGATGTGGTGGGTCGCTCACCGACCATGAACACCAATAACTCAACCACGTGACTTCAGGTCCTCCGTCTAAGGTTTATCTGATTACCTAAAAACAATCACATGACCTAATTATCGGGGGACACGCCCTCGGTATGCCTTGTCCGAACCGAGTCACCTTACTGGATCAGATGCAGCCGAGCGACACTGCAAGGAACGTACCAGCTAAAAGAACATATCATTGGGAATAAAGTTCCGGCTGGGCTAAGATTTGGACCATGCTGGATCAATGAAGGAAAAGACAAAAACGAGCTGGGAACATTTCTACATAAGCGTTTATTACAGGCAGGCGAGGAAAATATTTGGCACAGGGAATGTAGTTTATTGTTGTTTGTAAAGCAGGGATTGAAAGAAATGTGTGGTGCATCAACAAAACAAGCAACTTACTAAAGCAAACACAGAGTAGACCTATACCGATATATCTTCTTCAATCTTAACTTAAAGCCTGGACTGACGCCATCACACACACACACACACACACACACACACACACACACACACACACACACACACACACACACACACAACCCGATAAAGAGGAGTTAATTAGAAGAAAGTAGAGGAGATGAGGCTAACTGTCTCGTAATTCCTTGCACGGTTGACCGACCGCGCCAACCAGTACATTTTGTGGGGGATGCTCCACTGAGCCATCCCTCCTTGAGAGTTGGCATGACGTCTCCTGCTTGGTTATGGTGCCGATGTAGTGTCTGCGTCGATCCAGAGAATGAGCGAGACCATCAGGCGTGAGGGATGGACTTTTGGTGGAGCCAGGTGAGTGGGTTGTCCACCGGTGAGAGGCACGCAGAATCATGTGGGTGGGTGGAGCCAGTGGCGAGGGGGTGGAGAAGGTGGAGAGCGAGTGAGCAGAGTGGCAGACGAGACTTACGGAGCAGCAGGTGTATGCAGAGATCGATCCAAGGCCAGACAAAGAGGATGAGGATGACCACGACTACTATGGACGGCTTCGCAATCCGTCCTTTATAGGCCCTGTGGCGCACGGCATGGTGCCGCCCCAAAGCGATGGGGCATCACCCAAATCGGGCACTCCCATTGGGCCCCGGCCACCGCACGGCCCAGCCTTATTTTACGTCCGGCTAGACATCACCGAGCTGTGGAATTTTCTCGCTCCGAACCCCGCGATATGAATTGCCTTGCACCAAACTTCCGGGCCGTGCTCCGGCAACAACTCCGGTGCCTGCTTGGATTTATTTTTGGAATAAGAGGAAAGAGTTGGAATGAAGATAGAGATATAATCAAATCTAAATATGAGACCCACACAACGCACATCGTCCCATTTGACTGCACGTATATTAATATACATCTAACTGCACGTATATTAATGAAATAACTGTCTCGGGACCACTGTATGTTGGATGCCATTGCTTTAGATGCATGCGGTTTCTAGAACCGCAACAATATGTATGTATGACTTGTATGTATATATGTTCATATATGTGTATATATGTCTGTATACTATTGCGGACCCAGGGTCGGTGGCGAGAAGACCACGAGGGGGGAAGCTACCTTTGGTTCCCACCAGACTCTCCGGAATTGCAGGCCATCGCACACGAATAACACGAATAATGGCGGGTCGCTAATCGACCGTGAACGCCAATAACTTGACCAGTGACTTCGGGTCCTCCGTCTAATAAATACCATTTACCTCATGGTCACGTGATCTAATTATCGGGGAACACGCCATCAGTACACCTTGTTCAAACCGGATTACCTTACCGGATAAGATGCAGCCGAGCGTAACTGCCCAAGGACGAACCAGCTAGAAAAACAGATCATTGGGGAATAATGTCCCGGCTAGGCTCGGATACGAACAATGCTGGACCAATGAAGGAAAAGACGAAAACGAGCTGGAAACATTTCTATTCAAAGCATTTATTTACAATCAAGCAAGGAAAGGTATGTGGCACAGTAAATTAGGTTTATTGGTGTTTACAGCAGGGATAGCAAGGAATTCATGTGGTGCGACAAAAGGCAAGCAATGCTACAAAAGCAGACACAGAGCAGACTTATCCCATGATCACTTCTACAATCTTAACTTATGCTATGACAGATGCCATCACATACACACACACACACACACACACACACACACACACACACACACACACACACACACACACACACACAGAAGATTAGATAGCCAGAAAGAAAGAGAGCAGATGAGGACAAACGGCCTCGCAATACCTGGCGAGGTCGGCCGACCAACGCAACCCAATACGCTTTGGGGGAGGTAGGAGTGAGAAATACTGGTATCTAAGGTGTGGGAGTGGGAGGTGTGGTGTTGTGCAATATGGGGGGGAGCAGTGTCTTGCCAGAGGGAACTGCGATTGCGAATCAGTAATGGATGCTCTTTTGTGTGTCCAAAGCAGACAAGACAGAGGGGTGGAAAGAGAGGAGAGAAGATGCGTGAGGAAAACGATCCCTAGCCTAGTCGTGCATAGGTCTGTGAGCGTAGCGTGTACCTATGTAGGACCCTCCGCTTAAGCATTCCCACCTCAAGAGTCGGCGCATTATCTCCTGCTTAGTCACTTTGCCGGGGCTCATGGCAACGTTAGCTCACAGCCACCCTGGTGAATTCCATAAGCATTCCATATAATAATACCACCACTGGCATTGAGAGGTGGGGGGCGAACGGGGCAGCTGCCCTGAGTGGCACTTTTGTGGGGTGGCGAATTTGTTTTGTTGCAGCTATCATCTATCACTATCGACACTTCTGAGGACAATCTTCCCGGAAAACCCTTCTCATGCACAGTGTTTCATTCAATAATAGTTTGTTGTTGTTTAGTTTTTCTTGTATTGTTTCCTTTTTTGTGTTATTGTTTATTTGCATCAGGACAGTAAAGTCACCCCGCCTGTTAAGGCCCAGTCACACCTTGACGTTTTAGCCAGCGATGGCAACGTATTAAAATGTATGTAAAACGCTGGCTTACGTTGAACTTTTGATGTTTTTTTTTAAAGATTCGGACGTATTCATAGCGACTTGGTCTTATGTATAACGCATTGGTAACAGACACAGAACGTTTCGTTGTGTTATAGATAACTTATACCAACGAATGCTGAACCTGTTGTCGGCCTACACAACCGATGCCCAACGATAGTCTAACTTAGGCATAGCGCGTTGCACGCATCGCCGACGATGTCGTGACGTAGCCTATTAAAAGGCTGACGCACAACGATTCGAATCATAACTGCCATAGAAATGGAAGTGACAACATCGCGGTCACACCTTGGCGATCTTGCCAGCGTATGCCGACCTAAGAAAAATGTGTCTAAAACGTTGGGGCATGTCAAATACGGTATGAGTAAGTTTGGTATACATGAGTCGAACGCTAAAGTACGCTATCATACGTCGTAGTGAGTAGAGTACGTCAAGAAATTTTAAACATGTTCAAAATTTTACGACGTACTCGGCGTATGACACACGTTCCGCATGCGATGGGGATAAGTTTTACACACGATATGTGGACGCTTACACACGTCCACAAAGGCTACTTATAAGCTACTCATAAGTCGAAACACGTCACGGTAATGTCTTTTTTACGCGAAACTTATTTCTAACTTGTGTTTGATGTGCTTTGAACCAATTCTTTACGTAGTCCCAACACACATCGACGTATGTAGACGTATTCCAATGACGTCTTCCGGTCGACAAAAAAAAAATGAACGTGTTTCTCGCTTACAACTGCCATATAAAGACGTGTTCCCAGCGGTTTTGGGAATTGGTATATAAAAATGCTGCTCATAAAAGGGGAACCCAACAGTGTTTTCGAGTCCTTTTTGAGTCGATGTCCATGTCAGCAGTATCAGTATTAGTATTAGTATTAGTATTAGTAGTACTTTGTTCATGTTGGCAGTAGTAGGTGAGTGTGAGGGGGAGGGTGTGGGTTATGATGGATCGTCCTTGCGTTCGCGTGTCCACAGGTAGGAGACATCTTTTCACCATTGTTCGAAGTTCTTCGCGGCTAATTTTTTATGGGGCTTTTTCAACAATGAGCTATAGCTTGTTTTTACGATTTAGGTCTATTCATAATGGGTTGGACAAATGCACAATGAACTAATAATGTGCATAGAGCGCTTTGATTACTTATAGATACGATATACCAACGAATAATTATCGTGAAGCCGGCGTTCACAAACGATGCCCAACGATAGCCTAACTTATCCATATCGTGCGGCAGTTTTTCTTTGCCGGTGACGTGGGGTTTGCTATTCATAGGCTGCCACTCAACGATTTAAATGGCTGCATCTCCACTATTGAAAGTAGACGCTTGCGCTCAACAATTGGATTTTCTTTTTTACACTCAACGACTTTTAAACGGTACCACTCTGCTATTTTCATTGTTTACAATGAACGATTTAAATTGCTGTCACTCGCCTTTGTTTTTTGACGATGGGGTTTTGAAATTTGAAGCGTTTCTTCTGAACGTGTTAAAACGCTCAAACTCGACTATTTTAAATAGACGCTGCCGATGGACAATTGGAATCATAGCCAAGCTAGACATCGAAGTGTGAACATCCTCGTCATGCCGAAGAAAAGTTTGAAGAATGCTGCAAATAAGTATCCTGGCCGTGGCCGTGAACGCTGACGCAAGGACGATCCATTATACCGACGTCTTTCAGCCTATGAGTAACTTAAAAGTAACATTTGTCGATGTGTGGCAACGATCGCGTAACGTGCCAACAACACGTTAATCATAGGTTAGAAATAAGTTTCGGGTACGCTAAACATTACCTCGGCGTGTCTCAACTTATGATTAACTTACAAGTAGCATGTGTTGACGTCTGTCAATGATCGCAGACCGTGCATACAACTTGTGGCCAGCGTAGCGGAACGTGTGAGTCATACGCCGGCATACGTCGTGAAATTTCAAGCATGAAAAAATTTGAGGGCAACCAAAAAGTACAATGTTTAAAGCCAGCGTACAACGACGTATGGCAGTGTTTTTCAGCGTGTTCTCAATGTTATCAAAACTTACCCATAACGTATTCAACGTGTGCCAGCGTTTTAGAAAAAAAATTCAAAAATCGGCATACGTTGGCTAAAACGTCAAGGTGTGACCGGGCCTTTAGGGAAGTACCCGTCAGTTCCCCACGGGGCCACTTTTTAAGCGGTGTGACTGCTTCACTGCACAACTTCCTTCTGACAAGGTGTGATTTTTGTTTTTTCTGGGATGTCTGACAAAATAACAAATCATAAGGAAGCGAGCGGGGACGAACAACTGATGTTTTTTATTATTATTATTATTATTATTATTATTATTATTATTATTATTATTATTTGGCCTTATCTTACACGTGCCCTTCTCATTCGGGAACTTGGACTTAGGATTATTTTGGTAAGTTTCACAACTAAATTAACTTTATTACTGAGTTACTGTCTTTCTGATGCGGTAAATAATAATATTGCCATGTCATTTGCCACTTAAACCATCGTTATATCATCTTGCTGGTATTTCAACTCTCCCAATGGCACCACCCCCTCTTCCCCCCCCCCCCCGCTCCCACTCCCCGGGTCACCCGGGGTGGACCGCCCTACCCGCACCCCTCTAAGTGCGCCAATGCATCTCATTCCTTTGATCGTGAGACGAGTTTGCTTCACTGAAGGCAAGGAAAATATGAAGCACACAGTCACAACAACTGAATGCTAAGTAGGCCGATGACGATTTTGAAAGGTTGAATACAAAGGTGTAACTGTTTACTTGCAAATGGGCTGTACTTGATTTGATTTGCAATAAAGTTATTTAATTAGGCTTTGTGTTTAATTTAGCACGTGAGTTACGAGGGGCCGGCAATTTGACATCTCGCCCCGAGCGACATTTTTCCTCGATACGCCACTGAATACCACAGACTTTATTAGACCCCAAGTACAAAACCACCATTTAAGGGTTTTTGGGAGTTTTTTTTCTTCCTTTTTTTGTCGAAGTCAGCTGTATCTCAGAGCCAGTTGGGACTTTCGGAATGAAATTTTCTATAAATAATGGGAATAAAAGTACATGGGGTTTACGTAATTTTTTTTTACCTTGATCTATTTTTTTAAGGTCATTATCCAATTCTGGACATTTTATCATTTTTAACCATAACTCGACTAAGCTTTGTCTGATCGGAACAAAATTGCCCTCTCTATATAGCCGAGAGAGAGTGTCCTCAAAAGGAGGACCGTGGTCCACATACGGACTGCTTGTTTCATCAGCACTTACTGCAGAGATAATGTGCACACAGGCAAAGCTCAACATTCACTTTTGAAATGATAGGTGTGGGTGGTAGTGGGCCATTTGAAGGTATAAGTAGCTCAGAGCTTTGGCTCTGAATGGAACCAAGAGTGCAACACAATTAACCTTTTTAAAGTCCATGAAATAATTTAAATTGATAGCATTAGCTTGAACTTTTCCCATCACTGGAGACGGATATGTATGCTTGTATTTTATATTATCAATAAGATTTAATATTACTAGCTCACCGACTTTATATTGGTAAGTACATCTCCCTCTTTATACAGATACACAGCTCACATTTAGCAAAATAGACCATTTGCACTGATTGCGTTTCCCAAACATGCTCCTCTGGGAAGCTACATTTATCCATATTTTAGACTTTTTTTTTTATTCACCCTTTTATAGCTGTTGTCTTCATATGATGTCCGGCATTGCAAGCTGCTATAGGCATCAATTGATGTCGTCATGTTGTGTGTCTAAATTTAAAATACGTTTGACATGCAAATACTCCGCCACCATCATCCTCTCCTCCACCACCCACACTAGTCTTGGTCAGTATCCATTTTATCATTATGGACAGTCGTCGCAGTTCTATGCCTCTAAGCTCTCTGTGACCTTGGTAAACTACTATGGGAATCAAATGTTGCCGTAGTATTGCACGCCTATTATTTCAAATAGATGCGGCATGTACTCCACCTACCTCCTCCCCATCTCCACCACCCACGGCCGTGTTCCTCAGTGCTCAACTAGTGACGAAGGAGAATAGACATGCATCTGCGTCTCTTTATCTCCCCATGTAGGCCAGATGGTGAGGTGACATGGCGACTGTAGGGTACTGTTGTCTATAAGTTTTATTCAATTGTTGCTGTAATACTCATGCTTAATGACCCTAATTGCCGGAGATAAGAATGTTCGTGAGAATGGAGAGCAAGGAGATAAACCTTTATGCAAGAACATTTAGGTAATAAGAACAAGTGACAAGGTTAGGTGACAATTAAATTTTAGTTCGAGTCTGTATCCAGATCTGGCCTATCAGTGGGAGACAAAACGTAAACTAATTATCTTGGCAGAGGTATGCACCCCACCGAGTGTCGTTCTAGTTTAAAATGTTTTTGGTTGTGTGGCCTGCGAGGTGCTAGGGAATTTTGGATCTGGCCCACGATGAAAAATCTTTGGGTACCCCTGGACGAGAGCAAGTCGCGTTAAAGGACAAGGTCAAATGGCAGTCTGAAAAAAAGAACGCGTTTTCTGTCATCGCTCAATTTTGTCAATGCAGAATCTCAAAGACCACTTGGCCTTCCAATATTTTCTTGCATCATAATAGTGTACTTGGCCTGAAGTTGTGCACCTGATATTTGATTATTGTCCTTGACCTACATTTTTCGGATTGTGACCTAATTAATTAAAAAAAACACCTTTTCGATCATAAGTTGAATAATTTTCCTCCAATTTCATGATGTTGAGTATTTTTTTTGATAGTTTGTAGATGGGGACACATTTTCTTAATTTACACTCTATCCCTAAATGTTAAAGATCAAGGTCATATGGCAGTCCGAAAAAAATATGGGCATCATTGGTTTCGTAGGAGCCGTCCCTCCGATGGACATTAAACTGGACGTCCCATCTAATGGCATTAGTTGATGCCTGCTAAAGATCCTGCGGTGTCCTTTGCGATGAGTATGTGAGCTATTGCCAGCAACATGGCCAAATTCCAAATTCATGCCCGAATTTCCTCAGTCGCAGTGGTGACTCATCCAGGATTGTATCCTAGTAACTGCTTCAGCAGCCCCAACATTCTGCATAGGACATGGTACATGATGATGATGATGATGATGATGATGATGATGATGATGATGATGATGATGTTGTTTTATTGGCAGCGTGTGGTTGCTGGTTGGATCATTTTCTGGAAGTGTGGCTGTACCGATGATGCAGTGCCCCTATTACCAGTAATCTGGTACTCATTTTGCCAAACTCTGAAGGATGACAGGCTGAGTCAATCTACGTGGTGTTATTTCAATGGCCGACAGGGGCTCTAACTCAAGACCCTAATATCTTAAGCCAGCCATCTTCACATTTAAGCCAACACCAGGCTGATGATGATGATGATGATGATGATGATGATGATGATGATGATGATGATGATGATGATGACGACACAAGATGAAAGGATGATGATGTGAGATGTTCAATACTTGTGGTTCTGAGACCCAATACCATAAACTTCTGAAATGTATTGTTAGGGGCTCATTAAAAAAAAAGTGTAAGTCGACTTACCAAATATCTGTGTTTGGAAGCTTGTAGGCCTCATCCTTTAATTTGCCATTGCAGTTCCTGAATCAGAATTGCCATCACCTTTCCTATCGTTAGTTGTGACCCCTAGTCGAAGTGGTATGGTTCGATTAACCCTTCATAATTATTATTGGTGCTTCCACTGTCACACTGACTTTCTAAGTCAATACTGTTGCACTTCTAAAATTATCGGCTACTACTCCTTTAACGGTTCCATTTATTCCCGCAATCTTGTGGGATCGCCATGGAAAGTTTTTGGCCGAAGTCTTTCACAAACAGGCTGGCTAGCGCTGACGTTCGACTAAAGCTGGCAGAGATTGATAATTTGTTCATGGTGCCAGCGGTAACTTGCCTCCTCTTCACAAAACAAGAGTAGTCTTTAACATCCACCAACTAATACAGGGCGATCAAAAAGTCCATGTACACCTGCAAATATTAGTCTCTGACTTTCGAACCAAGGCCCTTCCTTCGTGGAATTTGTTATCATTTTTTGTGCGGAGCATTAAAAGGTGTAGTGTACAAAAATAATCCCCACACTCTTGAGGAACTCATTTGAAATGTCATCCACAAAATCTCGCAACTTGAACCGGCCCCATATTTTTAGGAACAAAATAAGATTAGTGGATACATATCTTCAAGTTCATGGAGGCCATTTCCAACATCTAATGTAAGGAGAACAAGCTAAATGAACTGTATTACAGGTACGCAGGGGGCTTTTTGATCACCCAGTACGATCAGACGGGATTCCCAGTTTAATGTCTGTCCGAGTGTCTGCTTATAACATCTATGGAATAATTTTGCTCATTTTTAATTGTTGGTTTTTTTTTCAAAAAGTGCAGGTCGATAAACTCACGTGCTCCATATAAGCACACAAGCATTACACACCCTCTCTCAGCTCCTTTCTCTCTTGGCTCCTCTCGGCTCCTTCTCAATCTCTGCTCTTCTTCTCTCTCTCTGCTCCTTCTCTCTCTGATCTGTCCCTCTCTCTCTGCCTTTCCTTTCCCACTCTCTTCCCAAGAGATACGATGTACAAAATAGAATCCTGATGTCACGACCTCGCAGTGGGAAAATGAAGAGCCAGAGGGAAAGCGAGACCACCTGGAGGACTGTCTTTCAGTTATGGAGCCTTGAGCTGTAGACAGGAAGAAAAAAAAAGTGGAAAATGGGGGCAGTGGGGGAGAACTATGAGGATGAGGGCCTCCAGCCATGAGCTCACAGACACCCTGGTGCTTTCAGACGGGATTATATGAGGAGCTTTCCTGCTCCAAAGGTCAGAGCTATGGGTTCTTTTGCACGAGAAGGGCACACTTTAAAGGCAAAGCAGTTGGGGAGAACTGAATTAATTGCAAGGGTAATGGCTACTATTAGCCTTCAAAGGCATTCACCAGCAGTGCCGAGGAACCACAGGGAAGGTTTAATCAGCTGCGAGCGAGTTAAGGAAAGGTGCCTTGGAACATGGTGTGGGACTAAAGGGTACAAAACAGCCAAGAATAACCGCTCCCCAAGCAGTCGGCAAGACAGCACGTTGTGCACACCACTTCTGATACACCACTGGTGGATCTTTGCCTGTTTTGTTTTCTAACAGGGCTCTTTTGTGGTCTAATGCTCCCAACATTCCCCAAACCTAACAGCCAATACCACTTTACCACGATAAACATCTCATCTCAAGTTTTCCTCCTGGCTCGTTTCCAGGAGCATTCGGATCCCACCAAAATTGCTGTTTGGTATAGTCAATGCAGGAATGCTGGGATCTGATCTTCAGAATATTGTGAATTGTAACACTGTTCTTCAAAAAACATCGCCAATCCGATAGGTGTGAGAGGTTAGAGCCATCCTTTTGTATCCTTGTTGTTGTTGCTGAGCAATGCATTTACATTGATCCTCTAATATCTGAGCAAATAAAGGTTCATTTATATGTTACTTGTGCAAAATAAGGGTACTTGAGCTGGTGCTTGGTTATTGTGGAGTAAAAATAGGGGTGGGGTAAGGGTAGGAGAGACAGGGGTCCAAAATGTATCCATTGTTTCCCAGAAAGTAAGTTTGATTTTGCAACTGAACACATTATTTTTGTTATTCCATCGTCCAAATGAGTTTTATCGAATGGGATGTTAAAGTCCTCTTTTTTTGCGAATATTTTAAATAAATAAATGTTTTTTATCCACATGTTGAAGCTCATGGAAGAACTGACCACGGGAGCACATCACAGCAAAAATACATGTGAGGCAGGGATAAAGTAAGCAAGTGGTCGGCAAGTGTCGATATCACGAGGTACCCATAAAGCATGGCTTTGAAGGATGGGAGGGAAGAGCAAGATACAACAAGCTCTGCAAAAAGAATCTTCACAGAGCTAAGAATCAATAAATGATCCAAACAGGTTCAAGTCTGATGGAATGGAGAGATGGGCTGGATGGAGGATACGGTAGAACTCTACCATATCCTCCTTCCAGCCCACATCTCCATGCTATCAGACTACTATGGTAGAGTATGTTTTCTTAAAAATCTGCTCTGATGCTCTTGCACATCTTTCAGCTCTATTCACCATATCATTTGCCCGAGATCATCTTCCATCTGCATGAAGGTCAGCCAACATCACTACATTACACAAACGTGGTGCAAAAGCAGATCGTATTCATGAAATAAAGATCGACAAATATACTTCTGATCATCGGCAAGATCATGGAATCAATCATCACAGTTGACATCAAATCCTTCATTTTCTTCAACAGCCTAATCTCAGATGATCAGGTCTGATTCAGACCCAGTCACTTTACCCTGGACGTGCTGATTCTACTCTCCAAACAATGGTTGGAGGCCCTCACTGTCAAACATGAGATCATGGCCATCTTTCTAGCCATATCTCGAGATTTTGATATAGTAAGGCAGAATGTCTCAACTTGGTGTTTACCTTCAAATCTTTTGTACCAAACTCATCTTTCATCTACTGTCTACTGGACTCTGTGTCCTTCTCACCAAAGAAGATGAGAAAGATCTGTCCAGCCTCATCTCTGCTTCACCCATGAGCCCAGATGGCATCAGTGCCCATGTTCTCAAATCCTGCTATGCCATTCTTCCTTCCCCTCTGTCTGCCATAATCTGTTTGTCCTCGTTTGGCTGCCTTCCCTCTGCATGGAAGTCAGCATGTATCACTCCCGTCCATAATAAGGATGAAAAAAGAAGATCCTCTCAACTGCAAACCATTACACTTACTTCCAATTTTAAACAAAGTCATGGAATCTATTATTGCTGTTGACATGATCTTTCCTCTTTTCAAATATCCTGAGCTCCAACTTTCAGTTTGGAGTCTGTCCGAGTTGCTCAACTTGAGACATGCTGTTCCTTTCGCAGAAAAAGTGGGAGGCCTTAAATGTCAAAACATAGGCCAGGACCATCTCCCTGGATTTATATTGGGCATTCAATATGGTTCGGCACCCTACTCTGCTTGACAATCTGTCCTCGTGGCATCCCCATCAGTACCTGCAATCTTTCCTTCCCCCATGAATCCTACCTAACCTCACCTCACCTCACCTCACCTGATTACTCACAAGTTCCTGCTTTTCCTCCCCTCTTCTCTTCTCTTCTTTTCCTGTTCATTAAATGCCCTGGTTGTTGTAAATAACTGTGGCCCCACAACAACCCCCCCACTGTCCGTTTGTTGTATTTTTACCCTCCATCACGTCGCTCTTTCATGAGCCTCAATCCCGCATATAGAGAAGAATGTTTCAGGAAAAAGAGCAGTGCAAGACTGGCTCGAACACCATCAACATTCTGTCTTCATTACTGCCATACAAGCTATTCTCGAAAAAGGAACACATGAAAGCTCTTATGGGACATGAGACAAATTGTTGCTCTTTCGCCGGTGATTATACTGAAGATTCGTACAAACATTGTGAATATATCTCTATTAAAAGCCTTGGAAGTAAAAAAGAGAAATACATCAAATTACTTATTGTATATACAACTAAAGGCATTATACTTCTCATCACATTTCTGGCACAACTTGAAAAAGAGCCACATATACTGTACATTGCATTCAAACAGAACAATGGGGTGGGGATGAGAAAATAATAAATTGGGGAAAATAGGTCGTGGGTGATTTTGGTGGTTTTCAGGAGAGAGGGGGTCTAAGAGGTGAGGAGGGGTGGATAATGTATGAGGCACATTTTAGTAGGGAGGAGAAGGATCACAAACTCATCGATTAGAGCCTTCGGCATACATAATATGTAGATGCTTCCTTATGGCAGCTGACATGTTTTAAAATGGAAATGATGAACATCAAAGTCGTTTTTTGTGCAGATACTGAATATCCTTCTTACAGAGAAATCTGCATAATAATAAAAAAAAAAACCCAAAAACGTTTGTAATGCCATATGTGAGGGATAGTTCATAAATTTGGCCTCGTATCGGGGAAGGGTTAAGGCGAAATATCACATTAAATATTGTTGAAAATTTTTGGTTATAACCTGTTTCGAAAAATTTATTTTTGCCTCGATGCTTCCTGTGTTCTCCGATTCAAAATGTCCCAATTTCTCTCGTATTATATACAGCATAATGTATAAATAGCTGTAGCAAAACCTCCCTGCTGGTTTTGTTTAGAAGAGGTTCCAAACCGGTTATTCCTGCTGCAGACAAATAGCGAATAAGTAGGGATGAGTGAAAGGAGAAGGCGATATAAGGGCAGAATATGTAAAAGTTGCATCAACTCTGTTTTACAGTCATGCGTTGACCTTTTATGGTGTTCCCATCTGAGCACTAAGATGCCAGGATCTCAGGTTAAAATCTCAAAAGTACCGTGTCAATTTGTCCGTTGTCTACCAATGTCCTTGGGATCAAAGCTAAAAAGCACATTAACGTCTCTTAAATGTCTTTAAAAGCAAATTGATGTCTCAACGTCTTTGTCCAATATATGGTATGTGTACAAACTTCTCCATGAGCCTTGGATTCATTTAAACTTTAAAGTAAGACATAAAACTGAATCCATCCTATTTCCCCTCCGAGCTTAAAAAAAATAACAAAAAAAAACGCTTTCTTTTTCCACTCCACAGCGATCTCATCCTACTTGAATTTCTTTCTGCCAGTACTTCCCGTTTTACATTCCCCCCTACAATTCCTCAATATCTCCAAACTGAGTCTGTCAGCGAAGTGCTCGGTCGACGAACCATCCTCCCACACATCCCACACCACATTTCTCTGTGCCTTCAACAAAAAAATATGATCTCCCATCCCGTGATCTTTATCTGCGTTTGTCAAATTTGGGAATTTGGAATTAGCATCTCTCAACCTCATGCCCCATCCTTCCAATTTTACCCCACCTCCTCAAACCTTCAAGTCCCCCCCCTTTCAATGCTTTCTCTTCTTGCCCCCGTAAAAAGCCCCCCTCCCAACCCCTAACTGTGTGGACCTCAAATATTCGAGGTTTCTACTCTAACCGAACAAATCTCTCAATCCAGGCCACTGCTGATAAACCAGACATCATCTGTCTAACAAAGCCTGGTGTTGGCTTAACGGTTAAGGTGGTTGGTTGTGTTGTGTTGTGTTGTGTTTGGGCCCCTGTTTCGTCCCATTAAATAACACCAGGTGGATTGACTCAGCGTGGCATCCTTCCAATGTCAGCAACATGAGGACCCACTTACTGATAACAGGGTGGGTGCACCGCTTCAGCAGCACAGCCGCGCTCCAGCAATCCTCCAAATGATGTAATCAGCAGCCATAGGCTGCATTTTTTAAAAAAAAATACAAATAATCTGTTAAACAGTTTTGTGCCATCATCATGTGGCGTCATTCCGACCTTGTTTGGTTGTTTTTTTTGAGATCTCATCCATGTTTTTACATATTTTTTTTTTCTTGTATATACTCATCATTGGAAGAAGAACAAAAGGAAGTATTTAAAATTAAAAGGCCAAAAAAAATTCCTATATATATATATATATATATTACATTTAAATAAATCAAAAACGTTGGTGTTTCTTGAACTATTACATCTCGCTCCACGAACTTTCCAAAAACCCCACTCCCCACACTCCCCTGGCAAGTAAAGTAAATAAATAGTGTAAGTTATTGAGACTCGAGTTCAAGTCATAATAGAGAGCAAGTTCCAAGAGCAGGAGGTCAAATGACCTTTATCCTTTGCACAACTTTCTTTGTACATCCTCACTCACTCGCGCACTCCACGTATTAAAAAATAAGCAAAGATAAGTTTTATTAAAGGGGTATGTTTATCATCGTCAAGCATTCACATGACATTCCTGAAAGAGATAGCCAAAGCAAAATCCACAATGTTTCATAAGAAAATACCATGATTCATTGCTTACTCTAATTAGACATTTCAAAGTGCCTCGCCGTCTGAAGTCCTTGCAATGCGTTTCATGCCCAATGACTCTATAAGGCTTACATTGCTTGCCGAGAAAGTGCCCCTTGCTTTGTTTGGAGTACTCGAACAAGCTCCATTAGTCAATGTGCTGCCGAAATTTGGCACCAACAGCTGTAAACACGCTCATCAGCCATTCAGGAGGGTGAACAAGAAGAAAGGACAGTAATTAACACAAACTGTAACCAACTTTAGTGGTGATACCCAGCGAAGAGAACAACGAGAAAAGAATCTGCACAACATTGCAGGATTCGAACACTTTTTGTCTTTTTTGCAACTATCATAGTATAGTCGGAAGAGTCAATCAAAACAATTGTCCATGATGCGACAGTGATCCTTTGCGAGTAATACTTGCTCTTCTTACAATTTCACTTTGCGACGTAATTTGTACCATGGTGTTTGCAATGTGGTTCGGGGTGTTTAATGCCAACAGGGGGGCGCTGCATCTCGGAGTACGCCGTCCTTCGGTTGGAAACAAACTGACGATACTATCTGCATTTAGGTTGTAGACCTTAAAAAAAAAAATACCACCACAAGAGCAGGGTGTTGGTAGCTCGTCCTGGAGATTCTCTGCATGGGGTAAGCCTTGGAAAATTAGACAACCTGCACGGTCATGTCGATACGTCATGCGCACGACGGTCCAAATGGCCAACTCCTGTCCCCAATTTTCATTGCTTTGAAAGCCAAACCAAGTATTCTTTCATGACCTACTCCACCATTAGGAGACTGGTCAATTAAAATATGACAATGGTCTGCATGGTCAAGACAGATTTTCATTGACAATGTTTTATATGCAGTATTACTACTTGGCGGTTAAACCTGGACACAATTTATTAAACGAATTATCACAAAAACTCAGATTTTGACTCATTTACTTATTAGACTTAAGAACTCGAAGGCTTCGAAACCAGATCCGAATTCCAGCTCTCTGGAAGAATTTTTGCAGATGATTCCACTTTGTGCTGGGACAATTCCTCATCCAAGCGACAGGTAAGTTGCAGCTACACAATCTGCCCATCTGGAGAAGATAAGCATCTGGTCATTCACCTGGAAGGGCCGTCTCAGGATAGCATAGTCTCTAAAGTATGCACACACCTGTCGAGCCTGGGTTCGAATCCTACCCCCCAACTATAAACTGCCATCCTGGTGTTTCACAGGCAGGGTGATACAGCAACGTGTGTGCCGTCGCCTCGGATGGACGTTAAACTGGGCGTCCCGTTTGGTGGCATTAGTTGTTGATCGTGAAAGATCCCGCAGTGTCGTTCTCGAAGAGTGGGCGAGCTATCGCCGGCACAATTAATTTTTTTTTTTTTTTACAAATTCCTGTTGTAACCAAAAAGGGGGCACACTGCATCAAAGGCACAGCTCCAATGATCAAATCAAAGGCACACCCGCAGCCACATGCTGCATTCTCAGGAAGAATAAGAGGGTTCACCTGGAATGGTTTGAATGGAATGGTGGAAAATGGTTTGAGAGTGAACGGGATTGAATTTTATACATATATATATATATATATATATATATATATATATATATATATATATATATATATATATATATATATATATATATATATATATATTATAATGAGGATCTACATCCTTTTAATGGCTGGCAGGATTGCCGAGCTGGATATGCATCACTCCCCTCTGGTTCATCAGGTGGTGGCAGGGTGGTTCATCAGTGAGTGTGTCCCGTCCCTTCGGATCGGACGGTCGTTTAACTGTTGCGTCCTTCGCGAAGAGTAGGCGAGCCATCGCCGGCACCCCGAACGAATTACAAATTCTTACCCGAACCTAAAATAGAACGTCACGCCTGGCCAGCCGGTTCGTGAAAGACACGAACCTTGGCCCATCGCACAAAATCGTGGGAATAATAATTGTGTCCGTTAAGGAAGAATAAGAGGAAGACGATGAACGATGATCATCCTCATTGTGGATAAACACCGTCGAACTTGTACCCAACGTGTTACAGGTAACAGGTAACAATGAGCACATCATTGTGGAATGTCGGATTTTAAAAGTCCCATTGTTATCTGAAAAAAATCAGACACGTTTAATCTTTATAACTCATTATTTCGAATTTGCCTTACAAGCTTTTTGGCCACGTGCTTTATACAACGTACACTTTATGTTCATCACAAAGCACGTTCAGCCAATGAGCATCACAGCAGTGCCTGGATGAAAATGATGGCCTTTGTTTGGCC
The DNA here is from genome assembly GCF_056783735.1 of Eptatretus burgeri. Taxonomy (NCBI): domain Eukaryota; kingdom Metazoa; phylum Chordata; class Myxini; order Myxiniformes; family Myxinidae; genus Eptatretus; species Eptatretus burgeri. Next base: position 44,741,988 of record NC_140972.1, read on the forward strand.
ACCAACGATCAAAGCTGGAGAACACCGTACAGGTTGCAGTTCGCCCTCTCAGGTGACTACTTTTATGCTTTTCCTTTGGTCTTGCATCCATTCTCACTGAACACTATGGGCACTCAATTTCAGAATCCCTTTTGTTGTTGGAACATCAAATACCGCGTGGTTTTGCCCATACAATAGAGCTCCCATTGTCATAGTAAAATATCCAATTTGGTGACTGCATGTCTGTGGCTGATGCATTTGGTCGGAACTTATCCGATCTCATAGTGGGGGCAGATAACAGCAATTTTTGAGAGGAATCGTGCAAATGATGATACAAGCATCAACTTTGGCACATTTGTTTTCCAGGGGATTCTAATCAAATCTGCCTGATTGGCCATTTGAAAATCCAAATTTTGAAAAATTTGAAAAAAAAAAAAAAACTTCAAAAAAAGTCAAGATCACGAATCAATGTTGGATGCTCAGATTGGTGAATGTTTCAGAAACATCATCAAAGACGTTCCAAGTCTGCCATGCAGTTTTCTTCCCTTTACCGCGGAAGGCAGACACGACGTCACATCCAGTGAACGCATGGAAGTATGGGATCCCTCGAGCTTTCTCAGGCCCTATTGGAGAAACTACCTCATGGACTGGAATCCATCGCGCCTTGGCTCCTTGGCCAAAGGCGATCCACATGTTCTCAAGACCTAGTTCCTGTAAGGATGGCAGTACAGATATTGCTATGACTAGTACGTCCGTGTCATTAGCCTTAATGATAATGGACTTGCTACCATCCGTCGTTGCATCCCTGGTGTGTACAAATATTCGAGTGTCAGCTTCTTCATGACAACATGGAGACACAGCATCCGGTGACTTCCTTGTGTTGCTAATGGCATCTTCTCCTTTTGTGACAATGACTGTGCTTGTCGTCTGTGCTTCAAACATCTTTTCCGCAAGGAAGTGAAACAGCTCAGTCTTGTTGCTGTCATCTCGAAGAAAGCTTCTCCAGTTATTTGGGGTCTTACTGGTTCCTGTCACTCTTCTTCTGATTCCTTGCCCCATTTTAGACCTTGCCTCGGACTTCAGACTTTACTTCTTGTACACATCAAACACTACGTCCACCCTCTCGTACCTGGCACCATAGGATTCCACCTTTGGGATGATGTCTTCTTTAGCATAGTCATCAAATATCTTTGAAGTGCATGGGAGGTAGGGCATTGATAAGTGCTGAGCCATCAATGATGACTGCATCTCCCCTTGGTTCTCCGTCTGGGATGTTCACTTGCGCTTCAAGAATTTCAGCCAGCTGTGACTTCAAATTTTTTTCAAGTTTTTCAAAATTTGGATTTTCAAATGGCCAATCAGGCAGATTTGATCAGAAAGCCCTGCAGAACAGAAATGCCAAATTTGATGCTTGTATCATAATTCGCACGATTTTTCTACGATCTACTACACTATCAGTCAAACTTACCAGGTGGACTAAGGGTCACAAGAAAAAGGTTGAAGCGACTTGGTTTGCTCCCCCCCCTCCCCCAACCCCCCACAAGGGTGTTGCGGATGAGGAGGGGGGAACAAATTCTCCACCTATATATGTACTACCATGTAACACCACTCCCGCTGGTGGTTGGAGAGGGTATTACGAATGACACTTCACAGGCCTTAATTGTATGATGAGGAAGAGACCTTCACCTTATTTTTACACTCCCTTAGACGATGTTGCTTTTAGACTGCAAAAAATTCCGAGGAATTCAATTGTTTTATTGCCTTTTCCACCATGTTTTTAAATGCCATGTGTAAGTGTAGAGATAGCAGCTTGAGCAATGTTCCATATTATCGTGGCGTTTTTCCAAGGCCGCATCTAATAACAAAAGTAACTAGAATGGCGCTCGTAGAGTGGATAGTCTCGTCTCGAGCATTCATTCGGAACAAGAATAGTTATGGCCACAGGTACCGAGTGTATTATGAGGGGGGTTAATCTTCGTTTCTTCTCGGAAGAGCCGGACCCGGGGCCACCGCTCACAATTAACTTCGTGGTACGGTGGGTTGCTTTACAACCATGAATGCCAATCACTTAACCACGAGTTCCAGTGTCTACCATCTAATTTGCCATGTAACTCGAGATCACGTGGCTTCCTAACCAGGGAACATGCCCTCGGCGATGCACCAATCTTATCTTGATTAGTTCTTAAGTAATGTGGCCAAGCATTTAGTGCTAGTGCACGCCGACTATGACAGGTTAATTAGTTTGGGAACTACCTACCAGTATATCTAGGTTCGGACAATGCTGGATCAAGGGAAGGAAATGACCAGCACGGACAGATTGAAACGTCAAGGAATTTATTGTTAAGAAAAATAAATAAACTGTAGAACTTTTTATTTCCTTGTGGTGTAAATGGATGAATTCAAATCAATCAAATGTTGAATCAACAAAATAATCTCAAACAACGAAATCAACAAGCATTTGTAGAAAAATGGACAAAGATCAGATGCTTATCACTGTATCTCATTTTACAATTAAACACTAGACATGGGTACCCAGCAGATCATTCGTGGGAAAAGAAATCCGGTCTCGGCTTACCAAGGCAGAAGTCGTCGTGCGTCTACTAAAATAACTCAAAATGTGTGAGCGTGCCATGCTCCGCTGCCAGCACCCTGCCTCGCCGTGCACCCACCCGCAAACAGGCTCGAACACCAATCCACGTCACGTCATCACCCCCAGGAACCAGGAACACCAAGAATCAGGTATGCCCAGAATCAGGTACACCAAGAATCAGGTGTGCCAAGAGCCAGGTACCGAGCAGAACCAGCAGGACAGTCCAACTGTCACCAACCATGAGGAGCTATCAGGAGCGATCACCAACTGTCAGGAAGGCGGTCCTCCCATCCTTTTTTATAGGCGACCAGTATGGGTGGAGCCTCAAGCAGACTTCAGCCAAATCCAGCTTGCCCATTGGCGCATCGCTGCATGTCACCTCCAACCGTCAATTCTCGCGATCATTCTCTCCTCACCATCGAGCGAGATCCAACTCCCAATTAACACAGGCCTGGCTTATGACGCCATGTTCAGGGCACTGGACGAACGCCAGAAAGCCGTCATTTGCTGGAACAACCAAGCGAAAACGTGAAGCGCTCACAAAACGTCAATGGGCAACCATCACCTCCCCATTCAGCCCGACACGAACAAGAACCAGCCAGCGTCCATAAAGCTGCCAAACAGGGCATTAAACATCGACAGAAAAACGTGAATATCAAACATTGATGAAAGAGAGGTGGATGTCGAACGTCAATGGAAAAAGATGGTGTTTTGGTAAATGATCTACAGCCGTGTTTGACCGTCAGAATAAACTGTCCAGAAAAAGCTTGTGGTGTGTTTAATTAAATGTCCTGTAAGTCCAAAGTGAAAATGATTCCCAAAATTTAATGTGTAAATAAATCATCTATTTCCAAGCCAATGTATCGTGATGGAAAAGGAATAGAATGAGTCTCTGATGGGTTAATAGCTATCTCTCTCGAACGCACGAACGGTGAATATCGCTCATGCGGAAATTAAAACTGGTGTAAAATCATACGTCATGAACATTGAACATGTCGTAAAGACGAAAAGGTTATCCCATAAGAAAGAAAGGGAATCTGTTCTAGACCTTTCTCCAATGCATCAAAGAGTCAGAATCCCACCAGACAAGGGGATGGGTCTATTCTGAACATGCATTTATGGAAATAACTGTCTGAGCACCTGGATGTTGTGTGCATTACTCGGATCCGATTCTGAAATCCACAACAATACCATTGTTAACTGAACACACTGTTATTATGGCCCACTGCCGTTGTGGCCCACATACTCATATCCATGCACCATATGATGTCACATAGTTTCTTGACATGCGCTATGAACATCATAAATTTATTTCTTCCCTCACCAGGTCATATATCAGATATATGCAGTTTCAGATTTTTTGGATAAGGATTTCAAGTCAACCAATTATGGCTGGAATAACATTACATCCATCGTTACCACCCCATATACTCCATGGGGAATTGATCAATGACATTTGCTAAGTTTAAATTTGTTTCATTGAGCGGTTTTGGAGAAAAGAATGTCCCAATTTTTTCCTTCAATTCAATATAGCTGCCAAATCATGTGATCTATGATATCAGTTAGGAATAAAGTATTATCCATGGAAAATCTCTCCGATGCTGTATTTTTAAAGTTTCGCATCGATCGGACAAGCGGTTGCAGAGAAAACCATTTTAAAAGTGAAAACAAAATGTATAGACATATATATATATATATATATATATATATATATATATATATATATATATATATATACCAGTCAATGTGGGGGAGGGGAAGGAAGTGTGAGGAGAGGGTGAGGGGAGGGCAAGGGAAGGCAGTGTGTGGGGGAGGATCTGTCTGGACATTACCTCCGTTTTTGTTTTTTTGGGGTTTGTCACAAAAAAATTTTTGCCAAGTAACAAAGAAATAGGGGTGAAAACGGAACTTCCGGCCACATTCGGTGGCGGAGGTAATAATCCCTCTTTCAGCTCAAAAACGATATTTATCACTCCAGACTGGACTCATCTCTAAAGAGAAAAAGAAAAGAAACTGCCGAGTGATCTTCAGAAAAAGAGGGAAAGTGACCCAAACAGACAATACATCATCGGAGGAGACGAAGTAGTCCTGAAGTACCAAGCCCAAGTGCGGGCCTCGTCCCTGTAGATGACAACGGTCTCTCCACATCTCCCATAATAGAGTCTCCTCGCACTACACACATTAAGGGAAAGAGTATATTTCATTAAAAACGATTAATTTTAACGCAGGTTCTCTTACAAACAAGTCATTGCACCTTCGATCACTCATCGGCGGCGAGGAGCTCGACATTGTAGCTATTACTGAAACCTTTTTGATATTACAGTCATGGACAGGGAGTTCACTTCCGATGGACATATTGCCTTTCTGAAGACAGAAACCTAAACTATGGTGCAATCTTATTGTTTGTGGAAAGCAATTTATTACCTACTTTGGATTGTTCTACTGAGAACCAATGTGAGATAGTATGGTGCACTAACACTAATCCTACTCCCTCATCACATGTACTCGTGGGAGTTGTGTACAGACCTGATAAAGGAGGACATCGCTTTGTGGAACAGATTTGTAAATCTATCAACTCGGTTGAATCAGGAAATGTTATCTTATTTGGTGATTTTAACTTGCGAGACATAGATTGGACAAGTGAAACTTGCACACCGTCCACTTCCAAACTTTTCTTGGATTGCTGAGGTGACAATTATCTCAGTGCAGCGAGAGAGTTCCTCGAACACGATACCCCACGTCATGTTAAAGAATATACTTCAATTTCAATTAAATACTGGCAGACAAACCGACTCGTGGTAACAATCTTACAAAATTTAGTTATTACAGGTAACTCAAGCCTCTTCCAGGATGTATCAGTAGTGGAACTCTTCTCCTCCAATGATCATCAAATGTTCATGTCAACCTTGTCTCTTTTTGTCCCCCGAATTAACTCTGAGTGATTGAAAAGTGTTCATGTATTCGAAGGGCAATTTTAGAGAAATTTTTAGACATGTACCAAGCTTAGACTGGAAGGGCCTCCTCATTCGATGGCATCCATATCCAACTCCACATATGACTCGCTGACTTCCACTACTCTCATAGCCAATGTGGGCGTCTCAACAGAATCCATTCACATCCTCTCCCTGGGCCGTTCGACTTTCTCAACAATCCTCTCGAGGAGGTTCAGTCACTCAAACTCTTGGGTATCACAATCAGCCACGATCTTTCTTGGGCAAACTACATTTTAAAGTTGGCCTCCAAAGCCAGTCTGGGCATGATCCGTCTTACAAAGTCATTCTTTGGCACGCCTGAACTCCTATACACCTACAAGGCACTCGTCTGCAGCGTGGAGTGCTGCTCTCGCCTCTGGGCTGGCTCCCCTGCCTCATACGTTGCTCAGCATGTGCCGTGGAAACAAAAGCCTTCAAGATCACTGGAATCTCCCGCGATGAAGCTGAGTCAATGGGTCTGTCACTTTCTCATCGCAGACAGGTCGGTGGTCTCTCTGTTCATCTTTCTCGTCTTGCAACCTCTGTTCTTTCTATTGTTTGTCCCCCGCCAGGTTTCTGCAAAGCACACACAGTCCACCATCAATCCCCTTCTGGTGAAACTACCAAAATCCAGGATCACTGCTTACTTCCACTCATTTGTTCCTCTTCTTCCCACTTGTGCAACCAACTTCCACATTCTCTTCAATCTCATTCTTCCCTCCAGATCTTCAAGACAGCTGTTCACCACCATTTCCAGATAATCCCCAATCCAACACCATGATCTTTTCTATCCTAATCTTGTCCACCCCATGCATCCTTTCCTGCCCTCATTCCTCCCCATACCAATTGTTTGCCAGCCTCCCTCTTTCTTGTCTTTGAACTCCACTGTTGGTGCCCCCCCCGCCCCCAACTGCTGCTTTTGTTCCTGTTACGTCCTGATCAGTTCAGTGTACTAACTCTTGTACGAGCCTTAACTCTGTTCTGTGTACAAAAATAGGACCATTGGATCCGTAGCTTATCTGGTGCCTGGCCTAATGTCACCCAAATTTGGTAGCATTTTGACTGGTGGGTCTGGAGTCGAAGATTTTTGAAGGAATTTGCACAATTTTCCCAAAAATTGAGCAAGTCGGCCATTTTGACACACTTCCGGTCACGTGATCGGCAAGGCCTCGGCAATTTAACATCCCTCCCCTGGCCTAATGTTGTAACCCAAATTTGGTAGCATTTTGACTGGTGGGTCTGGAGTCGAAGATTTTTGAAGGAATTTGCACAATTTTCCCAAAAATTGAGCAAGTCGGCCATTTTGACACACTTCCGGTCACGTGATCGGCAAGGCCTCGGCAATTTAACATCCCTCCCCTGGCCTAATGTTGTAACCCAAATTTGGTAGCATTTTGACTGGTGGGTCTGGAGAAGATTTTTGAAGAAACTTACTCAGTCAGCCATTTTGACCTACTTAAATTCACCTGACCGGAACGAGCTTTGCAATCCCGGAATGAGCAACGGGTCAGGAGCGGAGCCTTGCTGCCAAATCTCATCCGGAGCAGCCCAGCGGTTTGGCCGGAGCAGTCGAAATCGAAGATGGACGGTGCACGATGACAATACCTTATGTGGAATTCCAATTCCAGACAAGCGAAAACTAAACAAATGAATAATGCTAATATCAGTGGAGTGCAGAGAGAATTTTCTGGAATATTCCCATCATCTGGTGTACCTGTAGATACACTACAGTAAACACAGCACCCTGAGTGAATCAGAGCAGGTCTAGCTTTGTAAGACGTTTACCAAACACGTCCGCATCACACTCAAACCCAAGGTCTCAGCCACTTCCGAATCCGTCTTTTCCACTCACATCCATTCCAGGCTTTTACCCGCCTGCATCCTGTATTTCCCAGGGTGTGTTCAGTTACCAAGCAGTTAGCTAGCGCTTGCCAAGGTAGCCCTTCCTTATCAACGGTTTTCAATGGAGTGCCTGCTTGAGTGCTGAAGCCATTTGGCGAGCGCTCCACAAGAAACTTGGGAACTGAACACCCCAGGCTGAATGGCATCGAATTCAACTCCTCTTGGCAAGATGGCTTGGTGGTACGCACACGCGCCTCTTAGCTATCTGGCCTGGGTTTGAATCCTGACCCAGCTATAAACTATCATCCCAGTGTTTGAAAGGCAAGGCGATTCACCAATGGGTGTGTGCCTTACCTCGGATGGACCTCTGAACTCCTGGCATTGGTTGGTAGATGTTAGAGAACCCACGGTCACATATGTACTTCGCGAAGAATTTCGCGAAGGCGGACTTGCAACCCTGGTGTTGGCTGAGCGGTTAGGGTTGCGAGCGGTGGCTGGCTGGGGATCTTTGGGTTGTGAATTCGAGCCCCTGTAACCGTTGAATTAATACCAGGTGGGGTTGACTCAGCCTGTCATCCTTCTGAGGTTTATGAAATAAGTACCCAGTGTACTGCTAATAAATAGGGGCATTGCATCAAAGGCACAGCGACGCCCTCAGCCAATGATGCTAAGTAACCGCAGCCTTGTGCGGAATATGGAGGAGGAGGAGGACTGGCGCCGGCACCCTGAACAAATTCAAAATTCCTGCCCAAACTTTTGTCGAAAGTCATGCCTCGCCAGCCGGTTCGTGAAAGCCTTTGGCCAAGCTTTCCCAGGCCAACCGACCCCATGAGAAGAAGTGAAGAAGAAGGTGAAGAAATGGTTGAAGAAGAGTATAAGAAAATAGAGAAGAAGAAGCTTCAAACATGGCGTTTCAAACGGATTGGCGAAGACAGCTACAGCTGCGTCCCGACGGAGTTCAACAGACAAGTAAGAATCGTTGCATCACTGATATTGCATCACGTGTGAACTTCAGTTACACGAGTCAATATTTTTGTGGTTTGCGTAAGAAAATTGGAAAAAAAGAAAGAAAATCAGAAAGGCCTAATTGGCGCGAACGCGGCCTTTCCACAAGTACAAGATACGTGACTTACACCCTCTCCTTGTGACACTGAGCCTGACCCCCCGACCCCCCCTCCCCGAGATGTATCAGTAGTTTATACTAACTAGTACGTGCCCATACATGCGTGGCCGAACGTGCAAAAAAAAAAAAAAAAAAAACATTCAAACCGCGAACCAGAAACAACAACTACACAGGCCGTTCCTTCGCTCTCGCGTGCCCGAGAAAGTCCAGAAATCGAGAAAGAAACAATACAGTAAGTCAAAAAATAGAGAAAGAAACAATACAGTAAGTCATCACTATCCGGAAGTTCGCATATCGCAGTTACGATTATTCGCAATTTAGTATTAATGGCCAATTATTCAATTAGCGCCAACGTATTTTGCCTTATCGCAAGGAAAAAAGAGAAAAGAAAAGAATTTTTTTATATAAATAAACATTTCAAACAACCACACAGGTCGTTCCTTCGCTCTCGTAAACGATGACTGGATTGGGGCATTGTGTTTATCTATAAATCCGCATAATAGATCGAGAAATTATTAGAATACACTAAGTCATTACTATCCGGAAGTCCGTACGTTGTAACCCGTAATAGGGATTGCGGCTGAGGTTCTCCTCCCCATCGGCCGCACCTATGCAGCAACGTGTCCTGCCATTGGTTGGTAAATAAATGGCCATAACTTGGGAACCACTTGTCCGATTAATATCAAACCTTGAAAAGGCACATCCTCAGGTCCCCAGCAATACACCTGGCAAGTTTCAATTAGATCGGACCAGTGGTTGTCGAGAAACGGCGGTCACACACACACACACACACACACACACACACACACACACACACACACACACACACACACACACACACACACACACACACACACATTGCTGGAATTATAGATAGATGAATGCATACATGGGTGCACAGGGTGTGGTTTAAGAGAGTCATGTGATCCACCCATGTTCCAATGCTGTGCTGTGCTGTGCTGTGTTTTATCGGAGTCCAGATTAAACCTGTTGTTCCCACTTCAGAGCCTTCGTCACTGTCGATTGAGTACATTACAGCGGCGACGAGGATGTCTTCGTGCATCGGTATATTGCGTGAAAATGCACTGGGGGATGATTGGGAAGACGACACCGATCGTCTGAAGCAGTACTTCATGGCAAACAAAATGGACACCGATGAGGACGCCGAAAGGCGGTGAGCTGTATTACTGACCGTATGCGGCACCCCGACGTACACCCTCATCAAAGTTCTTGCCCCAGCCAAACCTTCTGACTAGTCGTATGAAGAGCTCATCAATTTCGTGAAAGGACATTATCACCCTAAACTGGGTAAGATCGTCTCGAGATATAGATTTTATACCCACCATCGTCAAGATGGTCACTCAGCATCGGAGTTCGTGGCTGATTTACGCCGACTCGCCGAACATTGTGAGTTTACAGATAAACTCGAACAGATGTTACATGATTTCTTTATAATAGGCATCAATGATGAGTCAATTCTGCAGAAACTCCTCACTGAATCCGACCACAATTTGGCTAAAGTCATGGCTATAGCCAGTGCGTGTATGCAAACTGCCCAGAGCCTACGTGTGATCTCTAGTAAGTCAAAAGTTATCCAGCAAGACCCATCAGTTAACAAGGTAACCTTTGGCTACAAGCAAAAGTGTTTTAGCAAGCCACCAAATTCACTTCCACCTCCTGACATTTCTGAATCTTCCAAGAAGGTTGGGGTAACTTGTTGACATTGTGGTGGTAATCATCAAACTTTCCAATGTCGGTACAGGAATTATACGTGTGACAACTGTGGTAAGCAGGGACACTTGAAGTTTCATTATTCTCGATCCAAGTCGAAGAACTTGGCTCATGCTTATCGCATTGGGGAGAACCCTGATGCAGCGGACGATAGGTCACAGAGCACAGCCTGCAGCCGAGAGTCATGTGAGGAACTTTATGAGGTTTTCTCTGTTGGAACAAAGAGCTCCGATGCTCCAATTGTAGTTGACGTAACAATCGATAAGATCCCGGTGAGGATGGAAGTTTATCGGTGCTTCCAGATCAATTATGAGCGAGAGCACATTCACCTCTATCTATCCTCCGAGAAAGACTCCTGCACTCCAGCCCATATCTACTGAGTTGAGAACATACACCAAGTCGGTGCTTCCTGTAGTTGGCTCAGCTAACGTAATTTGTAGGATAGAGAAACAGCACTCATGTCCTACCACTACAGATAGTGCGTGGCAAAGGACTAACCCCCTTCGGCCAAGATTGGTTACGGATAATCAGTCTTAATTGGAATGACGTAAACAGAGTCTCCAACTCTGATGCTGGATACGATACCATGCTCAACAAGTACCCTGGCCTGTTCAGCGATGGTGTTGGCACCCCAAAGTGAGGATTCATGTTTCTGCAGATGCTCAGCCATTGTTCCATAAGGCTAGACCTGTGCCCTACATGATGCGATCAATGATCGAATGTGAGCTTGACCGCCTGCAGAGCGAAGGCATCATCTCACCAGTCGAGTACTCCGACTGGGCAGCACCTATCGTTCCAAAACTCAAAGCAGATGGAACAGTGCACATTTGTGGGGACTACAAAACGACGATCAACCGTTATTCAAAGCTGGATGGCTCCTCTTTGCCCAAAGCAGAGGATCTGTTCACCACTCTCATGGGTGGCCAGACATTCACTAAACTTGACTTGACCAATGCCTATGCTCAAATGGAACTGGATGATGATTCCAAGCCCTATAAACGCATCAACACTCATTGTGGATTCCACATGTACAACGGCATATGCTCTGCTGCACCAATCTTCCAACGCAAAATGGAGACATTATTGAAAACTGTACCAAAGACTTGTATTTCAGGATGACATACAAGTGACTGGCAAGTTACAACTTGAACACCTCGACGACCTCAACAAAGTCCTCAATCGGCTGTCACAAGCTGGGTTACACCTCTGTGTGAGAAGAGTACCTTCATGGCACATGAAGTTGAATACCTGGTTCATCAAATCTCCTGTCAAGGCATTTTGCCCTCTCCGAGCAAAGTTTAAACAATTGCGAATGCACCAATGCCACAAAACATTTCGGAACTTCGTGCATTCCTGGGTATTTTGACCTACTTTGGTAATTTCCTGCCTCAACTAAGCACAACCGTCGAGCCTCTGATCGTCTCAGGAAAGGCGTTGTCTGGAATGGGAAGCTGCACAAAGAAGAGCGTTCATGGCCGCTAAAACCATGCTGTCCTCTTCGCCGTTACTTGTCCATTACGACCCATCCAAGGAACTTGTTCTCAGTTGTGATAGCTCTTCATATGGCATTGGTTGTGCATTGTTGCAAAACAAATGGAACCGGTAATCTCCAGCCTGTTGCATATGCATCATGAACCCGATCTGACAATGAAAATCGCGATGCTCAAGTAGAACGAGAAGCGTTGGTGTGTGTCTGGGCCACCTTGAAGATGCACCAATATGTCTTTGGAAGACATATCACATTGAGACTGATTACAAACCCTTGTTAGGTCTCCTGGGAAAAAAACCAGAGCCATTCTGCCCACATCATCAGGTCGTGCACAACGTTGGGCGTTGACCCTTACCGGTTATGACTATTCATTGGTTTACCACCCGGGTAAGGAAATGTACTGTGCTGATGCGCTCGGTCGCTTACCACTTCCCGTAATTGTCTCAGAACCTCCACAATCTGGCGATGTCATTCATCTCATGGCTAATGTCGTTCACGATGAGGCGCCCTTAACCGCCAATAGCAATCCAGATTTGTCAAATTAAACGCTGTGTTATGTCAGGTGATTGGACATCACTAGCGGAAGGGGCGAAACCGTACCTCATCCGGAAGGATGGGCTCTCTGTTGATGCAGACTGCCTGCTTTGGGGTAGCCGAGTGATAATTTCATCTCAATTTCATGGGGAAATTATCAGTGAACTCCACAATGCTCATCCAGGCAGAGTCACTATGAAGGCGATTGCCCGAGCCCGTGTTTGGTGGCCTGGTTTGGACAGTGATATTGAGTCCAGTGCACGCCATTGTTACACTTGTCAAGCCCATGCCAAGACACCGCCGCAGTCTCCATTGGCATTGTGGCCGTGGCCATCAAAACCATGGTCCAGATGACACATTGACCATGCTGGTCCATTTCAAGGGAAGCTTTTTTCCTTATCATAGTTGATGCCCACTCAGAATGGATTGAAGCTCTCGTGGTGCCATCCTCATCCAATGCTGTAACAATTGAAGCTCTACGTACCATGTTCGCGCAATATGGTATTCCAAACTCCATTTTATCAGATAATGGATCGTCATTTACGAGTTCAGAATTTCAGAACTTTTTTGTAAAATGAATGGTATTAAGCACTACACATCTGCCCCCTATAAACCCTCCAGTAATGGCCAAGCCGAATGTGCTGTTCAGATCATCAAGAATGGTCTAATCCGCATCAAGGAAGGCTCCATTCAATCTCGTCTAGCTCGTGTGTTGTTGAACTACCGCACCAGACCACATGAAACCACCGGTCGCTCACCTGCCAAGCTTCTGATGGGTAGTGAATTAACAACACAGTTATCATTCGTGCACCCGGACATAACGGTCCAGGTCGAGAATAACAAGTATCAATAGAAACGTAATCACGACCAAACGTCTGTATACCGCAACTTCAAAATCAATGATCCTGTATACATTTTGAACTCGGGATGTGGAACCAAGTGGTTATCTGGCATCATTATCGATAACATTGGTGAAATGATGTTTCTTGTGAAGTTGTGTGATGGTAGATGCATGCGTAAACATGTTGACCAACTCAAGTTGCATCATGGAGAGCCAAACATTGAACCGGCTCAAGTGCCTTTGTCACCCACTCCTGGATTAACACCACCTGCGTTTGAACCTGGGGTGTTTCCTCATGAAAGTTTTTCACCCACCAATGTACCTGAACTACTTCCCAACCCTGTACCCCTTATTGAGAAGCCCAGAGCAGTTGCAAGCAGAGACTGACAGCCCTCCACTAGCCCTTAGAAATTCATCTCGTGTTTGTCAGCCTTCTGAGCGTCTTGATTTGTAAAAAACAAAGGGGGGGGGATGAGATGTATCAGTAGTTTATGCTGATGCATGCATACATGGGTGCATCGGGGCATGGTTAAGCAGCGTCGAGGACCTGCCCATGTCCCGATGCTGTGCTTTCCTGTGTTGCGCCTGGTCTGAATTAAACCTGTTGTTCCCACTTCAGAGCCTTCATCCCTGCCTATTGAGTACATTACACCCCCTAAAACAAAAAATACGTGACTGTGACTGAGAGCAATGTCGTCTTTGTGTTTTTTTTTTTCAATTAGCTTCCATTTTGCAAGTCATGGGACAGCTCAGTCAATGATTTAGTGTTGCCCTTCACTCTTCAGTTCCCTCCAAATTTTAAAAACTCCTAGTTGGACTTCCTGCTTTCTCATTTTTCGGAAGTGCCCCCTCATAGCCTCGAATCTGTGCTTTAAACATCACCTCTGCTATTTTTGGACGACTTCGAGCGAAAAAGCGTTCTGAATTGAAAACGTCCCATCGTGGTGATGGGAAATCCAAGATGGCTTCACCCACGAAGATGAAGATGGCGTCACGTGACTGTGACTCCCACACCCCTCCCTCCCCGTGAAGTTTACAACTTTATTATCAGAAACAACGAAGTTACAAAATATTTTCTTTGATTCTGCAACAGACGTGTTATAGCTCCTTCCCTTAATTATTTGAAGGGTTTATGTGACTTATCCGTTCGACAAACAAGGCTCGAAGCGGAGGCTATGAAAACTGCAGTGGGCAACCTGGAGGACAATGCTCTGAATGTAATTAGACACTCAAATAACTGAAAAAGGTGTAGATGCACTAGAACAGGCTCAGGACAGAGATGGAAGGAAACTTAACTTGTTTATTCATGGGGTCAATGAAAACGAAAATGAGGAACGTCGATGATAAGAGGGAGGTGGATAAAATCATTACCTTACATCCATAACTGGGAAATAAATAAATAAACCAGCAATCCATTTAGAATTGAGAGGGGCCCCTAAAAAAAAAAAAAGTCACGATTTACATTCACAGTTTGAGTGAATGAGAAACTGAGAAAGAATCTCAAAATGCAAAACCTCTCCACGTCCACTTTGTACTGAAACTAACTTGATGAAAGCAACTAAAACAATATCCCTCTTCCGCCACGTGGCGGGGGATAAAAAAAAACTATAAGAGCACTTGGTAGAGCGCATACCTCCATCACTTAATGCCTGATCCACGAGAACATATCAGGCCTGATACATTTTTGAGACATCCTTTTTTGTCCGATCTCTCAACCGTGAACAATCATTTTTAAAATTTAATAATTTTCCTATCCATATCTTCACCAAAATGGAATCAATTTGTCCTTTTCACACACCCAACCTGTACACCAAGTTTCATCTGAATCCGTCCACAACTTTTTGAGATAGCGTGCTATATATCAGTTTAGCACTATCTCTCAATGGTGAAGAATCACTTAAATTATAGTAGTCAGATCCGGATTCGGATCTTCACCAAAATCGAATCAGTTCGTCGTGGTCACACACAACTTGTGCCGTCGTATGCGTGCAGACTGCAGTCCATGTATAAATGCCTCTTGGGTAGCATCATCTCCATTCTGCTCGGCAGTCACAGCCGGGAAGTTACAATCTTTGCGTAACCGTCCCAGAGCTTGCATGTATTGATCAAGCATCTCACCAACCTCCTGCTTGTGCGGGGTGAGATGTCTTGCATATTTATCGTACCTCTGCTTCACGGAGAGCGCCCAGAGCACGTCGATAGCAGCGTCGTATGTTCCGCACCCTGCAAAATGTTCATAGACGGCAGGTGAGACATGATTTATCAGGGTGTTCAGCCTGTCTGGATGAAGACCCTCGATGGCTATTGGATAGTTCAAGAAGGTGCAGTATCGATGATGCCATCACATCTCTGCCGCACTTGTCTTCAGGTCGACATCCAACTTCTCCAGTTTGCGGACCTTGTCCACGGTCGATTGAGGTCATCGAGTGAATTAAATTGTAATGGAAGAAAGAAGCCGTCTCCAGTTTATAAGCTTTAAATTCACTCGATTGTCGCAGCCACTACAAATATAAACAAGACATTAATAAGTAATCAGATATGACAAAGCAATAAGTAAAGGAGTACATTACTCCAACGAGTCTCTAAAATCCTACCGTATTGCATTACAGCTCACTTGGCGCCAAACAACGACATGCACTCCGATCAGGGCCTACGTCAAGCCTGCTTTTCGACTTCCTCCGGAAACCAAGCTTGCGTCACAAAAACCAGCATCTTCTTCACTTTCATCACACTAAACATGTAAAAATTACATAATGAGGCTATATTGTTGTGGGGCCGAGTTTTGGCGACGAGCACGATCGCTAGGTGGAGCAGTAGAGTCGGCTCCCCCGAACACCCGGAATTTATAGGTCGTCACCCCGGATAACTCTGGAGCCGACGGGTCCCTTATCAGACCGAAGATAGCCAATAGGTCGACCGCGTGGGATAGGGTTGATTGCCAATTTCAATTTACCGAAATACCCACGTCGTCCAAACGACCGGGGAAATTCACCTTCGGCAGGATCTGCGCGATCCGAGCCATACCCCGAGTGGAGAATTCCAGATTCCTTCCGGGCCGGTTGCACGATTACAGAAACAATGAAGCCTCCTAGTTCCCGTTCGCAGCGAGGCAAACCAATGATAGAAACACAAAAACGAGCTGAAACATTTAACAGGGGATTTATTTAAAATGGGGGGGGGGGACACAAAGAGCAGAGTTATCCGACTCTAACAAATGCAGTCAATGTGCAAGCAAAAAGCACTTAACAGTTCCGACTTAAAGACGGGCCCACAGACAGGCACACACAAACGCACACAGAAATGGACCCCAATGGTCTTTATTGAAGGCCTCCAGCTCGAGGACAGGTGAGCTAGAGACCAGAGCCTGTACTTGGACCTGTCCACCTCGTGTGGTCTTCGACGATCTGGCTCGGCGGGACTCGAACCCGCAACAACAATGCCACTCCAAGCACCAGGGACGGAGGAAAAACGTCGGACGCCAGCTGGACGAGACGAGAGACAACCCGAGCACTGCCAAGCCGACCAGACCAGGCGGGTTGATCTCCGGCACCTCAAACCCGATCGCTGCCAAGCCGACCAGACCAGACGAGTCGATCTCCGGCACCTCAAACCCGATCGCCCAACCCTGACGCTGTTTCCAAGGCCCTGGCATTCCTTATATTGCATTTCTCCTGCAGGCTTGAGTGTCGTGGGAAGGATCGCCGTCTGAGACGTCTCACCTCTCATTGGTCGAGAGGCCGTGGGAAAGTCGTTGTCTGAGACGTCTCGCCTCTCCATGGTCGCAGGGAACATTCCATCTCTCTGGGGCGGAGTCGGACCTCTGGTGGCCGAAGAAACTCCGCCCATGTACGTGCTGACACGCACGTGTTTAATGGTGCCGATGGAGGATGGTGGGATGAGAAACGAAGGAGGATGTTGTTGTTGTAATTGATGTAACCAAAGGTCTAACTATAAAATAATTCACAGCGCATGTACAATTATTCACCCATTAAACAAAGGGGAAGGAACCCTGACGAGAAACACGGACTTGTCAGTATAACTGTTCCATCCGGACCCTGGCTGTTGTGTGCGATGGGTTCCAGATTCGTAACAATATTAACAACAACGTAACAATAATAACGCAACAATGTACATTCTGATTCTGACTCTTATGCACTGTAGGCCTATTCTGTTATGGAGCGTCGGTGCTGCTGAAGCAGTTTCTTGGCAAGGGTTATACCATGTGGTTTGCCATTGCCTTCCCAGCAGTAATCAGGGCAGGAACTTGGAATTTGATTTGTGGGGCATATGTTCCTGGCGTTTCGTGATTCATATGGGAAAAGTTAATTATTTTACGAACACTAATGCACTGATTACAGTTTCATTAAAAATGCTTACAGACAAAAAAAAAAAAAACAGCAGCAGCAGGTACAGTTTCCAATTTTTACTGAAGATATGACATAACTTTTGATGTGATAATTATGATAAGTTAGAATCCAGTGAACTCTGAAGAGGATGCAGTTGAGGATGCAGGTGAGGGTGCTGAAGGGGATGCAGGTGAGGGTGCTGAAGGGGATGCAGGTGAGGGTGCTGAAGGGGATGCAAGTGAGGGTTAACCCCTTAAAACATTCCCTTATAACACTGAACAACAAATTTCAAAAAAAATTTTTTACTGGAGATGTGTAAAGTGATTAAGACTAATTTGGGTACGCTGATTTCAAAAATCATAACCGTTTTGCTGTATCACGTCAGGATTTTCAGGAACAGAAATATTCCCATTGCCTAGAAGTCAGGATTTCAATGAAATTTACATATGTCTTTAACATGTCTATTTCGTACAATTGTTGTTAACTTGTGTTATATTTCTTTCTTTCAGATAAAGATGAGTAGGCGTTCCTGTACCAATCATCCTGACAACTTCTGTTATGTCTGTGGTCGGTATACCAAAAAAGATCAACAGCGAAGTATATCTACAGCAGTGAAAATGAAGGCCGCCTACTTTCACTACTTCGGGTGTAAGGTGGGGGACCAAGAACAGAGCTGGGCACCACACATCTGCTGCACAAGCTGTCACACAACCTTGACTCAGTGGTTGGTGGGCAAGCGCGCGAGCATGCCATTTGCGGTGCCCATGATATGGCGTGAGCCGCAGAATCATCATGATGATTGTTATTTCTGCTGCACAAGCATCGCCGGCTTCAACAAGAAGAATAAAGGTCACATCAAGTACGCTGACTGCGTCTCTGCTCGTAAACCTGTGCCTCATGATGACGAGAACCCCGTTCCAACACCTCCAGCTGATCAGAACATAGCTGTAAGCAGTGGTGAAGAGGATGGTGATGATGAACCTTTTGAACCCGACACTCAAGAATCACACCTTCTGAACCAGGGAGACTTAAATGATCTTGTAAGAGATCTCTCGCTGTCAAAGGCGAAGGCAGAGCTGCTTGGATCAAGGCTGCAGCAGTGGAATCTACTTGAACCTAACACCAAGATATCCTTGTTCAGAGCACGTCACAGAGACATGGCTGAGTTCTTTGAGATGGAAGACACGATGACATTCTGCAGTGACATCAACGGTCTGTTGAAAGAACTTGGGTGTGATCACGATCCTGCAGACTGGCGCCTCTTCATCGACTCGGGGAAGAACAGCTTGAAGGCTGTTTTGCTCCACAATGGCAACGAGAAACCATCAGTCCCACTGGCTCACGCGTTCGGCATGACAGAGACCTATGAGACTATGCGGCAGCTGCTTGATTCCATCAAGTACAATGACTTCAACTGGCACATCTGCGGAGACTTGAAAGTGGTGGCGCTGTTGTTAGGGCTGCAGTCAGGCTACACGAAATACATGTGCTTCCTTTGTCTCTGGGATAGCAGAGACGACAAGAATCACTGGACGAAGAAAGATTGGGAAGAGCGAAAAGAGCATGTACCTGGTCGACACAACGTGAAGCATGTCGCCCTTGTCGACCCAGCCAAGGTTTTCCTTCCACCACTCCACATAAAGCTCGGCTTGATGAAAAGTTTTGTACGGGCAATGGATCTGAATGGGCGTGGGTTTTTATACCTCAAGGAAAAGTTTGGCAACACCTTGTCGGAGGCCAAGATCAAGGCTGGTGTCTTTGTTGGACCGCAAATCCGACAGATTATGAAGGACGAAACTTTTCCGACAACTCTAAACCCCAAAAAGCTGGCAGCGTGGAGGACCTTCAAAGCTGTGACGGACAACTTCTTGGGGAACGAGCGCGCGGACAACTATGAAGAAATAGTGCAGCAGCTGCTGGAGTCCTTCAGGAAACTTGGCTCCAGGATGTCCCTGAAAATCCATTTCCTACACCAGCACCTGAACTTCTTCCCTGACAACTTGGGAGCAGTCTCGGACGAGCACGGCGAGCGATTCCACCAAGAGATTTCACTCATGGAGACGCGTTACCAAGGGCGGCACAACCCGAACATGATGGGCGATTTCTGCTGGTTCCTGCATCGTGAAACTGACACAGAGCAGCACAAACGCAAAGCCAAATGCCTAAAGCATTTTTAATTACATTCTAGTGGAGTTTTTCTGTAATTTCTATAATTTTGAAGCATTCATGATGAAATAAATGAATAAATGAATTTTTGTAAATTTCATTGAAATCCTGACTTCTAGGCAATGGGAATATTTCTGTTCCTGAAAATCCTGACGTGATACAGCAAAACGGTTATGATTTTTGAAATCAGCGTACCCAAATTAGTCTAAATCACTTTACACATCTCCAGTAAAAAATTTTTGTTGTTCAGTGTAATCCGTGTTTTCTTCATTATAACGAATGAACACAGCTCTGCAAGCCAAGCTGATACATTCCAAGGATGACCCTGAATATGCCTTGTGGATACATGTTTGGGTAAAAGCCACCATTAGCTGTCGACAAACGGTGGGCATGTTGTGGCATGAATGGTCCATGGGGAGCACCAATGGACATGTAATCACACGGTGAATAAGAATGGAGGGGTGGATCAGTTTGAGGCAGAAAGTTCGGTTTGTTGTGCGAGAGAGCTGTGAGTTGAGAGTTGAGGAACAGGACTGAGTGAGAAGCTTAGGCAGTAGTACGGAGCGAGAAATTGGTTCGGGGAGTGGAGAGACTTTCTGCGAAGCCAGCCCCATAGACAACGGTGCTGGAGCAACTATTGTGGATGCTTCTTCACGGTGGTTGCACCCCCCCCCCCTCCAACGCAAGACGAGGGCCAAATCTTCCCCACTCTTCCCTACTGCTCGGATTCATCGGAACATCACGGTCAGAGCGCCAATCAGTTCCCATGGACCGGCCCACTCCCTCTCTTCTTCCACACGAGCACCTCACACATGACACATGCAGCATATATCCGCAACAAGCGTTTATTTATTTCTTTCTTTTTCTTCTTTGGGGAGTGACCTCCCTCCAGCAGTTCTCCCCTTTCTCCTCATTCTAGCCAGAAACATGAATCAACCTGGGCCCCGAACACCGAAACCACAGAAAATGCACACATAACCTTAATATCCTCCTATACAACGCAGACAGCCTCGTCAGCAATATCATGTAATTTAAATACTTCATTCTCACAAACAACATTCATGTAGCCATCATACAAGAAACCAAATTGCATGTGAAAAACAAAACACCGACCATCCCCAACTATGCATCAATATGCTCAGACAGACCTAACACACACACACACACACACACACACACACACACACACACACACACACACACACACACACACACACACACACACACACACACACACACACACACACACACACACCATCAAATCAAGCTGGCTACAATAACTCATCACCAGACATAACATTCTGTTCTCCATCATTTTGCACCACAATCACGTGTAGAACAGTGCTCCCCCACCACTCTTTAATCTGTTCAGGCACGACATTCCACAACCACATGAGAACATACAAATAGCCTCACATGCGGATGATATAACCATTACCTCCACTCAAAGCAACATCAATACCATCACAGCACAACTTCAACCCTTCCTCAGCAACCTACAAACCTGGCTCACCATCAATAGACTGAAAGTAGCCCCCTCAAAATCAAGTCACTCTTTTAACAAATTACACCAACAAACATAGCGCTGCACCACACATCACACTAAACAACATCCCTATCACACACACACACACACACACACACACACACACACACACACACACACCAAACAAAAATACTCGGCGTCACTCTTAAAAAATCCATGTCATTCTCCGTCCACATCACAAACATTAAACGAACAGTAAAGGTACATTCAAAGTACACCACCCTCATGCCAAATAAATAAATAACAAATGCTCCAGCACGCGACATTGCCAGGGCACCCTCAGCACCCGGCGGTGCCGCCTTACAGCACATGGAGACGGAATTAGGAGGAAGTGGTGCACTTCTGAGGAGAATGTATACAAATGCCACTTAGTTTATGTGTACGAATGTACTTCTGGGGTGAATAAGTACAAATGATACTTACTCGCTGTGCAACACATGGAGATGGAATTTGGAGGGAATGATGTGCAATAATTAACTGATTAATGGCATAATTAAAATAAATAAATAAGAATCGTAAAAAAATAATTTCTTAATCATTTGGCTAATTGCATAACATAACCACCACTCTTTCAGCTGAATCTGGAACTTTTTTTTCTCTGGAGGCGTCCGGGCGGTGTTTGTCTCCAGACGCGTCCGGGTGAGAGTTTGTCTCTGGACATGACCGGGTGGTGTTTGTCTCCAGATGCGTTCGGGTGGTGTTTGTCTCCTGATGCATCCCGGCGGTGTTTGTCTGTGGACAGCTTAGCTCCAGACAAGTCCAGGCGGTATTTATGTCCGGACAGAAGTTTGTCTCCGTACTTGTCCGGACAGGAGTTTCTCCAGATCGGAGTTTGTCTTCAGACATGTCTGTATGGGAGTTTGTCTTCGGATGTGTCCGAGCAGTGTTTGTGTCTGGATGGCTTGGCTCTGGGTGTGTCCTGCGGTGTTTGTCTTCGGGCCGTGTTTTTAGTATGACTGGTAGAAAATGGATTTCAGACATTATTGATGGCTTGAAGAAAAATGGGGGAGCTGCAGACTTCGAGGGGGGGGGTGGTTGAGGACTTGAAGAAGTGGAGGACAGTGAGTTGTTGTGGGGCTGGAAGGTCAGAGAAGAGACTGAATTGGGAAAGGGGGGCTGATGCCTGGGGTGGGTGTGGGGGAGGGGAGGACTTGGGGTTGGGATGGGGACTTGAGGACTTGCAGAAGAAGAGTGGAGCTGCGGACTTGGGGTGGGAAAAGGGGGGGTGTTGAGGACTTGAAGAAGAAATATGGAGTGGAGGACAGAGAGTTGAGGACAAAGTTGGAGTGGGTGGGAGATAGAGACCTTGGGTGTGGGGCAGAGAATGGACAGAGTTAGGAAAGGCGGTTGAGGATTTGGGAGGGTTGAGGACTTTAGATTGGGAGGGGGCTTTTGGACTTAGGGTGGGAGGGGGTGGTTGAGGACGTGGAGGAGAGGACAGAGTTGGGGTGGGGGGCAGGTACGGGACAGAAAGCTGGGATAGGGGTTTTGAGGACTTTACAGCATGATCCTCAACTATCCTTTCTTGTAAAGTGCCATGTTAGATGTTTTTTGGGTTGAGGACTTAGGCCTGAGAGGGGGAGCAGGTTGAGGACCTGAAGTCACATTTTACATTGTATGGAATTTCCACTGGTCCCTGTCATTACAGTATGCTATCAAAGGACATTCATGGCAAACTCACTAAATATTGCACACACTATCGGGAACAAATTCCCTTGCAACAGCCTGGTGTAACCAGGTTACCTGCTATTACCTATACAAATGCAAGTTGCATGATTGTGTTTGAACAGGGTAAACGTGGTAACCACAGCATGTATAATGCTGGATGATTCCACATTTAAGAGCTGTTGCATCCAGACAGTGCATGAGGAGGTTTACATATATCAAGTCAGGCAATTTTGAGTTGTGTGCATTTTTATTGCGCACGCAGGTGGTGAACATAGGCTCAAAGTCGCTGGCTTGCACATCTACCAGAAGCAATATATATATATATATATATATATATATATATATATATATATATATATATATATATATATATATATATACATACATACATACACAACAACATACTCTTCAGTCAATTCCATCGAATGTATTTTTTTTTCTCGATTTACGTCACCGAGAAACCTTAGCAATTGAAGGGAAGCAAAACTGCTTTAAAAAATGTACTATATCTGTTCACAAGCCAGTTCTAGCAAACAGGAAAGGTGGTTTAACACCTGCGCCAAAGGTAATCTGTGCTCCATAGTGGAACTCCCCATCTGCAGAACAGGCCACTACACCGCATGATCCTATTATGTTAGTAATCAAATCTGGACTTGGCAGTTTGAAGGGGAGTTTACCTTTCAGCTATCATTTTTTGTAAACTGCCATGTTAGATTTTTTTTTGGGGGGGGGGGGGGGTTGTTTAAAAAATAAAATTTTGTCAGTTGGAATTGACTGTTCTGGTGTCGTACACGAAATGTTTCAACTAAAAGCATTTAGAAAACAAGATGAGGCAAAGTTAATAGTTCTTGGCACATTTGGAAACTGGTATGCGCCACAAATCCTTTGGCAAAAATTCATTCGCGTGCACTTTGATGGTAAGCGTGGTGGTGCCGCGGTAATATTCCCTATTAGGGAAGCAGAATCTGCTGTCCTCTCATACTCACAATGTGAGAGCAGGAATCGTATAACAGTGAACTCTATCTGCTATCCATTAAAGTTACAGAAAAGGAAAGGCTCAGCCTGCTAGTCCTAAAACACACAAGCTCCTATCTGTCGGAGTCCTGTGAAAATGTCAGCATCCAGGATGTCAAGAATTATATATAATAAACTTTGTGAAAACGACATACAATATTCAGGGCCTTTCAGTCGAGCAAAGCAAACAATCTAATTTACCCATTCTGTGCTTTCCAGATGTCATCTTCTGTGATGTCATTTACTTTTTATCCACAGACGAAGGACTGTAATTTTAAAAACCACAACCAGAGACTAGAAGAAATCGGTTCATGTGTTGGATATCACCGAACTAGACAGTTGGATTTCATATTGCTCTGATCCCAGTTTTGAATGTTGAAATCTCATACAATGTATTTGTTTATCAATTGAACGTTGATACGAGTACTTGTACTGCCGTAGGAAACAAGGTGCGGGTGATGTATCGAGCATTTGCCCTTTGTCAGAACTAATGCTCAAATAATGAACCACCTTGTTTCCCATGGGGGTAAACGTACTTTTATCGTCTTTTAGTTGATGCAATCGATTATGATCTTGTCCACCAACGCAGACCGACACCAACTCACCTTCACTCAGATGAGTATTCTGCAAAATTCTAAATACCGTGTTGATTTGTTCATTTTCATCGAATGCCACTGTAATTTGTATGAAAACACAGAGCAACTCTGAATTTCCTCCTTTTATGAATTGAACAAATTCGTTCAGGGAGTTTTTTTTTTTTAGTTTTTTTTTTACCTTTCAAGGGTGGTTTCATGAATATTTATTTTAAAACACAGAAATCTAGGCTACATGCAGAAGCTAAACAACAGAGGGGCAGCACGTTCACAGACTGACAAAATCAAATAGGAACAGACACTAAAACATCCCAAACTAGAACGGTACTTGGTCCAGCGTATACATACCTCTGCCAGGCTGAACAGTTTCCGGTTTGTATCCCACTAGTTAGGGAATTTTAGCAAATTGTATTGACCATCTGTGAAAAAATTGCTTACCAAAAATTTTTTTCACTCACGTATTCATCTAGGTGTCTACTAACACCTATCAATTAGTGCAAACCCAAATCTTTGTGGAAAATTCTGGCGAGCCAATCAAAGTTCGGGTGCTCAGAGGGCCTGCGCGAAAAAATCGGAAAAATTAACTTTTGCCAATATTGACTTGTGGGATGTCTAACTAGGGGTTTTTGGGGGTGCTGAATTGATTCCAACCATTAGATTTGAGGAAAAATGAATACCTGGCCGTAAAATATTGATATGATACATTTTTAGATATCTCAGACTGTGTTTTGCGGTAATTTGGCTCAATTCATTCAGATTGTTCAAATTGTGCTGAAACCAGCATACAACATTTTTGAAACCACTGCTATATTGTTGGTTATATTTGTGCTCATGCTCAGTAGAATTCTCTGTCAGCTGACGTTAGCTAAGAGCTTTTAGCTTTAAAATTATTGTGTACCGGACTCAATAGAAGTTGAATCTATTCAACGTAAACTGTTGTGGATGCAATGGTAACCAAACACAAGGTCAAATCACTTGCAAGCCTCAGATCTGGACCCAAAGTCAATGGCGAGAAGCTGGTCATTGACTCACTGAAGCTATTGAACTGCCTCATTGTCATCAGTGAGCGTGAAGTCAAGACCAAAGAAGCTCTGTGCTTTGAGTTGACGCCAAAACCGATGTCTCTGTTTGACAAAAATAAAAAGTTGCGAAAGCCAGACAAGGCTGCCCCAGCAAGGTCCCTGAAGGCATGTGTGACACCTGTCGAACAACCCCCCTGCACAAGCCTTGTGGTTGATGGTGGGTGGCTCCTGCACAATGTCAAGTGGGAGGCTAACCTTACTTGGAAGGATGTTGCCGAGAGCTACCTCTGGTTTGTGAAGTCCATGGGGAGCCATCGCCTCCGCATAACGGTGGTCTTGTATATGACGAATATGGCAGCTCCACCAAGGACCATGACTACTTGAGACGAACAAAGAATGCATGCTGTGACATTCAGATTCGGCTGGATCTCAAAATCATCATTGCAAGAGAAAAGTTCCTCGATAACAAGAGCAACAAAGCCCAGCTCGTTCTGCTCCTTGCTGAGACATTTAGTAGGAATGGAATCAGTGTACAGCAATGCTCCGATGATGCCGACACCTCCATCGTCCGCGCAGCTCTCGATGAGGCAAGAGTCCCCTGTCGAGGTGAAGGCTGAGGACACAGACGTCCTGGTTATGCTGATTCATCATGTTGCAGACCATCCGATCTTCCTCACAACAGCCAAAGAAACATCTTACGATGTCGGAAAGATCCGGGAGGCCATCCCAGAGATATACCGGAGGTATCTCATCTTCTTGCACAGCTTCTCTGGCTGCGATACAGTGTCTGCAATTTTTGTGTTTAGCAAACCAACTTTGCTAAGTAAGCTCTGCAAGACTGATGAAGCTGAGAGGGCAATGGACGTATTTATGGACATCCGAGCTGAGAAAGGTGATATCATTAAAGCAGGCTGTGATCTTTTCATGCCCATGTTCCATGGGAAATCCTCCAAAGACTTGGAAGACTTGAGATTCGACATCTTCAGCAAGCGAGCTGCTACTGGGAGCATAAAACCTGAGAAACTCCCCCCCCCCCCCCGACAACAGGAGCTGCAGCACAGCACTCTCTCCGAGCTTACCTCCAGACTAGAGACTGGCTGATGCTGCAAAGTCCATCGTTGGATGCCCGGGACTATGGATGGCAACTCGCTGAGCAAGGATATGCACCAGTCCCTTCTACAGACCCCATTGCACCAGACTACCTCCTGACGTTTGCCAGCTGCAACTGTGCGGGGGACTGCAGCTCACTCAGGTGCTGCTGTAAAAAGCAAGGAGTCAAGTGTATTTGTGCTTGTGGTATCTGTCATGGTAACTCTTGCCTGAACATAAACCAGCTGGATGACAAGAGGAGTGAGGAAGATACTGGGGAGTTTGATGAATAAGGTTGTAAAAGCTGATGAAGCAACATTTCCATTGAGCACAGTTCTGTTAAAAATGTCAATAAAATACATTTTATATGATCAAGGAGTGTTTTTTTTTTCTCAAAAATAATGGTTGGAATCAATTCAGCACCCTAAAAACCCCTAGTTAGACATCCCACAAGTCAATATTGGCAAAAGTTAATTTTCTGATTTTTTTTTTTTCGCGCAGGCCCTCTGAGCACCCGAACTTTGATTGACTCCCCAGAATTTTCCACAAGGATTTGGGTTTGCACTAATTGATAGGTGTTAGTAGACACCTAGATGAATACGTTAGTGAAGAAATTTTTTGGTAAGCAATTTTTTAACACATGGTCAATACAATTTGCTAAAATTCCCTAACTGCACTGATAGGCCAGATTTGGATCCGGACCTCAATCAATCTCTCAATTGTGAAAAATCACTTAGAAAATGAAAAAAATCTATCTAATCTGGATTCGGATCTTCACCAAAATCTAAACAATTTGTCCTTATCACACGCCCAACCTGTCCAGCAAATTTCGTCCGAATCCATCCATAACTTTTTGAGATGGCCTGCTCAGTCAAACAAACAGACAAGCCGGGAGGTGGCCATGGGTCGTCGAGCATCTGATGACCTTTGACCCCTGATCTGAGTTAATCTAGTACTAAGTGATTACGAAATTGCAATCGAATCAGTTAATCCGTGTATGAGCAAGGGGAATTTGAATGGTCATTTTGCCCGAATAATGCACTCATTGACCTTTGACCCCTGACCTTGCCGAGATTGGTCAATATGTCCTGAAGCAAAGTTGTAGTACTCATTAAGTACGATATACCTATGAACTTTCATTCATATCGGTTAATCCGTGTAGGAGCAAGGGTGCCTTGAATGGTAATTTTGCCCGAAAAATGCACTTATTGACCTTTGACCCCTGACCTACTCGAGATAGGTCATTATGCAAATGAGCAAAGTTATAGTACTCATTATGGTCTATAAGCATGTAAAGACTCATTCGATTCGGTTCAACCGTCTTGGAGCTCGTGTACTTTGAATTTTCAGCGGGAATGCTCAATGGCCCTCGGACACCCAAGTTGAGAGGGTTACCATTTGGAAACTATAAGATATAGAAAAAAATGGATGTCATATAGTGGATAGAGAATCACCTTAAGATTATGCATACCAAATCTCATCGAGTTCCATCTGCTGATAACTACTCGGTATCAATTTGAATGAAAAGTACTGAAAATGCGGTTTGATATCGGAAATTCCCAAAGTTCGAGGGAGTGCTGTGGGTGAACAAATATGTAAATCGAAAATCTGGCTCTATCGTTTGTGCACAATGCATTCCAGATTATTAGCGTGAATTTTCATGACCATCTGACCATAACCCTAGGAGGAGTAGCATTGGGCATGAAGGCACCTCCAGCTCTCACATATTATCTATTTTTGTCCTTTGACCCCTGACCTAAGCAATATCGGTCAATATGTCCTAAGGCAAAGTTGTAGTACTAATTGCGTGCTATGAACCTGCAAAGTTTCATTTGGATCGATGCACTCACTTGGTCGCTGGGGGGGGGGGGGCCTTCAATTTTCGCAAATTTTCGGGCATACCCCATTTGTAGGGGGTGTTGCGGGTATACTATTCCATATATCACAAAAAACGGAATATATTTGGTAGAGCATCACCTGTAGATGATGCATGCCAAATTTCATAAGTCTACGTGGGATATTGGCTTTCGGAATTGATTTCGCGTGAACGGTACCGATTTTGAAAGTTTTTCGGCTGTTGCTCGGGAACCATAGCGTCCCTAGCAACCATCACAATTTCCAAAGCACGAGGTCATAAGTTGTACCTACCACCTGAGTTTGGTCAAAATGGGCCCACGTTTTCTACCAATTATGCTGATGACAAACGAACAAACAAACAGACAGAATTACTGACAATAAGGGTCACCTATTTCGGCGACCCAACAGACAAACATGAGTGAAAACATAACCTCTGTCCACCATAGGTGGCAGAGGTAATGAATTGATGTGTTTGACCTGGGTGGCCTGGGACAGGGGGGGGGGAGGACGAAAGGTGGAAGGAGTGACGCAATAGAAAACTGAGTGTTTCCCTCCCCGTCTGAAGTAGGTGAGAAACTGACCTTGGGACTCGGCTTCCTGAAAAGATATCAAGAACATTAAGTGAGACACATGGACTCGATCACCTCAGTAGAGCATAATTGGAAGCAGCTGCACCAACCCACAGTGAAGAACCCATACTCCAAGATACTTCAGATGAAGACTCTGGGCACTAATTAGCTCTGAGTGGTGCAGCATGAACTTAATTCTGCGAAGCATATGTTGAGGTGTCGGTCTGCCTAAAAAGCCCGTGAGGTGAAGAAGTCTGGCCAAGGAGCTCTGGGGACTGCATCTCTTCCAGGGATTGGCCAAAGAACTAGACCATGGGGTTCGAAAGACAATCGTTGTGGACAGACGATTGTGGAGCTTGAGACTTCCCTGTGTTGAAAAGAATGTTCCAGAAAGCTGACCAATGACTTTTTTTTCGACCATAATAGTAGAGATGGTTGCTGCAGCAGCCTGCCTCTCAGAAGTGTGATGCGCTGTCCTGCACAGCACAGTCATCAGTAAAATTGTATAATTATCCAGGGAAGTGGACTGGTCTTTGATGTTGGCCAATAATAAGGTCGGTCCTTATTCTACCCCCATATGCATTCCTCCCTGCTCTTTCACTGCTCGCTTTTCTTCCAACCAAGGAAACGATGTAGCCAGTGACTGGCGGTGACAAATCAGTCTGGCATAAAGCCATATACACGACTCGTTGCCTATTTTACATCAGGGATAAGAACACCGGCTTACGCTTTCTGGTTGACACTGATGCTGATCGGTAAGCGTTCTACCCTGAGAGGATAAGCGCAAGTCTTCACCTGCATCACTCAACCTGCAAGCTGTTAACATATGGTGAGAAGTCCCTTACTTTCAACCTTTAACTTAGACGAGTTTTCCGCTGGATTTTCAATCACGGAGTTGCACACACCCATCTTTCCTGAGGGACAGATTTCCTGAGATTTCCTTTCTGGGACAGATGTCCTGAGGCAGTTTGGTTTGCTAGTGGATGTTAAACATCACAAGCTAATTGACTCCGCAACTCGCCTAGCTGTCAATGCAATCAACTCCAATACTCCCTCCATCAGTCCGTTGTTTGTTAAGCGAGGGGGTACTACCCGTTTTGATGCCCTCCTTAAAGATTTCAAGGAAATCACGCATCCTATTTATACTGAGACTCCAGTAAAGCACTCAGTTACTCATCGTATTGAGACCCGTGGACCTCTAGTAGCTGCTTGTCCTCATTGCCTTGCTCCTGATCGCCTCAACATTGCAAAAGCGGAGTTCGACCACATGCTTGAGCTTGGAATAGTCCGCTCATCCATCAGCAACTGGTCTTCCTCCTTGCACATGGTACTGAAGAAGATGCTGAGTGACTGGAGATCATGCGGTAATGACTGAGCTCTTCACCGCTACACCATCTACGATTGCTACCCCACACCTCATCTGCAGGATTTTGATTCAACTTTGCATGGGAAGTGAGTATTTGCAAAGCTACCAGCTGATGCACCATTTTGTGCAAGCATATCATCAGATACCCGTTAAGACGGCTGACATCCCCAAGACTGCCATCACCACATCTTTCAGTGTATTCGAGTTTGTGTGTATGCCTTTTCAATGATGAAATGCGGCACAGAAATTTCAACGATTCATTGACTAGGTGACTTGTGGTTTCCCTTTCATCAACGCTTACATAGACGGCGTTCTTTTTGCTAGTGTATCTCAAAAAGAGCACGAAGAATATATACGACTCTTGTTCACTTGCCTTTCTGAGTATGTCATCATCATCAACCCAGCGAAGAGACAGCTTGGGGTTTCATCACTCACATTCCTGGGTCACATCATCGATGAGCATGGCATCCGCTCACCCGACAAAGTCAAAGCCATCCAAGACTTCCCAGCACCTGACTCATTGTGCAAGTTGAGAGAATTTATTTGTCTGAACAATCATCGTTTTTCTTTCTGAGTGCTTTTCCCACTCATCAGACTCGTTTCGGAAGGGGAAAGGTGATTTATTTTATTTCTCGGCCGATCTTCATCGAGGGAGAATTACGTCACTTGGACCAATGGAAGGAAAGGTACGCGGAGGCCGGAAGGACTCACGGCCTTGCGGAGAGCTCAACTTGAGTTCCCGCCGAATTGGAGTTATACCTAGCAAAGTATCACTTTTCCTGGGACATCTCTTGTACGACCTGATTGTGGATTCTGCTTTTTCACTTGAAATTTTCACCATACTTGTGCTCGCCAGAAGTGATCTTCGTTTACTCACCGACATTCCACGTCTTCCCTGAGGAGTTTGTCTCTGAGGCCTCGGATTTTTTTTATCACTGACTTTTCCTGTGTCATTTAGTGTTCTCAATACCGCTCACTGTTTGTTTCATATCGTGATTTCCGAGTGGACATGGTTTTATTATGAATGTCAAGCCGAATTTTCATGAGTGAACGTTCATTCCAACTATTGTGCAATCCACCGAATGAATGGCAAGTCGGAATTGTATTTTTCATCTTCTCAATGCCGACACATAAGATATTATTTCTGTTTATTTAGTGTGGGCTGCTCGGATGACCTGGAGCCATGTTCTTCATTGCACGGCCCATGGGCCACTGGTGGCCGAAAGTGTGGCCCTTGACATGCGGCCTTCTTCGTAGACTTTTCCCATTTAGCTCGGGTTGCCTCCATCCCAACGAGCAGCCTTCCTCCACATCAACCGATCTAGGGCCCATTCCTCCTTCGTTCCACGGTGTTTCATGTCTTCTTTTACACAGTCCATCCATCTTTTTGCTTGTCTTCCCCTTTTCCTTCTCCCAGGTGCATTCAATTCCATTGCTCTCCTTGGTGGTTCCTCTTCCCCTCTCCGTTTCACATGTCCAAACCACCTCAACCTTGCCTCTCTCTCACCTTCTCCTCCTTTCCAACCACTCCTGCCATTTCCTTGATGCTCTTGTTCGTTTTCTTTTCTCTTCGACTGATGCCCATAATCCACCTCAACTAAACATTCTCATCTCTGTTCTCATTAGTAGTCGCTCTTCCTTCTTCAATGCCCACGTTTCAGCTCCGTACAGGAGCACTGGTCTGATGATTGTCTTGTATACCTTAATCCTCAGTTTCAATGGTAACTTCTTGTCATATGTTACACCAGTGACCTCCCTCCATTTCTTAAAGCCTGCCTTCACTCTATCCTTCACAGCCTTCTCACTGCCCCCATTTCATTCCACAGTACTTCCCAGGTACACAAAGTCCTCTACTTGACTCAAGGTTGCTCTCCCTGTATCCTTGATGTTGATTTTTCATCTTGGTCTTACTCTTCCCGCTGGTCATTGATACTGTCTTTTTTACATTCACCTTCATTCCTTTTTGTTCCAGACTTCTCTGCCAATTTTGAAGTTGGTTTTGCAGATCTTTCTCCGTTTTTGCCGTGGTCGCCAAGTCGGCTGCAAACAGCATTTCCCAGAGAAGGCCGGTTCGGCATTCTTGGCTGATGACGTCCAAGACGATGACAAACAATAACGGACTTAGTGCTGACCCTTGATGAAGGCCAACCTTGACTTCAAAGCTCTCCGTCATTCCGTGAACTGTTTTGACCTTGGTTGTTCCGGATTGATGTTTATCAAGTGTTCAAGTACTCCTTTCTTGCGTAAACTCCAAAAGACCAACTCCCGGGGGATTCTGTCTTATGCCTTTTCCAGGTTGATGAACGCATGGTAGAGTCGCTTGTTCTTTTCCAGATACTTCTCTTGCAGTAGTTGTCTGACGATGAAAATAGCATCAGTAGTGCCCCGTTTAGGTCGAAAGCCAAACTGCATTTGGTCGATGTTTGTGACTTCTCTGATTTTCTTGTCCCGAATCCTTTCGGTCATCTTCAGCATCTGCTCCATGAGTTTGATTCCCCTGTAGTTCCTGAAATCGAGCACATCTCCTTTTTGTTTGTAGATTGGAACCAGTACACTTTCTCTCCAGTCTTCTGGCATATTCCCTGTTATCCAGATGTTCTCAAGGATCCAGTGGGTCCAACGGACTCCATGGTGTCCGAGTGCTTTGATCATTTCGATGGTTACTTCGTATGGTCCCGCTGCTTTGTTCTTCTTCATTTTCCTGATGGCTTCGCTGACTTCCTGCATTGTTACCATTTGGACTGGTCCTTCCACTGGTGGTGTTTTAATCAGCTCTTCCGCTTCATTCTTCTCATTTCGCAGCATTTCAAAGCATTCTTTCCACCTTGCTCTAACCATTTCTTCCTTAACTAAGATGTTCCTTTCCCTGTCTTTGATCACCTTCATAGTTGGGTTGTCTCTTCTTGCTCTTTCCCGTTGTTTCGCTACCTTGTACACCCTTTTTTTTTTCTCCCTCTGGTGTTTCCATCTCCTCATACCACTCCTTTGTGGCTTGCTTCTTTGCTTCTACCACTGATCTTTGGGCTTCCTTCTTTGCTGCCTTGTAGCGGTCCCTCTTTTCCTGGTTTTCTCTATCCCCCTGCCACTTCTTGAAGGTGGCCTTCTTAATCTTGATGCTGTAATGAACTTTGTCTGACCACCACCAAGTTTCCTTCTCTTGTCTGCCTTTCCCAGATGTTCTCCCACACACCTCTGCTGCTTCTTCCACCTTTACCCCCTTCAGGGTCTTCCAGAGGTCCTCCGTGCCAGTGTTGGTCATCTTGTCCCTGACCCTGTCCTGGTACTCCGCTACCGAATCTTTCAGTTTCCAAATTCTGATCTTCCTTTCTCTCTGGTCCTGGCTTCTCTTTCTCGCCTTACCCCTATCAAACAGATCCATCACCAGCATTCGGTGTTGATGAGCTACTGCTTCCCCAGGTATTACCTTCGCGTCTTTCACTTGCTTTTGGTCTTTGCTGTGTACCAATAAATAGTCAATCTGTGTCCTGCTACTCCACTTTTATATATCACCAGATGTTCTAACCTTTTGGGGAATCCAGTATTAACGAAGAAAAGTTCCAAACTCTCCGTCATTTCTAGCATCCGCTCCCCTTCCTCGTTTCTGGTTCCATATCCTTTGCCACCATGGATCATCTCATATCCTTCAGAAGTACTTCCCACGTGAAAGTTAAGGTCTGCTCCCAGGATCATGGGTTCGTCCCCTGGGATGTTCGTGATCAGGTCTTCCAAATGTTCTTGGAATTCCTCCTTGTCTTGTTCTGAGCATCCAACTTTGGGGGCGTACCCAGAGATGATATATGCAGGATACTCCTTCCCCATATGATCTTGGCTCTCATCAATCTGTCTCACTTCCTGCTGACATCCACCACTTGCTGTTTGAGCTCCTCATTCAAGATAATACCGACTCCATTTCTTCCTTCTCTACCACCTGGGTAGGAGAGTTTATATCCTTCTCCAATCTCTCTTGTGCTCTGTCCCTTCCATTTTGTCTCCTGCACACATGCCACGGATACCCGCCTCCTTTTCAGTGCCTCCGCCAATTGTCCACTGTAAACTCTCCATTCCTGAATACGTAATGTTTTTTTTCTGCTATGGCCAGAATCTTCTTACGAAGAAGATTGTGGCCATAGCAGGAAAAACATTATGTATTCGGGAATCGGCCCTTGACGTGCGGCCGATAAGACACAAATGTGAAAACACCCCATCGTAATGCTCTCCAATGAGTTCCAATGAGAAGCATAAAAGTAACATTACCACATCAGGATATAGTTTCAGTAGACAAACCATTACGGTTGTAGCCTAGTTACTGCAACAAAGAGGAGTATGTAGAGGCGGGGCCTAATAGCAGCCATTATGGGGTCCTGCAGGCGTTGCAGCGGTTCTCACACTGATGTCTTCTCGAAAAAGTGGACCCCCTCAAAAACAATCGTGAAGATCACTGACCTAGGAGGTACATACACTCACTTCTAAGCCGTCTCACCTGGGTTTGAATCCCGACCCAGCTATAAACTGTCGTCCTGGTGTTTCACAGGCAGGGTGATTCATCAATGTGTGTGCCATAAGTCGGATGGACGTTAAACAAAAATCCCGTCTGCCGGCATCAGCTTGTGGACGTTAAAATATCCCACGGTGTCCTTCGTGAAGAGTAGGTGAACTATCGCAGGCACCCTGAACAAATTACAAACTCCTGCTCTCTCGGTCGAGTATCCTGCATCTAAGTGGCTAACTGTCCAGGATTGTAAATGCTAGCCAATGGAGAAAGGAATGGCAAACCACCCAGCATGATCCTGGCCTACAAACGGCTTCGGCAGAACCGACCCCTAGCTGTAACACGGAGTATGATCTAGGTACATCGTATGGGATTATTTTGTGCAGTTTTCCTTTGAGTTTTTGAACTCTATAAACTATGAGGTGTGTTCGAAATGTTCTACGAACGAGATTATACTTGCCATACTCCAAAAAAAATTGCAACGTTTTTTTAAAAATTTAATTATACATATCTCATTCATAAGTGTGGAAAATGAGATATGAAAAATGCATATCTCATTCATAAGAAAATGGTGTGGATCTGCACACTGGCACTACGGCTCGCCTCTCCACACGTCGATACAGGGATTTACATCACAGATTTGCTGTGTTGTCATGATCCACATCAATCATAATACAAACATTTCTTATGTACAAATTTATTTGTAATACTGGTGATGTTTTTATTTGTAATATAAAAAGGTCCAAGTAGTCTATAGCTCTAAATGGTCAAGGGTCCAAGCTGTCTAATCTGTCTGAAGGGTGTAAGGGGTCTAAATGGTGTTAAGGTCTAATGCTTAAGGTTAATAAAGGGACTTAAGAGGTATAAAGGTCTAAAGGATATAGTGTAAAAGATTTAAAGGGTCAAGGAATCAAAAAGTGTTGAAAGGGTCTTAAAGGTACAAAGAGTCTTGTGTCCTTAAATCTAAAATCTTGTCAACTGAGAAGATGGGGGTATTCAGAAGGGGTGTGTTCCATTACCAATCAGCTTGTAGAGCGCTCGCCAAGTGGCTCGCTTGATTTTTAGCACTTAAGCAAGCACTCCAATGAAATGGTTGATAAGGAACGTCTGGCTTGGCAAGTGATAGCAAGTTGATTGGTAACGAAACACCCCTCCCCAATGGTTGGGGGTAAAGGCTGCAACACGCTGTCTCTGCCAGAGCTTCGGAAAGCAGTGCAGGATAGGGATGTCTGGAGACTTCTGATCATGAATGTCACCAGAAATCGACCATGACTTAACGGAACTGGATAACTGGTTATAATAGTACCGATAGGTATGTGAACCAGCGACTGTTAGCCAATACACCGCCCATGCATAAGTACGTCAAATATTCTCCAAATTTTCCTCTGGCAAGTGTTAAACAATATTAACAAACCTTAGAAATATGGTTACATATAAAATAAACGTCACATTTTGGCTGAAAGGGTGTCGGTGGCAATATCACACTTGAAACCATGGCCGGGAGAAGCACTAAGATATGTTATAAACAATCCAAATACAGTCCACATATGATGTGATGGCTAGAAAAATCGGACAGGCAATGAATGGGATTCATCATTCAGGCATAACGACTCGTGTAAGCAGATTTGTTAAGTGAAGATCATTGCAGCTTGAGGCCTAGCAAGTCGAGACGACTCTCCGTTCGTCTGAGGGAGATGCGAGAAGCATAGAATGCCTTAATCACGTCGAGTTTCCACCAAACTTCTTTCAGTTTAGTAGTGACTTTAAAAATGTAATTTTACGTTGGACACAATTGACTGAATCGTTTGTGGTTGTAATATTTTTTTACGCCCAGAAGATGAGCCCCAAGAAAGCCATGATAACCTATTATACACCTCAACAGGGAGTTTGTGCAAGGTGCAACCCCCCCCCCCCCTTGCGGATGAGGAAAGTTAAATCGCTATAACCTCTATCGTGTGACCCTTAGTCCCCTTGTCAAGTTTGGTGATACTGGATAAGTAATAACCGAATGTATCGCGGCACAAAAAAAGTCAGACAGACAGACAGACACACCAAATTGCGCATTTTAGTGAGATACTAGACGACCCGTAAACCCGTTGGGTTCCCGTTGTGACAGCAGCTGATGATAAAAGTCATTTTAAGGAAAAAAAAAAAGATAGCTCCAGCGAACTTTACCACTGAGGTTGTTTGCATTGATCAAATAATCGTGGAGTACTTGACTGAATCGGAAATCGATTTTTAAATAATTTTTTTCCTTGCCCAATTTGAACAAAACTTGATACTGCACACAGCAGGTGAATGGTGAATGAGGTGGCCTGAAAATTTTTGCGCTATCGTGTACAGTTTTGGCTGGATTTCGGAAGCACGGAAGCACGGAAGCACGGAAGCACGGAAGCACACATGCACACATGCACACATGCACACATGCACACATGCACACATGCACACATGCACACATGCACACATACATACATACAAGATGAGAGTTTTAGTAATATACGAGACGACCCATTGGGTTCCCATTGTGACAGCGGTTGATTAAAAAAAAATCATTTCAAAAAGAAGGGGAAAAAAAAAAGATAGCTCCAGCGAACTATACCGCTGAGGTTGTTTTCATTTATCAAATTCTCCCGAAGAGAACTTGACTGAATCGGGAATTGATTTTTTTAATAATGTTTTTTCGTTGCCCGATTTGAATGAAACTTTATATTGCGCGTCAATGTGAAAACAACCGGAGAAAAGAAAGTCGAAGAAATTGCTGTGCGCAATCTTCTAAACACAGTTTTATTTATTAATGAACACAGAGGTATTAGATCAAAATGGCAATGTTTATTTTATGCTTCAAAATAAATCGTTCTTTGTCTATACTAAATGTTTGAGATTTTTTAAATAAATCATTTCAAGAAAAAAAAAGATAGCTCCAGCGAACTATACCGCTGAGGTTGTTTTCATTGATCAAATTCTCCCAAAGAGAACTTGACTGAATCGGGAATTGATTTTTTTAATAATTTTTTCGTTGCCCGATTTGAACAAAACTTCATACTATACTGCACACCGCAGGAGAATGGTGAGTAAGGTGGGCTGAAAATTTTGCGCTATCGTGTACCATTTTGGCTGTATTTCGGGAAAATGCATACATACATACAATACTGTACATACAAGATGAGAGTTCTAGTAATATATAGATATTGGGAACATACATACAAGATGAGAGTTCTCGTAATATATAGATTTTGGGAACATACATACATACATACATACATACATACATAATGACAGTTTGAGTAATATATAGATTTTGGGAACGTACATACATACATACATACAAGATGAGAGTTTGAGTAATGTATAGATTTTGGGAACGTACATACATACATACATACATACATACAAGATGAAAGTTTTAGTAATATATAGATTTTGGGAACGTACATACATACATACATACATAATGAGAGTTTGAGTAATATATAGATTTTGGGAACGTACATACATACAAGATGAGAGTTTGAGTAATATATAGATTTTGGGAACGTACATACATACATACATACAAGATGAGAGTTTTAGTAATATGTAGATTTTGGGAACGTACATACATACATACATACATACATACATACATACATACATCCATACAAGATGAGAGTTTGAGTAATATGTAGATTTTGGGAACGTACATACATACATACATACATAATGAGAGTTTGAGTAATATATAGATTTTGGGAACATACATACATACATACATACATAATGAGAGTTTGAGTAATATATAGATTTTGGGAACGTACATACATACATACATACATACATACATCCATACAAGATGAGAGTTTGAGTAATATATAGATTTTGGGAACGTACATACATACATACATACAAGATGAGAGTTTGAGTAATATATAGATTTTGGGAACGTACATACATACATACATACATACAGTACATACATACAAGATGAGAGTTTTAGTAATATATAGATTTTGGGACCGTACATACATACATACATACATAATGAGAGTTTTAGTAATAAATAGATTTTGGGAACGTACATACATACATACATACATACATACATACATACATACATACATACAAGATGAGAGTTTTAGTAATATATAGATTTTGGGACCGTACATACATACATACATACATAATGAGAGTTTTAGTAATAAATAGATTTTGGGAACGTACATACATACATACATACATACATACATACATACATACATACATACAAGATGAGAGTTTTAGTAATATATAGATTTTGGGACCGTACATACATACATACATACATAATGAGAGTTTTAGTAATAAATAGATTTTGGGAACGTACATACATACATACATACATACATACATACATACATACATACATACAAGATGAGAGTTTGAGTAATATATAGATTTTGGGAACGTACATACATACATACATACAAGATGAGAGTTTTAGTAATATATAGATAGATGACTAAGAGATTGATACTTCTGTATTTGCTTTTCAAATACTTTTTAAACCTTGGCATGTCTTTTGACTATTGTGTCTTGTTCTTAGAACATTCTTAATGTCCCCACATGTTAAAGGCCTCTCGCTGCGTTGGTAAATTCTGGTTCATCGGCTTATGTCCAAAAATGGTTTGCTTCGAGCAAAACCTTTCCAACATTAAAAAAGTTTCATATAAATCGAGAATAGCTGGTACCTATAAAGCCCCCCCACCAATTCCATCCCCCTCCCCGTCTGTTTGATCTGATACCAATCCCAATTGCATCCCAAACTAAACAAACAGGATTAAGTAAAAGCTTATCCCCAAAACACGACCTTTTTGATGCACAGAATCTGCTAAATTTTACAATTTGATATTCCGTATCTCTTAAGTTTGTGTCAGGTCATTGAGTGGATCTTTAGCTCGTTCAGCGTGGATCGTGTGCGATGAGCGCAACCTGCTGGCCACTTCAACAAAATAGTTCCACCTTGGGTGATCCAATCCCTTTTCATTACACTGCTTTGTCACTGATACTCATTGGTGACTTCTTGGCAAGGATTAAATCTCTGTGATATATTTGTAAACTTAACAAGGGCAATAGCTGCCAAGCATATTGCGATATCAAGTGGAGATGGTAAAGGAAGTGATTTAAACAAGAAAAGCTTTATTTTATCAAGACTAACATATGTAGCATGGTGTACTATACATCAAATCTGACACAACCCTAACACATAGGCTATACTATTGCAATTAAAAGTTCACATAAATTGTCAGTAGCAGGTATAGCGACACTACTCTGAATGAAATGAAATGACAACCCTGGAAATCAAACCAGCCATTCTACTCACAATCCATTGCAGGTGTGGTTCTGCATCAAGAACATGAATTAGTCAAGTTGTTTTCTATTTCAGTGAAACATTATTGCGTTTACAGGACTTCACCTAATCCCCCATGGAGGAATAGGTGAGGTGGGGGATTAGCATTAAAAAAAAAAATTTGACTGAAGTGCTTAATCCCCTATGGGGGATGAGGTGAGGTCATATGGTAGTTCCTTTTTTTGTGTACAAAGTCGAGGCACGTGGAAGAGAGAGAACACTGAACGGCTCAGGACGCAGCAGAATAAAAAGAACAGTAATTGGAGGGGGGACACCAACAGCATGGTTCCATCCATCCATTGGGACCATACCCTGTGCAGAGCGTTGGTGCTGCCTCGGCAGAATCCTGGGCTATTTGGCACAATCCTGGATGGGCTGCCACTCCGACACAGAGTATGGCCAGCAAGCTGGCACTCATTGTGCTGACCTCAGAAGGATGACAGGCTGAGTCAACTCCACCTGGTATTCATTCAACAGCCAAGTAGGATTTGAACTCAGGACGACTCAGGACGAGGACCAACCATTAAGCCAACACCAGGCATACAACATGGTTGAAGGCCAAAATAGAGGGAGACTTGGACAAATGATGGGTGTGGAGAGAAATGAAAGGTTGGGGATGATGCATGGGGTGGACAAGATGGTTACAGAAGTAAAGTATCAGGAAGGAAAACTGGAAATTTGTAAGGAGGTGAACGTGGGATGGACAGGGGTAGAAAAGATTGTGGTTTTAGATGGGAGATGGTCTGTGATAGTGGTGAATAGCTGC
Source organism: Eptatretus burgeri (assembly GCF_056783735.1). Classification (NCBI taxonomy): domain Eukaryota; kingdom Metazoa; phylum Chordata; class Myxini; order Myxiniformes; family Myxinidae; genus Eptatretus; species Eptatretus burgeri. The sequence goes on from NC_140972.1 coordinate 44,782,942, forward strand.
TTTGCAGACCTTGAGGGAAGAATGAGATTGAAGAGAATGTGGAAGTTGGTTCCATAGGTGTGAAAATAGGAATGAATGAGTGGAGGGCAGCAGAGATTCTGGATTTTGGGAGTTTCACCAGAAGGGGGTTGATGGTGGACCGCATGCACCCTACAGAAACCTGGGGGGATAAAGCATGGAAAGAGCAGAGGGTGCAAAACCAGAAAGGAGGCGGAAGAAGACAGAGGGACCACTCTGACTGGGTGATATTGCTCTGATTATCGTCCCTCTAAATTTCGATGACATAGCGATATATCGACATTGTGACCACCCAGCAGCAACAGACAACTGGCGCTTTCGGGTACATACTATCGGTTTATAAAACCATAATAAGGACCCACTGCAATAATTCGAAGATAGAGCTGTTTATCGCCATTTAATATCTCCTGACATTGATGAAAACACATTCATGTGCTCTCATTGAAAGCAGTGTTTGTGTCATTCTCAAACACAACATCATATCAATGGGTATTTTTGAACATTAAACGCACTTTTGAAGATTGGCTTAGAAGCCACTGTGACCCGACATCGGACTTCATCTATACTGTATAATCTACATGGTGTCCATAAAGTCTCTTTACAATTTAAAAAATTTATTACAAAAGCAAATGAATAGATAAACCTGTGGAAATTATTACAAAATGAGGAGTAGATATTGAAGTTTTGTTTTTTTTGCCTCATTTAATACACTTCTATATGGGCACCATTAGTTGCATGAAGCACATCAAGACGGTATAAATTATAAAGAGACTTTATGGACACCCTGTAAATATATGAAAGTATTTGGATTTATCAGCCCTCCATCCCTCTGCCAGTCATGCTCTTTTCGCCGGGACGTCATTCTGGCATTACGTCTGGGACGTCATTACGTCTGGGACGTCATTACGTCTTGTACTAGGCCAGGCCTCTATGGACGTGCACATCATTGCAACGTTCAGCACTCAACCTGTCCCATGCTACTCTATTTCTTTAAAATTCTTCTTTGTTTTCATTGGGGGGTTGAAATGCGTATCGACCGCGATGGTGGGGGTGAATGTTGTGTTTGACTCTGGCATTTGTCGCTCCGAGGACAGAATGTTTGGGAGCTGCCCTGAGGGCAGCGCTTTTTGTGTGCATGTTTCGCCATCTTGATAAAAGCTCTCCATCACGGGGTCCGAATGAGTTCAGATGGGGTGATTGTACCGGTACAAATGCCAAATAGTCACCCTCCTCCTCAGGCACAGGCTCCTCAATGGAAGATTTTGATGATGAGGCAGGAGAACATCCTGTGCCTGTGCCCGAGTACTGCTCTCCCCTCTGGACTGGTGCTCCTGCCTCTCGCCTTTCTCGGCTTCACGCAGTGGAAACCAAGGCATTTAGGATCATTGGTATCTCCCGCGATGAGGCTGACGCTTTGGGCCTCTCAATCTCTCACCGCAGGCAGGTCGGTGGTCTTTCTGTCTTCTGTCTCCTCTCGAGTCTTGCCACCCCCTGCTTTGTCTGTGATATGTCCCCCTCCCCACCCCCATATTTTGACAGGGCGCTCAAGGTCCACCAGCAACCCCCTTCTGGTGAAACTACCAAAATCAAGAATCACTGCTCACCTTCGCTCTTTCATTTCTCTTTTTCCTGTCTTTGGAACAAACTCCCACACTCTCTTCAATCCCAGGTCTTCAAAACAGCTGTTTTGTTGTTTGTACGTTTTGTGTGTTAGCTCTCATACGAGCCTCGACATTGTAGTTGAAAAATAAAACCTGAGATGGGACGAAGTTTTCTCACCATTCGCATGAAAGGCTAGAGAGAATGGTGTTGTGTGTGCAGTATCTTGTGTTTTTTTTCCTGGGACTATCGTGCAATGTTAAAATCAGTTCTTCATGTCGATGTTCTTCCGAAAATCAATGAAAATGCGTCTCGAAATCTTCAATTTACAAAACCGCACACCACTTTTTCCATTATCAAATATGCTGATATATCGACAGTTTGAAAAATGTAATATCGCGTTGACGATATTTTATTATGCCTGTTGTTGGCTTAGTGGTGAGGGTGGTGGGCTTGGGATCCTAGGATCCTTCAGTTCAAATCCCACTTCCTGTTGAATTAATACCAAGTGGGATTGTGAGATGTACCAGTTGTTGATGCTAATGCATGCATGCATGGGTGCACTGCGGTGTGGTTAAGTAGAGTCATGTGACCCGCCCATGTTCTGATGCTGTGCTGTGCTGTGTTGTGCTCGTGCTCGTGTCCGAATAAAACTTGTTCTTCCCACTTCAGAGCCTTCAGCCCTGTCTACCGAGTACATTACAGGTTGACTCTGCCTGTCATCCTTCCAAGGTCGGCAAAATGAGTGCCAGCATGCTGGTATCCTGTGTTGGAGTGGCGACCTGACCAGGATTGTGCCAAATAGCCAAGGAGATTGCTGAGGCAGCACCAACACTGCACAGAGTATGGTTCCAATGGAAGAATGGATATTTTTTTAAACGTCTTATTGAGCCAATAATACTGTGTATCAAGATATCACCCAGCCCTCGAGATCACTGACCTGTCTGCGATGGGAAGTGATAGACCCAAATACTCAGCTTCATTACGAGAGATTCCAATGATCTTGAAAGCCGTGCAGGTGGATAGGAGTTTTGGTGTGCCAAAGAAGGACTTTTTACGACAGATGACGCCAAGTCCGGTGACTTAGAAAGTTTGCCCAAGAAAGATCATGGCTGATGGTGAGACCCAAAAGTTTGAATGGTTGAATTTCCTCAAGAGGATTGTTGAGAAAGTAGATGGGAGGGTTTGCCAGATGGTCCTTTCAGAGAGAGACTGTGAGAGTGTAGGATTTGTCAGGATTGAAAGATACATATATTCAAGTGTTTGACAAGCTGAGCTTGTGATTTTTTTTTTCAAAGTCTGAAGAGAGGGAAAAGGCTGCAGCCTGTCCGAATGATGAGGGATGCCACGGCAGAGGGTGGGGTAATCAGGAAGTAGATAAAGAGGATTTTCCAGAGATTCGGAGAGATCATTAATGAAGATCAGGAATCGGACTGGGCCCAGGACACTGCCTTGGGGCACTCCAGCCTTGACAGGGAGAGGAGATGAAAGGATTCCGTTGAGAGCCACACATTGACTCCGGGAGGAGAGGAAATCAGTAAGCCATGTGTGGAGTTGGGCTTGGATGTCATAGACAGAGTTAGTGCCTGTTTAATCATACCTTCACCTATATTAAAAAAAAATATATTTGTGCAGTTCGATTTATGTCCAGCGATAGACATTAACCTGCCACCAAACTGTTCAGAAGTACTCCGAATTTGAAAAAAAAATTGAAATTCTTTTCTAATATAAATTAATTTTTTGTTTTGTCATCAAATATTTATAAAGCTCACTCGAATGACTAACTGACTTGATTCATTGATATAAATGTTTTGTACTTTCGAGGTGGGCTACAAAGTTGAAAAGTTGCTTAATGATGTAACTCAAAGCCAATATCCCAAGAAAATCACAAAAACGTTCCTAAAAAGTACTGAAACAACAATCAGCCTACTGGGTCTCTCTTCCTCACCTGGGGGGGGGAGCTTGGACTACAATGCATTACTATTATAATAACTGGTATAAATGGCTGTCAAATATGACGGGTTGGAATTATTTTATGTGAAATATTCAAGGAGACTCTAAGATATGATGTCATTTTAAAACACTTCATGCACAAATGTGACCCTATTTTCTTTATCTTCTGGGACGTTTTATTTCGACGGTACAACCTCATGAATGTGCCGAAGTCTGAAGCCTCGACCTTGCGTCAGATGTGCTTCCATCTTGTTTATTTATTAGACATCTTACGAATGTAAATGAACACTCGTTTTACTCTGCATGCATTGCACATCATGTGCAGCGAACATCACCTTCCTGTGCCTTGTATTTATTGTTATTTTTAAAACGAATCTGTACACCGCCCTTGAGGCCCAGTTGCAAGTCACCGTCTACATTTCCAATGGAAGAGACTCAATTACTCTTTTATGAAAAATGTTTGTCGACTTTTTTTTTTTAATCCTGAAAAATAGATCGTCGTGAACACACACTCATGAAAGATTGGCCTTGAAAACCCCTTCTTAAATCGTCCTAATGAATGGGGGACAGACAAATACACAAATACACAAGTTTTATGTTGGTAGACGAGCACAGTTTCCCAGCAAGGCAAGACTCAAGTCTAACATTTCGACCACAGAATGGTCTTCGTCCAGGACTCCGCAAGCATCGCGCACCAGGCGTTAAGTCTCGACGGAGATATGGCGGTGGTATTGTTACGAATCTGGAAGCCTTGTGCACACAGACAGACAGCCGTCCCTGAAGCTTAGTTATTTCGATAAGTGTGTGTTTATAGTTAGGGCCTCCTACCTGTGTCTAATGGGAATGATATACATGCGCTGCAAAGTTATTTTGATAGTTAGGATTTGAATTACATCCATAAATCTTCTTTGACAACACCAACATCACCCTCGCCTTCACCTCACTGGCCGACGCCATGGCGCCCGTGGTGGGTGGAGTTCAAGGAGGAGCCTCGCGGCAGCCCTCAACCAATCAGCGTGCTGCGAATGAGGTGGCCGCCGCTCAGCCAATCAGACCCTGCCATGGTGAGAAAGGCGGTCTCCGCGTGACGTCACCACGCCCCTGGGCCAATCGACGGACTTGCTGCTCGTTTTGGCCATTGGGGAAGGTGAAGAGTGATTCTGCGTGCCAAAACCAGCCAATGAGGAAAGACATACGCCACGAGACCGAGGTTCGGCTGACGGAGGGGGGGTGGAGGGGGGGGGATAAAAGGTTAGGCTCCATTTTTCATGGGTGGTGGTTCTTCTTTTGAAAGCCAGAAAGCCAGTTTCCGTCTTGCCAGTCTTTGCCCTGCTGGCCTCCGTTCGCCGGGAGCCAGGTCGTGTGGACGCCTGGGCTGCTGCACTCCGAGTCCCACCACCCCGCCAGCTCAACTTACCCACTCGAGGTGGACAGGTCCGAGTGCAGGCTCTGGTCTTCAGCTCGCCTTTCCCTCTGAGATGGAGGCCTCAATAAAGGCCGTGGCCACCGTTTCTTTTGGGTGTGTGTGTATTTGTGGGCCTGTCTGTAAGTAGAAATTGTTAAGTGCTTGCTCTTTGTACATTACATGACTATATTTGGTGTTAATTCTGCTCTGTGTTTCCCCTTTCCCTATTGTAAATAAATCCCCTGTTAAATGTATCGGCTTGTTTCTGTCTTTTCTCCATTGGTTTAACACGGTGCGTGTTGGGGAATTTAAGAAGGCCGTTGTTGACGTAGTTGTGTGCATTCGGACCGACGGGACCTCGGTAACCATCCGCTCGGATTACGCACGGGTCAGCACGGAAACGACTCGTCCCGTACTAGTGCCGTCAAGGGTGTGAATCCTCGGTGGCTCGCCACGTGGGCCTCTAGGTATTTTGAAGTTTGGCAAATAACCCTGTCCCACGTGGTTTATTTATTGACGATTCACGGTCCTGTAAGGGACCCGTACCTTCTGGAGTTTTCCGAAAGGTATGATCTAGATTCCGGGTGTTCGGTGGAGTCGACCCTACTGCCCCACCTGGCGGTCGTCCTCGCAACCGACGCCCGGCTCCGCAACAGTATCACTTGAGTGTGATCCGTGCAAATGGCGAGACCAAGTATTAATGTCGTTTTCAGATCATTGGCATTTCTGTGACATTTGGTCGTGTCAGGCTTGCGGTGTGGTGTGAGTCAAACGGGTAAAGGTTCCCTCCGTCAGCTTTCCTCACGAGAAACAAAAAACGCGAAACAACACACGGTATCCAGGGGCACGGCGAGCGCTCAGCCAGTGGACGAGGAAGAAGATGAAGAAGAGGAGGAAGATTGAGGAAGAAGAGGACCTACAGAGGTTTTGCCATCAGCCCTTAATTAAATTGAGAAGAAGAAGAAGAAGCTCCTGTCGCAAACTCTGTGACGTGTAGATTTGGAACGAATCCAAAGCGGGATCGGGTCCCGCTCGCCTGTACACCGAATCCAATGCAAAACAGGCCACGGCTCATGAAAGGCACACACAGCCGAACGATCGCCCGCCCTCTTGCACAGCGCGTCGCCATGGACACGATAAGATATCATGGGACATGTTGATGAGGGGAGTGGGGGCAACGCCCTGAAAATGGACCTTCAGAGGTTATACAATCCGACCGTTTAAAGGGAATATGTTCATGATGCGTCTTTACAATTATTATTTGTCGTTGTCGGCAAAAGAGCTCAAGACGAGGGAAGTATTTGGTGGGGGTGTGTGAAGTGGGCGTGGTCATGTGGTATGACGTCACACGGACTGAGCTCACCATTAAGTTGGCTGCTCGAGCTGAACCGGAAGTGCGGTGACTGACCACTTCCCGCCCACTCCAACTGCGGAACCTGTTGAGTCTTCGTGGAAACGCTCGTCCTGCACCGTTATCTCGGCACTCCACCGCTTTCTGCAAGACGAGAGAGTCATGGCGAATAAACCGGAAGAAAATATACACGGGTACGAGGAGTTATACGACTTGGCGGGTTAACGTCGGCTTTGTCGTGACACGACCATGTCGCTGCTGCCGTGGGCACGGCCATTGTTTGTATTATGAACACGACGAAGAAACATTGTTTTATATTCGCCTTTCGTGTATACGTTAACAATGGGAGAGTTGTAAAAGTCCGTCTTGGTACCCGATGGGTATTAAAACGGATCCATTCGGCCGTGGGAAGGATTGTCCACCGAGAATATCTGTTTCCCCATCGCCTCCATTTCACTGCGTCTCGAGTGGTTTTACAGCTTCGATCGACATGTTGTCTGTTCCTTAACCAGCCCCCCCGATCTCGTGATACCGTGCTGTTTTATCAACATAGCCCCCCCGATCTCGTGATACCGTGCTGTTTTATCAACATAACCCCCCCCCAACGTTCTCATACCGTACTGTTTTATCAACATAACCCCCCCCCAACGTTCTCATACCGTACTGTTTTATCAACATAACCCCCCAACGTTCTCATACCGTACTGTTTTATCAACATAACCCCCCCAACGATCTCGTGATACCGTACTGTTTTATCAACATAACCCCCCCAACGTTCTCATACCGTGCTGTTTTATCAACATAACCCCCCCCGATCTCGTGATACCGTGCTGTTTTATCAACATAACCCCCTCTCCGATCTCATGATACCGTGCTGTTTTATCAACATAGCCCCCCCAACGTTCTCATACCGTGCTGTTTTATCAACATAACCCCCCCCCCGATCTCATGATACCGTGCTGTTTTATCAACATAACCTCCCCACCCACTCCTCCGATCTCATGATACCGTGCTGTTTTATCAACATAGCCCCCCCCCAACGTTCTCATGATACCGTGCTGTTTTATCAACATAACCCCCCACCCCCTCCGATCTCATGATACCGTGCTGTTTTATCAACATAACCCCCCCAACGTTCTCATACCGTACTGTTTTATCAACATAACCCCCCCCCAACGTTCTCGTGATACCGTACTGTTTTATCAACATAACCCCCCCCCAACGTTCTCATACCGTGCTGTTTTATCAACATAACCCCCCCCCCCAACGTTCTCATACCGTGCTCTTTTATCAACATATCCCTCCCCCGCCGATCTCATGATACCGTGCTGTTTTATCAACATAACCCCCCTCTCCGATCTCATGATACCGTTCTGTTTTATCAACATAGCCCCCCCCAACGTTCTCATACCGTGCTGTTTTATCAACATAACCCCCCCCCCGATCTCATGATCCCATGCTGTTTTATCAACATAACCTCCCCACCCACTCCTCCGATCTCATCATACCGTACTGTTTTATCAACATAGCCCCCCCCAACGTTCTCATGATACCGTGCTGTTTTATCAACATAACCCCCCACCCCTCCAATCTCATGATCCCGTGCTGTTTTATCAACATAACCCCCCACCCCTCCGATCTCATGATCCCGTGCTGTTTTATCAACATAGCCCCCCCCCCAACAATCTCATGATCTCGTGCTGTTTTACCAACATAACCCCCCTCCCCATCTTGTATTTGTGGTGTTTTATCAACATAACCCCCCCCCGATCTTGTATACCGTGCTGTTTTATCAACATAACCCCCCCCGATCTTGTGATACTGTGTTTTATCAACATAACCCCCCCCTCTCATCTTGTATTTGTGGTGTCACCCCTCACCCCCATCTCCATCTTGTATTTCTTTGTGATGTAACCCTCTCCCTATCTCCATCTTGTATTTCTTTGTGATGTAACCCCCCTCCACATCTTCTATTTGTGGTGTAACCCCCCCTCCACATCTTCTATTTGTGGTGTAACCCTCTCTCCCCCATCTCCATCTTGTATTTCTTTGTGATGTAACCCCCCCTCCACATCTTCTATTTGTGGTGTAACCCTCTCTCCCCCATCTCCATCTTGTATTTCTTTGTGATGTAACCCCCCCTCCACATCTTCTATTTGTGGTGTAACCCCCCCTCCACATCTTCTATTTGTGGTGTAACCCTCTCTCCCCCATCTCCATCTTGTATTTCTTTGTGATGTAACCCTCTCCCTATCTCCATCTTGTATTTCTTTGTGATGTAACCCCCCCTCCACATCTTCTATTTGTGGTGTAACCCTCTCTCCCCCATCTCCATCTTGTATTTCTTTGTGATGTAACCCCCTCCACATCTTCTATTTGTGGTGTAACCCCCTCCACATCTTCTATTTGTGGTGTAACCCTCTCTCCCCCATCTCCATCTTGTATTTCTTTGTGATGTAACCCTCTCCCTATCTCCATCTTGTATTTCTTTGTGATGTAACCCCCCCTCCACATCTTCTATTTGTGGTGTCACCCCCTCACCCCCATCTCCATCTTGTATTTCTTTGTGATGTAACCCTCTCCCTATCTCCATCTTGTATTTCTTTGTGATGTAACCCCCCCTCCACATCTTCTATTTGTGGTGTAACCCTCTCTCCCCCATCTCCATCTTGTATTTCTTTGTGGTGTAACCCCCTCTCCCCATCTCCATCTTGTATTTCTTTGTGGTGTAACCCCATCTCCCCATCTGCATCTTGTATTTCTTTGTGATGTACCCCCCCCCCCCCTCCACATCTTCTATTTGTGGTGTAACCCTCTCTCCCCCATCTCCATCTTGTATTTCTTTGTGGTGTAACCCCCTCACCCCCATCTTGTATTTCTTTGTGATGTAACCCCCCCCTCATCTTCTATTTGTGGTGTAACCCTCTCTCCCCCATCTCCATCTTGTATTTCTTTGTGGTGTAACCCCCTCACCCCCATCTTGTATTTCTTTGTGGTGTAACCCCTCACCTCATCTTGTATTTCTTTGTGGTGTAACCCCATCTCCCCATCTGCATCTTTTATTTCTTTGTGATGTAACCCCCCCCTCCACATCTTCTATTTGTGGTGTAACCCTCTCTCCCCCATCTCCATCTTGTATTTCTTTGTGGTGTAACCCCCTCACCCCCATCTTGTATTTCTTTGTGGTGTAACCCCCTCTCCCCATCTCCATCTTGTATTTCTTTGTGGTGTAACCCCTCACCTCATCTTGTATTTCTTTGTGGTGTAACCCCTCACCTCATCTTGTATTTCTTTGTGGTGTAACCCCCTCTCCCCATCTCCATCTTGTATTTCTTTGTGGTGTAACCCCATCTCCCCATCTGCATCTTGTATTTCTTTGTGATGTAACCCCCCCCTCCACATCTTCTATTTGTGGTGTAACCCTCTCTCCCCCATCTCCATCTTGTATTTCTTTGTGGTGTAACCCCCTCACCCCCATCTTGTATTTCTTTGTGATGTAACCCCCCTCATCTTCTATTTGTGGTGTAACCCTCTCTCCCCCATCTCCATCTTGTATTTCTTTGTGGTGTAACCCCTCACCCCCATCTTGTATTTCTTTGTGGTGTAACCCCTCACCTCATCTTGTATTTCTTTGTGGTGTAACCCCATCTCCCCATCTGCATCTTTTATTTCTTTGTGATGTAACCCCCCCCTCCACATCTTCTATTTGTGGTGTAACCCTCTCTCCCCCATCTCCATCTTGTATTTCTTTGTGGTGTAACCCCCTCACCCCCATCTTGTATTTCTTTGTGGTGTAACCCCCTCACCCCCATCTTGTATTTCTTTGTGATGTAACCCCCCTCCACATCTTCTATTTGTGGTGTAACACCCCCTCCCTCCCAATCTTCATCTTGTATTTCTTTGTGGTGTAACCCCTCACCCCCATCTTGTATTTCTTTGTGGTGTAACCCCCTCCCCTCCCCATCTTCTATTTGTGATGTAACCCCCTCTCCGCCCTCCCCATCTTGTATTTGTGATGTAACCCTCCCCCCTCCCCATCTTCTATTTGTGATGTAACTCTCCCCCTCCCCATCTTCTATTTGTGGTGTAACCCCCTCTCCCCCATCTCCATCTTGTATTTATTTGTGGTGTAACCCCCTCACCCCCATCTCCATCTTGTATTTCTTTGTGGTGTAACCCCCTCACCCCCATCTCCATCTTGTATTTCTTTGTGGTGTAACCCCCTCTCCCCATCTCCATCTTGTATTTCGTTGTGGTGTAGCCCCCTTTCCCCATCTCCATCTTGTATTTATTTGTGGTGTAACCCCCTCTGCCCATCTTGTATTTCTTTGTGGTGTAACCCCCTCACCCCCATCTCCATCTTGTATTTCTTTGTGGTGTAACCCCCCTCCCCATCTTCTCTTTGTGATGTAACCCCCTCACCCCCATCTCCATTTTGTATTTCTTTGTGATGTAACCCCCCCACTCCACATCTTCTATTTGTGGTGTAACACCCCCTCCTCATCTTCTATTTGTGATGTAACCCCCTCACCCCCATCTCCATCTTGTATTTCTTTGTGATGTAACCCCCTCTCCCCATCTCCATCTTGTATTTATTTGTGGTGTAACCCCTCTCCCCATCTCCATCTTGTATTTCTTTGTGGTGTAACCCCCTCTCCGCATCTTGTATTTCCTTGTGGTGTAACCCCTCACCCCCATCTCCATCTTGTATTTCTTTGTGATGTAACCCCCTCTCCCCATCTTGTATTTCTTTGTGGTGTAACCCCCTCACCCCCATCTCCATCTTGTATTTCTTTGTGGTGTAACCCCCCTCTCCCCATCTTGTATTTCCTTGTGGTGTAACCCCCTCTCCCCATCTCCATCTTGCATTTCTTTGTGGTGTAACCCCTCACCCCCATCTCCATCTTGTATTTCTTTGTGGTGTAACCCCTCTCCCCATCTTGTATTTCCTTGTGGTGTAACCCCCTCACCCCCATCTCCATCTTGTATTTCTTTGTGATGTAACCCCTCTCCCCATCTTGTATTTCTTTGTGGTGTAACCCCTCACCCCCATCTCCATCTTGTATTTCTTTGTGGTGTAACCCCCCTCTCCCCATCTTGTATTTCCTTGTGGTGTAACCCCCTCTCCCCATCTCCATCTTGCATTTCTTTGTGGTGTAACCCCATCTCCATCTTGTATTTCTTTGTGGTGTAACCCCATCTCCCCATCTTGTATTTCTTTGTGGTGTAACCCCATCTCCATCTTGCATTTCTTTGTGGTGTAACCCCATCTCCCCATCTTGTATTTCTTTGTGGTGTAACCCCATCTCCCCATCTTGTATTTCTTTGTGGTGTAACCCCATCTCCCCATCTTGTATTTCTTTGTGGTGTAACCCCCTCACCCCCATCTCAATCTTGTATTTCTTTGTGGTGTAACCTCCTCTCTCCATCTCCATCTTGTATTTCTTGGTGGTGTAACCCCCTCTCTCCATCTCCATCTTGTATTTCTTGGTGGTGTAACCCCCTCACCCTCTCTTCCCATCTTGTATTTCTTTGTGATGTAACCCCTCCTCCACATCTTCCATTTGTGGTGTAACACCCCCCCCTTCCCAATCTTCTATTGTGATGTAACCCCCTCTCCCCCATCTCCATCTTGTATTTCTTTGTGGTCTAACCCCCTTACCCCCATCTCCATCTTGTATTTATATGTGGTGTACCCCCTGTCCCCATCTTGTATTTCTTTGTGGTGTAACCCCCTCACCCCCATCTCCATCTTGTATTTCGATGTGATGTAACCCCCTCTCCCCCATCTCCATCTTGTATTTATTTGTGGTGTAACCCCCTCTCTCCATCTTGTATTTCTTTGTTGTGTAACCCCCTCTCCCCATCTCCATCTTGTATTTCTTGGTGGTGTAACCCCCTCACCCTCTCTTCCCATCTTGTATTTCTTTGTGATGTAACCCCCCCTCCACATCTTCCATTTGTGGTGTAACACCCCCCCCTTCCCAATCTTCTATTGTGATGTAACCCCCTTACCCCCATCTCCATCTTGTATTTATATGTGGTGTATTCCCCGACCCTATCCCTTCCCTCCCTACAATGCCCGACTTTCCTGTATCTGACGCACTGTTACTCCCTCGACATGATGTACATAATTACACCATCGTAACAGGTACGAGTTTGTTAACCAGAACTGAGGGTGTATCGATCCGTGCACTTTATAAAAGCTCAGTGGTAACCTCACCATCGCGTCGTCCAGCCTGTTCGGCAGGTACACCAAGCTGACCCAAACATGATTTTGCACATCCTGTTTGTTTCTCTCTATAAAGTGATTGCACACCTTGCATGTATGTGCACAATGGTTCCTGCAAATCCCCAACTATGGTATACAGTACATTCAGGGATCCTAATGACAACTGCAGAAACACATCCAGCCTTCATTGGAAAGACTTCTTGCTCACCATGTTGACATCTTGATATCTACATCTTCAACACCTTTTGCTCTGATTTTATCAATATTCCCTAATCGTACGAATCCATGTTCGTGCAGTGCAATATCGAATTTTTCAATAACGATGCACACACTACCGTTTGATAGTCAACATTGCATCAATTGAATGATCCCAGCACCGGTGATCTTGGGTTGGAGTGTGATTGCCGTGTTGTCTTTGTCCTTTCAGGAACCTTGCAATCCTGTGCTGTTCGACCCTGGGCCGCGTCCATCAGTGGTGTTCCTGATGTCCCTCACCCACCACTGAAGATCCCGGGTGGGGGAGGGCCAGGGGAAGGGGATCGATCGGGGACTCGCTATCTGCATGTGGTAGGAAACCATGGCGACACCATGCACACTGCAGGGATCTGTAACGCAGATAATAACAAAAGTCCCACGAGACTTTTCTCGGATTCTATAAATCTCCTTCCTCTTCCCATTCGCCCATTCTTTGCTCGTTGCATCCCACCGTGTCGACGTCACAATTTTGCTCACCTTGTTCTTCCGTAAGCCTAGATCTTGCATGAAAAGGAACATTAAATACTATGACTCGAGCTCAAAAATGAGATGTGAGAACTCTGTCGAGCAAAAACGTCATCGGTACCACCAGAGCCTTCGTCATTGACAATCATCTTGGATCAAAGTGCCTCCATCTCTATAGAGTATCGTTACTGTGGTTTCTTCCACAATTTCACTCTGCTACCTTGTTGTCGTTTACTCAGTATGTGGTCAGTGTCCTGTATTTTGGAAAATACTGTTTATCGTATTGAAGGTTATTAAACTGATACGTACGTGTGAAGCAGTGACTTCCAATTATGGTTGCGGTCCTCCATCAATCAGAACTGTCCTGGTGTTTGGTCAAATTCCCTGCTTCGCCTTTTATTTCGACATTTATTTGATTGTTTCGCAAATTTCAAGCCCTTGATCTCAAAAAGAGGGAGAAACCAAGTCGTGTGATCGATCTACGAGTAGATACAGATGCCTTCCAGCAGTTTTTTTGTCGGAAATCATCGAGCCTCTCGTTGGGTGGTGGCAGCACCTGTGATTTGCATTGTAGATAGCAGTTGCTCAGGGTGATGGCAGCAACTCGTGTACTCTACGCAAAAATCGCCGTGGGATCTTCGACAGCGGCCAGTGCTGACAGATGACTCGTCCGGCTTAACGTCCATCCGATGGATGGAGCACACTTTAATGCATCGGCTGCATGTGAAGCACCTGGGTGACAGTTTATAACTGGGCTGAGATTCGATCACAGGCTAGACGGGTCAAAGGTGAGTGTACACACCTCCAGTCTATTCTACTAGTCCTGGGAAAGGTATTCCTTATGCAAAACGAGAACGACACTCGGTACAGTGCATACCTCCGCCAAGCTTGAACATTATACGTTTTGCTTTCTACCAATAGGCTGGATCAGCATCTGGACCTAAACCAAAATCTAATCGGCTTGTTATCGTCATCGACCCAACTTGTCCATCTCGTTTTGTCATAATCCCTCCACAACTTTAAGATATGGTGCTATATGTCGTTTTTGGCCTGATCTGAATGGTGAAGAATCACTTTTTAAAATCTCACATCTGGATCCAGATCTTTACTAAAATCAAATCATTTCTTCCTTGTCACTCAACCTGTTCACAAAGTTTCGACCGAATCCATCTAACGTTTTGAGATATCCTGCTCGCAAACAGATGGGTGAAAACATAACCTCTGTGCACTTTCGGTGGCGAAGGTAACAGTACTGCAGAGAGATTTGATGAAACGCATCAATTTCTTCAGAAATTGTCCAAAATAAAACCAGTGCATGCTATTACGTTTCATACGCTCCAATGAAGGACAACTTCCTATCTTATTTCCTATTCAGCAGACTTGGTGTTGTAATGGTTCGAGGATCTGCTCTGAGTCTGGAAGGTCGGCGGGTCAAACCCCAGCCGAGTCATGCCAAAGACTTAAAAAAGAAGTTATGTGATATTTCCTTGTTTGATCTTCAGCATTTGAAGGGTTAGAGCACGAACAAACATTGCTGGGAAGGCAATGGCAAACCACCCTTGCCAGGGTTTCCTTGCCAATAATCTGCTTCAGCAGCACTAACACTGTAAAGAGTATGGCTCATCAAAATCAAATACAAATCTTGTTTATTACCTCTGCCACCGAAGGTGATGGAGGTGGTTTTCACCCATTTCTCTGTCTGTCTCTGTGTACAGATCCAGATGAAATTTTGTGGACAGGTTGGGGGTGTGACAAAGACCAACTGATTAGGTTTTGGTGAAGATCTGTATCGGACTACTAGAATTTTTAAAGTGATTTTTTCACCGTTGAGAGATAGGGCGAAAAATGATATATAGCAGGATACCTCAAAACGTTGTGGACGGATTCGGACAAAATTTGGTGGACATGTTGGGGTGTGTGACGAGGAAGAATTGATTCAATTTAGGTGAAAATCCGGATCCGGATCTGATAATTTTAAGTGATTCTTCTCCATTGAGAGATGGGGCTAAACCGATTATCAAGCATATTTCAAAAATTATTGGCACCGATATGTTCTGCGAGATCAGGAATTGTGTGGCAGAGGTATGTGCTCTCCCAAGTGCCCTTCTAGTTTATTTTGTCAGTTGAATGCCATGCTGTGCCATGGAAGGACCTATTAAGCTGCTCGATACACTTTAACATAGCATGTGTTTAAAACATGGGAATTCTTCCGGGTTCTTTGTAGTTTATTAGCCTAATCAACTCAGATCATGACGATCATCTTGGTGTCACACTCCACATCAGAAATCGGCAGAAACACACACACACACACACACACCTCATCCATTTATAGTATATGTATGCATGGTGGTTAATCTGTTTGTTTTTGTTTTCAATACTGAAGAGGAAAAGAAGAGGGAAAATGGTTGAGGAGAGAAAGGAATAGGGAAGACGACGAAATGTATGGCTCCTTGCATCGAATGCCCCAGGTCTTGGCAAGTTTTAATGCATCATTAATCAATATGAACATTGACCCCTCTCTCTTCCCCCCCCCCTCCCCACCCCTTCCCCTTTCCTCTCCCTCTAGGATGAACTGCTCTGTGTAAGTGAGAGTGAGGCGTTGCCTGGACGACCATCACTGCTCTCCTTCCACTCTTTGCTTGGTTCCACGTCATCTTTTGAATGGCAAGCCATCCGCATCAACAACAGTTTGTTTGTTGAAGTCCCAGAATATCTGCCTGAAGGTGCTCGAATCAGGTGAAACTTTGAAATCCCAGAGCTTTTTATTAATCCAGCACCTGTGAACACTGCATACTAATCCATGTGTACAAATACCTATTTTTCACGGATGTTGAACAACACTTGCAATGGTAATTTTTATGATTTTTTTTTTGTTCCCAATGAAGCCTTGCACAGCTGCTGGAGTTTGCAGAGCTGAAGCTGCAAATGGAATACGTGTTTGTGTGTTTTTACAAGGAACGACCTGACACAGGTTTGTTGAACCACAAAGCAAAAAGAAAACTTTTTCCACAAACTCTTGTAGTTTAAACTGAAATACTTCCTCCATCCCCCTAAGTTGTACCTCATAATTTACAAGCTGTCAGTTGCAAGATACTTTCCCTTTTTTGTCCTCTTAAGTTGATCCATGGACCATTTACCACATCATCCAAGTTGATTTGGCTCAGACCTTATTGAAAGATTAAAAAAAGTGGCCAAAAGGTCTTATTTGTGCAGGTGGGTCAGCAGTGTAAAAGCTCAGCGATGGGTATGGGAGAGACCATAAAGTGGTGGTGGTGCTCTTTTGTTTAAGGACGAGAGATTTATGTGACCGACTGGGAGGATAAAATAAGGTGTATGGGTTTCTATAAGAACAAGCCTAAGAGACATGAACAACACAAATAAGTGGAGTAAGGCTGCAGAGGCCAAAGCCCCCAACCTGCTCGGGGAGAGAAGCAGAAGAACCTCTAACTCTGCTTTCTGCCAGGAAATGAGTGCTTCGGAGGCCTTTGATTCCCCTACCTCCTGGGGGTGTGGGGTAAGATTTAAAGGAGGACAACCATATTTTGTGGCACTTTAAAAGAAGGCCTTCTGTATCATGAGTTGAAAAAAGATAAATGATATTGCTTTGCAGAGGATACCATTGTAGTGGCCAGGTTAGAAATATGATCTTTCCAGTACAGGTTGTGGTCCTAAACCCCATGCTGAGACTTGCACATAAAGGGTTGGGGGATTTGCCAGCCAATCCTTATGGAGTAACAAAATGAAAATGTGAACACTTTCCTGTATTGAAAGATTTCAAGTCTGGTCAGTTGCTAATTTGTTTGACATTGACAGGTAAGCTTGCCACAGCCTGTCAGTGGTGAGGAACTGTACTGCACAGTGCAGAGAAATCTCTGGAATTATTTTTCTCAGGAGACAGTTGAAAGATGTGGACAAAAAAAGGAAAGGATTGGTCCCAAAATGCTGCATTGAGGTACACCAGCCCCTCGAGGTAGAATATGGGACAGAATACTATCTAAGGTGACCACTGCTTGTGCAGAGAACAACAACAGGGTTACTTATAATTATGGCGAGCATGGCTGCAAGAGGAGACCTCAGTAGCTTTGAAAGAGGGCTGATTGGTGGGGTGCGTTTGGCAGGAGTTTGTGACAGACAGCTCAATTTGCTGATGTTTCACAAACGAGTGTCGAAGGCGATGTCGGCATGGAACTCCGAGGGAAAGACGTCATCAGTAGGGGGGAACACACTCCAGGATCGTGATATCCATGCATCAATTTGAAGTGCAAGGTAAAGCAGGTGAGCAACTGCAGATCAATTGACTAAATTTCAACCTGGGGCACGAGCAGCCAGTTTCATCAAAAACGGTCCACCAAGAACTCCCCAGAGTGTAATACCATAGTCGGGTTTCAGTGCACAAACTGGTCATCACACCTGGCAATGCACATTTGCGAGTTCAGTGTTGTAAAAAGCAGAGGTAATGAACTGCAGAGTAGTGGGAGAAATTAGAATATTTTTTTTTCTTCGTTGCCAGATAAATCGTCCTTCACCATGTTCTTGACAAACAGATGAATGCATGTGTGGCGCCAATCGAAATAACTCCACAACTCTGGGTGCTTGGTTCCAACTGTGAAGGGTTTGGGTGGTTCTTTAATGTTGTGGGGCACATTTTCAGGTCGGGGTCAGGAATGGGAGCATGTGTCAGAACAGCGCGTTGCTGCGTCCACTTTCCCACCGGTACTCCAGGGGCCTCTGTCTGGCCATCCCCCAGGCAGATGCCAGGCCCATCCCCATCTCCTTGAAATGCCGGTCAACCTGCTGCAACCACGAGGCACATGGACGGCCCATTGGCCTCCTCCACTCACGAGACTCCCTCGCTGAGAGAATCTGGTGAGCAGGATCAGCGTCAGGAAAACGAGTCACATGTCCATACAGCCGCAACTGACGATCATGGACTAGGCAGGTAACAAATTTCATCCGAGTCTCTCTCAGCAACCGCTCGTTGGACACAAAATCCGACGAGCGATAGCCAAGGATTCTCCGGAGAGACCTGGTACCAAAGGAATTAAGTCTCAGTCTCAGATCCTTGGTCAGAGTCCAAGTGTCGCATCCATAGAGCAAGACTGGAAGCACCAAGGACCTGAAGACTCGACTTTCGTCCTCCCGCACAGGTACCGGCAGCGCCACACCCCATGATCCAGTGAATCAATGACTCCCCAGGCCCGACCCAGACGTCTATTGACCTCTGACTCTCAGCCAGCAGAGACATGAATATCACTGCCAAGAGAAGTGAATCTCTCCACGACCTCAACATCCTCATCACAAACAGAGACAGGACAGCAGCATCCAAGATGTCATTGAAAGCCTGGATCTTAGTTTTGACCAAAGAAACCTGTAATCCCAGCAGCTCCGACTCCTCATTCAGCACCTCGAGGGCCCCCAAAAGGATATCTAAAGTCTCCGCAAAGATGACTGCATCATCTGCGAAATCAAGATCCGAGATCTTGACATTCCCAAACGATACACCGCAGCTTGATCTCTCCGACATCCTCCCTAGAATCCAGTCCATACAAGTGCTAAAAAGTGTGGGGGCAAGTACACACCCCTGACGAACTCCAGTAACAACTGAAAATAAGTCAGAGATTGTACCACCACATTTCGCAGCACTCTCAGTACCAGAGTAGAGTTCAGACATCAGATCGATCAGTTTTGGTGGTACCCCATGAAGACCAAGAATCCTCCAGAGGGCATCATGATTCACCGAATCGAATGTTTTACAGAGATCAAGATAGGCTGCAAGCAGCCCCTGCTGAAACTCTCGTCTGTGTTCCGTGAGGACACGAAGAGCAAGGATACGGTCAATCGTTGACCTCTTTGGTGTAAAGCCTGATTGCTCTGGAAGCTGGTGCTCAAGCAGATGGTGGCGAACCCTATCAAGAATTATCCGAGCAAAGACCTTGCCCGGCACTGAGAGCAGCGTCACCCCTCGGTAGTTGTTGCAGTCTTGGCGATCACCCTTCCCTTTCCAGAGAGGGACAACAAGGCCCCTCTTCCAATCAGTTGGGATGATGCCTGTGTTCCAGGCAGAGCACAAAACTGCATGCAACAACATGAGTGCAGCATTTCCACCAGCCTTGAAGTTCAGCATGGATGTCACAGATCCCTGGAGCTTTACCCCGTTTCAACCGGTTCATTGCAGCCTGTGTTTCACAAGCGAAGGTGGACCACAGTTGATTGGAGGGTCAGCAACAGGGATTGTAACACCCCTGACGTCCAACTCGACAGCTGGTGGATCAGCCTGGTACAACCGCTCAAAGTAACCGGCCCAGTGGCCTTCACGTCAGACTCCTCTGTCAAGAGCCTACCACTCTGCTCCAAGGGATGGGCTTGGATGAACGCAATGTGAGAATTCCCCTGTAAGCAGTCCACAGGTGATGCTCTACCCCCACACAGATTCCTCGCACATAGACCTCCTTGTCCACCCTTAGTGCACGTACAGTTTTACGCCTCAGCTCCCTGAACAGCTCAGCTCTGCCATTCAACCTGGCCCTGCAACTGGTCAATGGTATCCAGACAGACATCCACCAGCAACATCAAGGACTGTGGTCTTGAAGGCACTCCACAACTCTTCAGGATCCCCCAAAGCACCCATACCCCCCAAATCTCCACTCAGCCTGTTCGTAAACTCCTCAGCCACCCTCTCATCCTTGAGCTTGCTTACATCCAGCCTAGGCTGGGATGGTACCATTCTCATGGATTCAAGCTGCAACTTCAGAGTTGCTACAACAGGCCTGTGGTCAGTATTGAGTTACTGAGCACTCCGGTAGACCCTGCATTTCTGGATCATCCTCCAGTGACCATCAAACGAGCACATGGTAAATCTTCTTTGCCACACCATCAGCGCTGGAATACCACGCCCAGCGATGAGCCTGTGGGTGCTGAAACCATGAACCAACCACCTTAAGTCCATGACTTCTTGCATAGTCAAATAACTTTGTGCTATTCTGGTTCACAGTTCCAGACCCATGGGGACCAACACATGTCTCATAACCATTCCTATCAGTTCCAATCAATGCAGGTGTTTTACACAAGCTCACAAGGAGCTTGCATTGAAATCCCCCAAGACTAGAAGAGTATCTCGCCTGG
Organism: Eptatretus burgeri; assembly: GCF_056783735.1. Classification (NCBI taxonomy): domain Eukaryota; kingdom Metazoa; phylum Chordata; class Myxini; order Myxiniformes; family Myxinidae; genus Eptatretus; species Eptatretus burgeri. The sequence continues at coordinate 44,803,342 of NC_140972.1, forward strand.
GGCACTGATCAACCAGACTTGAGCGCGTCATAGAATGCATCCTTCATGGTGAGATCACTCGCCTCAGTCGGAGCACATACAGAGACCAGGGAAATGACATCCAAGGAGTACCGAATCCTTCGTCTCATAATACGCTCATTGACCGGTGTTTCCTCAATTATCATTGGTCAACTTATTGGACACAGCTACAGCAACTCTTTGGGCATGGTGACCAGACCAGAGCAGAGCAGAGTGACCAAACCAATTGGAGGTGTAACCACCCGCCATGATCTCGCTGCAATCCGGTCTCTGAACCTCAGAGTGCTGCAATACCAATGGCCACATGCTTGAACTCAGATAACAGGTGATTTCAGATTTCTTTTTGCTCTTGGTATGTTCTGTG
>NC_140972.1:44808723-44851223 GCF_056783735.1 Eptatretus burgeri
TCTCAGAATGTATCGCTTTCGCTTTTTCCTCTCTCTCAAAACGTATCTCCTCACAGAACGCCTCTCTCGCTTCAGAACGTCCCTCTTTCGCCTTTTCCTCTCCGAACGTCTCTCCTCACAGAACGTCTTTATCTCTGCAGGTCCAACCCACCCCATGCTCACCCCGCCCCACTGGTGCACGGTAACCATGACGACCCGTGTGCTCTCAAAAGGCGGGCATCGGAGCTCACAAAAGATTGCTGCTGAGGAAATACAAGGGCGGGCTTCAGAGCTCGTAAAACATTATTGCTGAGGAAATATAAGGGTGGGCTTCAGAGCTCGTGAAAAATGTATGTGAACGTGTCTGTCAAAAAAAAAAAAACCAGAGTTGGTGTCAAAGCCACCCAATGCTTGCCTGTTTATACATTTATCGTTTTTAAAACGCTCGCTTGGAAAACTTCCGGTTCCGGTTTTGGAGCGACGAGAGGTCTCCTTCGGGGCTCCCTGCTGACGTTCTCAAAGTTAAGTTTTCGGTTGTTATTTGTCCCGTTTTAACTGTTTAATTTTCTCACCTACATGTTACTGTGTGTTCCTAGTTCGGTTTTGTTTCAAAAATCGTGCTATTTTGTGAGTATTTTTGTCGACGTTCTTACCTGGTGTTTGAGGCCTAGGCCTAGGCTTGAGGCCTACCAGTTCCACTCGGTGTTCGATCGTTTTTTTTTGTTTGTTTGTTTTTTTCTCCCCATTACCTTCAATTTCTATCGTCCCCATTACCTTCAATTTCTATCGTCCCCATTACCTTCAATTTTCATCCTCCCCACTTTCCAAACATCCCCCATTCTCCCAACTAATCTCTTTCTTTTCTCAAAAAAAAAATATATATATATATATATATATATACCCAACAACAACAACAACACGCTCACCTTCTCCTGATTCTGCTTCTTCTTCTTCCCCTTAACTTCCTCCTAGTCTTCCTCGATTTTTTTTTTTACACTTCCATGACCTAATCTGTTGAACTCTCTCATACATTAATATTAACAACAAAAACGATCTTATAATGCTTCATCTTCCTCTCTCACACATGTGGTACTCTTTACTGTTTCACATTGCACTACTCTTCTGCTATTTTAACAGACTGCTCTCATTTCGACCTCTCCTTCATTCCTTGCCTAAAAAATCCAACTATTACAGCGCTTCTCTCCATGCTCTGAATTCGCCTTCATTGCATCCATCAAGAATTGTGTTAAATCGCATCTCTGACCTAAAACTTTTAAAAACCACAGTTTGCCATGGATGCTCGCTTTCCATCAACCATTCTTTTTTTCCAACTTCAGTGCCAACTCACCCCCATCACCCCTCACTCTCACTCTCAAAGCAACCATGCCACTCTTCTCCCTCCAAGCCTCCCTCTCACCTCTCTCAAAAATTCCCCCTCACCTTTCTCCCACCTTTCATCCCCCTCACTCATCCTTCTCTAAGTTGCCCCCCTCTCATCCACCAAGCTGCCTCCCTCCACTGCCCTCTCACCTCCATCTCTACACTCCACCTCCTCAAATCCTCAACTGCCTTCTTCCTTGTCTCTTGTCCCCCCTCTCCCCCAGCACCACAGAGCCTTTTCTCCTCCTCATTCGGCCCCTCCCCTCGCTATTCTGCAATACCCCACACTCTTTCCACAACCCTCCTTACCTCCCCCCCTCGTCCTTTGTCCTACCCTCCCCCTCCCCCTCCACCTCCTGCACCCAAAGCCTCCTCCCCTACTTCTTCATTAAAAGTGTGGACCTCAAATATCCGGGGCCTTCGCTCAAACCTTTCAGATCTTTCCATACAGGTTGCCACTGACAAACCAGACATTATCTGCCTAACAGAAACTTTCCTCTCCCAAGACGTGTCTGACTCCCAAGTATCTCTCCCCGGTTACTCCCTCTTACGGTATGACAGACCTGAGCCTCGTCCTGGTGGAGGTGTTGCTCTCTTCATCAAAGACTCTATTCCTCACTCTCCATGCACTGCTCTCACTCCCCCACACGCCCAGGAATACCTCTGGCTTCGGCTTCCCCTCCACTCCCAGCTCATGTTTATATGTGTACTGTACCGTCCACCGAACAGTGATGACTCCATCTACACCTCACTATCCGAAAACATGGACCATCTTCTATCTTCTCATCCAAACTCTCTCTTCCTCTTATGTGGTGACTTCAATTGTCATCACGCCAGTTGGCTCGGTGTGGGTACCTCTCTCACCTGCCATGGCACCTCAGCAAAAGCTTTCTGCGACTCATTGGGACTGACTCAATCGGTCAACTTCCCGACCCGGATCTCAACCAATGGTACTCCATCTCTTCTGGATCTGATTTTGACAAATTTCCCTGACAATATCTGCTGCTCTTCCTTCGCTCCAATCGGTTCTTCTGACCATGTCCTTGTTAAAGTGGACATCTCTCTGGCTGTTATCAGAGAACCACCTCACCGCCGTCGAGTCTGGCATTTCACTCAAGCCGACTGGCAGGGTCTCCGAGCAGCCATCAAAAACTTACGGACTGGTCTCCTATCACTACTTTCTCAAACATCAACTCATCCTGGGAATTCTTTCAAAGAAACTTGCTCTCCCTCATGCACAGATTTATCCCCTCTCGTGTTCAGTTGTCCTACCCTTCCTCCCGCCCTTGGTTTGCTGAAGCTTATGGCAAGGCAGTTGTCCTGAAACAACTTGCCTTCGCCTCATGGAAAGCAAACCCAACTGAGGGCAATCTCAGTTCTTTCCACAAAGCTCGGAACAAGTGTGTGTCTACCCTCAGGAGAGCCAGAAAACAATATCTTTCTCATCTCAAGTCTGAACTCTCAAACCTCTCTCCCTCTTCAAAATCCTGGTGGCGTTTAATCAAATCTGTTTCTGGTGTATGTTCCCCCTCCATCCCCTCCCTTACCTCAAATGGCCGCACTGCTGATTCCACACGTGATAAAGCTGAATGTCTAAACTCAGTGTTTGCAGCTAAATCTTGTCCTAAACCCATTACTATCTCTACCCACTTTACTCAGTCGCACCCAACTGTCCCTGGACTCTGTATCCTTTTCTCCTGACAAGGTGGAGAGCTTGCTTTCAAACCTCGAGTCAGATTCTGCAACCGGTCCAGACGGCATCAGCCCACGTGTCCTCAAAGCCTGCTCTTCTGCTCTTGCTCACCCTCTCTCTGTTCTATTCACCCTCTCATTTTCCCAAGGTCATCTGCCATCTGCTTGGAAATCTGCTAACATCACTGCCCTGCATAAAAAGGTGCAAAAACAGATCCCTGGAACTACAGACCAATCAGCCTTCTCCCAATCATCAGCAAGGTTATGGAATCCATCATCGCTTCAGACATGAAATTCTTCCTCTTCTCCAATGGCTTGATTTCCAATCATCAATTTAGTTTCAGACAAGGTCACTCTACCCTGGATATGCTGCTTCTGCTCTCCCATCAATGGATGGAGGTCCTCAATGCCAGACAGGAAATCCGAGCCGTATCCCTGGACATATCACGTGCTTTTGATACAGTCTGGCACCCTGCACTACTCACCAAATTCTCTTCCCATGGTATTCAAGGCCATCTCCACTCATGGCTCGCAGACTTCCTCTCCTGTTGCAGTCAACGTGTGGCCCTAAATGGAGTTCTTTCATCCCCTCTCCCTGTGCAGGCTGGAGTTCCTCAAGGTAGCGTTCTGGGCCCTGTTCTTTTTCTGGTTTTCATCAATGAGCTCTCCGACTCTCTGTAAAATCCTCTTTATCTCCTCGCGGATTCTCCACCCTCTGCCGTACCATCTGTCATCCCTCAGACCGGCAAGCAGCAGCTTCTTCGCTCACTGCAGATCTGGATAAAATCACAAACTGGTCCAACACGTCGAACATTTCTTTCAATCCAGACAAATCTCTCACTCTCACTATGTCTCTTCGAAAGGACCGTTTAGAAAACCCCCCATCCACTTTCTCAACAATCCTCTGGAAGAAGTCTTTTCTTTCAAGCTTTTGGGTCTCACTATCTGCCATGACCTTTCCTGGGAAAGTCACATTTCCAACCTCGCCTCAAAAGCCAGTCGCCGACTGGGAATCCTCCGTCGTGCAAAGTCCTTCCTCGGCCCTCTTGAGCTCCTGACCACTTACGAAGCTTTTGTCCGTAGCCTGATGGAGTACTGCTCTCCCCTCTGGGCTGGTGCTCCTGCCTCCCACCTTTCTCGGCTTCACGCTGTCGAAACCAGGGCATTTAAGATCATCGGCATCTCCCGCAATGAAGCTGAGTCTTTGGGCCTCTCACTCAATCACCGCAGGTTGGTCGGAGGTCTTTGTCTTCTACCGACTCCTTTCCAGCCTTGCCCCCCCCCCTGCTCTCTCTGCGATTTGTCCCCACCACATTTCCACAGGGCGCTCAAGGTCCGCCAACAACCCCCTTCTGGTAAAACTACCAAAATCACGAATCACTGCTCATCTTCACTCTTTCATTCCTCTTTTTTCCCACCTTTGGAATAAACTTCCTCACTCTATTCTTTCCCATTCTTCCCTCCAGGCTTTCAAAACAGCTGTTCACCACCACCTCTTATCTTCCCCCATCCAAATCCTCGATCTTTTCTACCCCCGATAATCCACCCAAGCCCACTTCCTTCAATTCCCCTGATTTCCTTCCTGAAAGTCCCTGTAATGTCCATCTTCTCTTCGCCATGTTCCCCGTCCCATCCCCATCCCTCTCCCTTCCACAGTTCACCTAATGTCTGTTCCCCACTGTTTTGTCCCTTCCACTCCCGCCCCTCTTGTCTCATGCCTCCTTGCTGTGAGTTGTGTGTTAGCTCTCATACGAGCCTCGACCAAGGTATACAAAAAAAAAAAAAGACTAGTCTAATAATATTTTTAATAAAGTATTGCAGTGGTCTAATCCAAATAATTTTAAAGCAATATATGTATTTGTATATTGTAATCAGTAAAAAAGTGTGGGAGATAAAAACATTAGAAAGGAAATAACTTGCACCAAAAACTTTAACATTTTTACGCTCACGCCGGGGGTATCGCTATAGCTCTCTGTTCTTCGAACAGGCGAGCTAAAAAGCTTCCCATAAGAGAGGGGATCTATCCCTTACCCTTCTCAATGCATCACATTTAAGATCCCATTAGACATGGGGATGGGGGCAAATCTGAACATGCATTTAAGGAAATAACTGTCTGAGGACCTGGATGTGTGGATGCATTCATCAGACCGGATTCTGAAATCCGTAACAATACATATAGATTGTTGCGAATTCGCGGCCACCAGCGTGCGATCGGCTGATCGACTCGAATGGCGGCCGCCTCACCCACCGGAACGGACAATTCTGTCGTGACCCTCTCGGAACAACGCCGGGAGCTAGTCATGGGTGGGGGTTTAACCCCACCACAACCGTGCCAATTGCCCACCTGTGCAGGATAGGGTTGCTCGCCAAATTCGATCTACCTAAGTACCTGCGCGGATGGTTGACCGGGCGATCATACCTCGCTGCAGACCGACTCCAGACACGAACCGCTTAAGCGGTCCGTTCCGATTAATTATCGGGCGTTTTAAGCCCACTACGAACCCTTTTACGTCAAGCAGGATGGAGGGTCAATAAAGAAAAGACGAAGCGAAAGGGGAAAACAGTTCACACAATGCACATTTATTACGCGACACACGGAAAGCACACATATACAGCCAAACAGTCAAAATGCACCTATATCAGGAAAACAAAAGAAACAATGACGCAGAGTTACTACCGAATACGCGTACACACGGCAACACTTATACAGTTCTACTTTACAAGACACGGCGCCGACACACATTTACTCAAAAGCAAAGGAAAGAAGCCACCCTCATAGACAAGGGGGCAGACGGGCCTGTAGGCCAATATGTGCGCGAGACCGGGTGGGTCCTACCCGCGTCCTCGTGACGCGTTGGCGGACGAGCCGCAGACATGGCCGCGTGGCTGTGCCCCGACTCCGTGCTCCTTCGCGGGTTTCGTTGGCACAATGTTTGGAGTGGGGTGGGAACGGGGCCCCCTTTGTTGCACTATCTCAGCGCGGGGGAAAAGGAGGTATTGTTGATGCTCTGGGGGAGGGAGAATGGCTGGCTGGCTTGGGTCTCGCGACGAGCGATCTCCCACCGCGACCTCGTCGCCGACCGCCGTCCTTCTCGCCTCGGACCCGAGCTCCCTGGCCTCTTCCCCCAACTCTCCTCAGCCGACTGCAGAACCCAACTCGATGCCTTCGCCACCCGACTCCACTCTCTGCAACACTCCGCCCGATGACTCTCTTACCAAAACTCACTCTCTGCCAAACTCCGCCGCTGCCACACTCCGCCCGATGACTCTCTTAACAAAACTCTGCCACGATTCGCCTTGCGCTCGGCGTTTTATAGGCCGGCAGGAGAACCAATATGCAAATTTCCAGATCAGGATGAGCTCGGGGGCGGAGCCACGCTCGCCCATTGGACAGAGGAAAAGTGGGCGTGAACCTCCCCTGATCCTAGAATTTGCATATTTCGATTTCACACGGACGCGCCTGGAGGCGGGGCCAAGCCGCTCCACGCTTGCTGATTGGACGGATCAGGAGTGGGCGTGTAGCATTCTTGATCCGAATTCTTCCTCGGAAAGGCCGCTATTTGCACTCGCGGCACGGTGCGTATCGCTTGAATGAGCCCAAGACAGCCCGACGCTCAGTGTTCACAGGTGGTGCGGGAATGGCCATAGAAGGAGAGAGGTGAGGGTGGTGGAGGGTTTTTGGTGGTGGTTTGATGGTTATGGCGGTTCAAAATAAAGCTAGAACAGAAAAACGGCTATCTTAAAGCGTCGCAGCCCGAATGAATGACATAAATTCCCTCTAAACAACCGGTTTGGGGCTAACGACACATGTACTTAGAGTTATCTCACCTACGGGACCTGAATGGTGGTTTGCGAATTTCCACAGCCGTAACAATATATATATATATATATATATATATATATATATATATATATATATATATATATATATATATATATATATATATATATATATATATATATATATAGTCATGCGCCGCTTAACGACGTTCCGGGCAATGACGGATCACATATACGACGGATCTGCCAGCTCTGAAGAAAAAAATGCAGCTGAAAAATTCCTATCGCCGAGTGATGCAGCAGACGTAGCGCTGCCAGTCGTATAAAAATAGCACGTAGATTTATGTACGCTGTACAGTACATAATGATAATAAATGACAGTGTGGCCCTGTTATAATGCGATCGTTGAGATCCATAAAATGTCATCGCGAAAAAAGCAGGGTCGGGATTCAAGGAAATCGGCTTTCAAACCGAACCAATGTTTACATGTTTACCTTCTCGCAAGTAAATTACCTTTGAATTGAAGAATTCCGCAAATAAATCGTTTAGTCGAAATTAAAACACAAATTTCTTTTTGGTGAAGCTTTTCATGTTGTTAAAAACAATCGCACTGTTCCGAAAATATATATCACAATTGACAGGAGCTCGTTTCTTCATTTATATATAACATCGATGCAATGATTATGTATTTATAAAATCCAAACGCTATTTATTCATCTTTCGATAATCGATGTGAGAGGAGATTGCAAGCTGCTGCTATAACACCCCATGGCCGTCATGAACAGCACAAAGGTAAAACTAACATGTCTTCAGTCTCTCTTGGATGCGTGTTACAATTGCCGACAGTATTCAGTACAGTAACATGCTGTACAGGTTTGTATCCGAGGAGCAATAGGCTATACCATATAGACTCGGTGTGTAGTTTTGTATAAGTACGATGTTCGAAAACGAAAAAAAAAGATGTTCGCTTAACGACGCGTTTCTCAGAACGTAACCCCATCGTTCAGTGGCACATGACATACATACATATATATATATATATATATATATATATATATATATATATATATATATATATATATATATATATATATATATATATATATATATATATATATATATATATGAGGTGCCGCGAGGAGGAGTGATGTAAGCGACACTGGCCATTTTAGAGTTAATGCCATATAGCACTATTTTAACCCTTACGCTATCATCATATCATTAAAAAAAAATGTCGCTTGCATCACTCCTCCTCGCGGGGCCTCATATATATATATATATATATATATATATATATATATATATATATATATATATATATATATATATATATATATATATATGTGGTCCAAAAAAATCGTTCCTAACGTTGAAAAACGCAAAGAAACAAAAAATTAGCAGATTTGGAGGTGGTTTAGGGGTCCATCAGTCTCTCAACGGATTCATTATAATGTCACAATACTAATAGGAAGAATGAAAGGAAAGAGCATAAAATGTTCTCAGTGGGCAGTGGGCAACTGGCGGTCGGTGAATTTCTCCAATGGTTGATCCAAGAGGAACAGTTCCGTGCTTTTCCGTGTAGAACACGCCATACTCACTCACTATGGGAATCAAAAAGAAGAAGAAAAAAAATAGATAAAAAAAAGAAAAATAAGAGTACTTTTAACACCGACCGACAGCGAACCGAAAGCTCAACTGACGTCTCCCTCTCTCCCACTGACGTCTCCCTCTCTCCCACTGACGTCTTCTTCTCTCCCACCAGATGTAGCAACTTCGTTCCTCTTGATGGACCCCTAAATATTTTTGGAACTGTGGCAAATTTGGCCAGGAGTATTTTCTAGTCAGGTAGAACAAAATAATCAACATCCCCCAAGAATATTCAAATTTTGAATTTTTCCCTTATGATTTTGGACCACCCTAATAAATATATATATATATATATGCACATTTCCACACCAAAATCTAATGTTACCGACAACCACTACGACATGATCTGGAACGGTCGGCGTTGTCAATCTTTAGCCTTTTCTTGCACAACGTGTTGATTTTGATTGGATTGTGGTGTTGGAATAACCTCTTTTTCGGTCATCTCTGATGAGATGACATAATAAAACCAGTCTCGTACATCCATCCGTCCCCATTTTTTTTCTTCCGATTTTCTTGATATTTGGTATGTGGGCAGATGTTTGAGGGATGCACGACGGTATGACCTTTGATCCGATTGAAGGTCAACGTCACTCCAAAGTTGCAAAATCGTCCATTTTCAAAATCTATCTCCTCCGCCGTTTATGATCCGATCTTCGGATTCTGATAATATGGAACAATATCTAAATTTGGTCAGGCTGGTTTTTTGAAATCCGTTCTGGTTAGAGTCACGTACGTGTCTTCAAAGTTGGAAAAATCGTCAATGTGATGCGGTCAAAAATTTTTTCGCCCGATCTTGATGAAACTTGGTACGTAGATAGGGGTCGATGAGTGATGCACGACGGTATGACTTTTGACACGATTGAAGGTCAAGGCCACTCCAAAGTTGCGAAATCGTCCATTTTCAAAATCTATCTCCGGATAACTCAGAATTGTAGTTTGATTTCTGAGGTTTTCTATCCTTTTTACTCCCGGGCTTTCGTCTGTACATTGAACCAAAAGACAAGACGACATCGACGCCATTCTAAGCTGATCAGAGATCCACATCTACAGAGCATCAGAGATGACCATCACCCCCAACCGGTGGTAATTTTTTTGTTTTAGTGGTCATTGTTCATGGTCATTGTTTCATGTTGCATTGAAACATTTGATATTTTATGGATGTTATGTCGCCAAATAATTGAACTGTAAACTTTATAATTAATTTGGAGAAGTAACTGAGGCTCGTGGAAGAACCGAACGATGGGGTAGACTACACTGATCCAGTGTTGAGTTAAGCAAATTATCACGTCGATAAAAGGTGTCGGTGAGTAAAATATCAGGAGTGTGGGTGGATATGTATGGGATATGTGGGGATGATGAGTTCCAGTTGAAGGAAGGAATGAATGAACAAAAAATTGATGAGCATGTTGCTGACACAGGAGAGTAACAGGGTTTGAATTTTTGGCATGTGCAACAATGAAGGTAAGGGGGAGGCTGGGGGTTAGGCCCAGAGGAGGGGGAGGAATAAACAAGGAATCGTGGTAAAGGACGGGAAGGTCTCCAACTTGCCAATGGTGAACTATAAGCAGAATGAGACTCGGCCCCTTCTGATGTAAATGAATCAAAATTGAAATTGCTAAGTGTACTCAACTCATTTGTAAATTGTTTGATTACACTGGTCAACAACAAATTTGTTGTCTGCATTTTTTAAGCTGATTTAGGACGAATCTGATGCGCTGAATCCAAAACTCACATTAGTTTTGTTCAATCAGGTCAAGTTTTTGAGATATGGCCACATGTCGTTTTTTACATTTTTGTTCACATGTACGCATGTGTGGAGCATTTTAGAAGAAGTTGGTGGGGGTAAAATGTCATGTCAAATAATTGCTTTGATTGGAAATAATTATTTTAATGACAAGAAGTATTCAGGTACGATAGTTCTGGGTGATTATGTCGAAAAGGGATCAGTTTGAAGTCATAAAACCTCAAAATCTTCCAAAAATTGGTGAGGCAAAGCATAAAGTTCGTGGATCAAAACTAAAGTTAATGGGGCAGATTTTGTAATAATGTGATACAAAAAAGTTGTATTTCTTGAAATAACGAACTCTGAAGAATGTACAATACCTACATGCGCCAATTTATGACATGCGCTTCTGCTCAAGCTTGGAGTGCCACAGTACGAACCCAAAGATTGGAGACTGTTCATTGACAGCAGCAAGCGATCACTGAAATGTGTTCTGCTACACAACGGCAACCAGTTTGCCTCTGTACCCATCGCTCACTCGACTACACTGAAGGAGAAGTATGAAGCGGTGAAGTACGTGCTGGAGAAAATTGGTTATGATCAGCATAAGTGGTTTATTTGTGTTGACCTGAAGATGGTGAACTTTTTGTTGGGACAACAGTCTGGCTTCACCAAGTACCCATGTTTTCTGTGCATGTGGGATAGTAGGGACCGTGCTCAGCATTACACGAAGAAGGACTGGCCTGTGCGGGAGGAATTGGTGCCATGCAAAGAAAGGAACGTCATCAACGACCCTCTGGTGGACAGAGACAGAATACTCTTCCCACCGCTGCACATCAAGCTCGGCTTAATCAAGCAGTTCACCAAGGCTCTGGACAAAGATGGTGACTGCTTCACTTACTTGTGCCAGGCTTTTCCAGGATTGACCATGGAGAAGTTGAAAGCTGGCATCTTTGATGGTTCTCAGATCCGTCAGCTCATCAGAGATCCAGAGTTCAAAAACTCAATGAACGAAGTGGAACTGGAAGCGTGGAAGACATTTGTTTTGGTAGTGAAGAACTTTCTTGGCAACAATAAGGCCAGAAACTACGCAGAACTTGTCAACAACATGCTGACTGCTTTCAGAAACCTGGGCTGCAACATGAGCATCAAGATGCACTACCTATTTTCACATATGAACCGGTTTCCTGAGAACCTGGGTTCAATGAGTGACGAGCAGGGGGAGAGATTCCATCAGGACATGAAGGAGATGGAGACCAGGTATCAGGGTCGCTGGGACGCAGTCATGATGGCTGACTACTGTTGGAATCTGAAGAGAGACCTCCCTGCCGCTGAACATTCCAGGAGTTCGAAGAAACGGAAGTTCAAGCCCTGAAGTTTGAACAGTGGTGACGCAACATGCAATTTACTTGTACTTACCTTTATCAATGCCCACCATTCAGATGACAGTAATCGATGTTTCTATCATGTAATCAATAAATGTTGTTGGCAAAACATTTTTTTTCTTAAAAACATGTTTAGGATGATATGTGTTGACAAAAATCAGCTGATAATGCCACAAAAATGTAATTGATTTTGTCACAAGATCTGATTTTTTCAAATCAACTTAGCACAAAAACCTGACCTGATGGAGAGAAACGGATGCCATTTCCTGATTCAGCAGTGCCAGAATACCCTAATTCACTTGTAGAAATCTAGACAACATTCAGAAAGTAAAAAATTGTTGACCAGTGTTATACTTGTGGAAAATTGTTAATTTTAAGGCTCTAATATTTGCTACGAGCCGAAACCCCGTTAGACTGATTCCGTTCCATGAGCCCAATATAACAACCAGCGGCGGCTCTTGTAAGAGCCGGATCCCAGTCGATGTACTCCATGGCCTTACCTAATGAGGCCTACAAAATGTCCTTGTACATGACATTTTTGGTGTACACTACTCCTTGTGAAGAAGTCCCCTGATTTGTGCACGTGTCTACTTTGACGTACACAGTGTCAAAACTTCTCAGGTCACAGGACCGAGAAAAACGTGATGCGACCGCTTGGAGGAGCATAAAATTGGTCCTTAAGTATTAATATACAGATGCTTCAGAGATGAAGGTTGACTATTGCCACTATGTGTGATGCACTCTCTTACAGGTACGAAGTTTCTTTCAGTCCAGGTCACAGTACCGATAAAAATGTGACGCGACCGCTAGGAGGAGCACAAAATTGGTCCTTCATTATTAATATATAGATTCTTAAATACAATGAGTGAAAGGGGGTTTGAAATGTTTCAGCAATTATTTTGTTGACATTTCCTGTTCATGACAGTTTAACTTGGATTTATTACTATCTCAGATTGAGGAATGATTACTGAGCTCACCTTCACATTTAGCATCCTCACCACTTTTTCCTTTGTTTTACAATAATCATGAAATGGCAAACTATTCCTCATATGTGATCTTTAAATCAAGGAATATGATAATGTTCTTCCTTTGTGCTTTCACCCTCTCCCCTACCCCTATAAGCATGCTTGGTGCGGACGTTCGGCTACCTGGGATTCCAGCCTGTAAAATCAGGCCACGCCTTGGTACCCAACAGACCTGAAGTTATGTTCCTGGTGTACCCCATTGATGGCAGCTCGAGTGATGATGAATAATCAAAAAAAAAAATTTCAAACCTTGTAGAATTTTCTGGTGTCCAAGTTGTTCCTTTTTGTTGAGTTGATTGTTGTTTCACATTTGGCTCAGTTTGTGGACTTGTGATTATTGCTTGTGTAATAGAATCTTGTGCAAATGTTTCATTTTCTTTCTTTTTTGTTTTTTTTTTGGGGGGGGGGGTGTACTGTTGAGGGATAAATGCTGCATTAAGCAGTCCATGCACTTCCTCATGCACTTTTACCCTACATTTGGACGTGTTTCTCCCAACCCTTCCACAATACATGTATCTGCATCATTTGCTGATCGTAACCTTGAAGGAAATTTAGGAGCTGGGTACCCCATTATGCGAACCAGCATATCTCCAACTGTTTCCTGGTGACCTGGCATGTAATACATCCCAGCTATCTCGCAATGAAATTAAACCTGCATTGTGTACAGGTCAAATCGACCGCCAAACCAAAAACGCATGAACTGGCACATTCTAAGCAAGCTTATGTTCTTTGTGCATGCTATTCAAATTATTAGTTATTTTTGGTTTTCCAAAGGTATTGTTTGAAAGCAAATTAACATCTTGCATTTGGTTCCTTATGCCTTATCCATATCAAATGTGGTGATCTCAGGTGTGCCTGCAATTTGATGTGCTTATAACAGCACCTGTAGTATATTTTACACAACAGCATCTGGAATGTTTATAAGTCATGTAAATGTATACAATAAAAAGGAGGATACTCGAGAATCTAAATCATTGTTTTAATGGGTCACAGTTTAAATTTGACAAATAGTGTTGTGAATAAAATGAACTGGATAGGTCGGACTGAAGCTTAGATTATTTGGGGGAGCGGGGAGGATGATTTTCTTTTTTAATCGAATTACCGATAAAGCATGAATTTGTGCCAAAGCGTATCGAATAGCACATAAGGGCCATTAGTCTATTTACCAGTTCCAATCCTGCTGAGCTGTATAGTTTATGGAGCCATGCCAGCAAAAATGAGCTCCAACGCAGCCTGTAGGTCTCCACCGGTAGCTTGTAGGGCACGGAGGCTCAATTCTGCATCCTGAATACCCATATCGTGAAGTTGCTTCAGTTGCTGCTGCCACTGATGCTAAGCAATGCAAGAGAAGGGCCACTGAAGTCAAAACAGCAATACTACATAAGGGAATTGCTCATTAAAGAAGAGTAAAACAAGACCCTAAAATCAAATGTGTGACATTAACCCATTTATATGATTATTAACTTCTTGTAAGTGATCAGGAAATAAAATGCTCAAATATTAACATTGTAGCAATATTTAAAACCAATGGCAATGGCATTTCATCCCAATTGTCCAGAATTGGACAATTGGGATGGGTTTGAAATGCCACCAAATGGAATGATGTTATCCAACATGGTGAACGGTTTGACAAAAGTTTAATTTTGATTTGGGCCAGACGGAAAAAATATATATATAGAATTTTCCTCAGGTTTGTGTGTGTGAGAGATAGCACTTGTCAAAGCACAAGTTAAGACTGTCTTAAGGATATTTAGGATAACTCTGCTCTGTCTTCTTCTTTTGTAAATATTGCATGTATTTTGCCACACCCACAAATTCCTTGCTTTCCCCTGCTACATGTACTGTTATGATTATGGGGGTAGATGAACTGATTTAATCAACCGGGCAGTGGCGTGCGCCTGTAATCCGGCTACTCGGAGGCTTGGGTTGGAGGATCGCTTGATGACCGAGCTCTGTACTGGGCCGTGCTATGAGAGGGTGTAGGGCAGCCCGAAATCATGGCGAAACCCAATCCTTATCCCTGTGTCGTAAGAGGCGACCAGGGTTGCGTCAGGAAGGGCATCCGGCGTAAAACCTATGCCAAATCAGTATGTGGATCATAACGGATGATCCGCTGTGGCGACCCCTAACGGGAGCAGCAGAAAGACGAACAACAATATGAACTGATTTAATCGTACAGATAGGATTGCATAGTGTAGCATGGTCCGTGAACGGGTAGAAGCACCTCAATGTCAATGAGTCAGGGAATCTGTGAGCTTAAGTGTTATTTCACCACATGAGGGGTGGTGCGGTGCTAATTAGCTTCGGGATTAAAAATAAGTTTCCCTGTAAGTGATTTAACTCCGATTTTGTGTATGTTCTCATATTCTAAGCCTGACCGAGTGAGCTTGGGACAGAGTCCCTGAAACAACAGGAGCCCTACCTTCCCGGGGTTGGAGGCGAGGAGGCCACGCCCTGGGGGCAGAGGAGACAGCAGATCGAGCAGGGTGGCTTGCATGTCTGGAGTGATCAAGCAGAGCAGATTGAGCAGAGCCTATCGAGGAGGTGCTGGCCAGATTTGCACGTGTAGAGTGTGGAAGACTGGTACAAGTGAAGCGCCATTCTGCCTGTGTGTGCACGTGGATGGTGGAGGCACCTTCCGCCCGGACTCAACAAGAGACGGTGCCATTTTGCTTGCAAGTACACGTGCCGGACGAAGCTTCCCATTACGAGATTGACGAGGGCCAGCTCTTGGCTCGGCTGAATACCAGTGTATTTAAAAATGGGTGGGTGGGTATTTTTTTTTTTTAAACACCTTGTTTGTGTTTGCCAGGCCTCGATCATAGAAGTTGTTTATTATATTCGTTACATTTCAACTCCATTATTGTCTGTATAAATATGTGTTTCATTAAATGTATTCCCTTTTAAAGAAACCGCATTTCGTGTATTTGTAGTGGGGTTCACGGATCAAACGCCCTCGTGCTGTCCATCCTCCATAATCCTCCTTCCGTTCCATTCACAGTACTCCTTCTCCATCCACGATTGCTCTTACTGGGCTCTGTTGTGTTCCCCCATACAGCGGTGTTGCCATCTGCCATATCTTCGAGCGCACGCTGAAATCCATGTCAATGAGCATGTCCACCTCCTCAGAATAAGGACCGCTCGACCATCCCAGGAGGTTGGTCGGTGTTAACCGCCTGGCTACCACAAATTTAGGTGGTGGGATTCGAACCCCAGCACTCCGACAACTGCTGACAGGAGCGGGATTCGAACCCAGCCACCTCCACGACAGCACATTTGCAATAAATCCCTTACTGTGCCACATAATGTTCCTCACTATTGTTTAAACAAATGTGCCTTTTAGAAATTTACCGAGCTAGTTTTTGTATTTTCCTCCATTGGTCTCGCATGGTCCGCACCTCAGCTTAGCTAGGATGTTATTCCCCAAAATCTCACTAGTCTGTGCGTACTTGGCAGCTCTGCTCGGTTGCACCTGATACGGTAAGTAACGAAAGTACGCACCGAGGGCGCGATTCCTCGGTAAACGGTTGTCTGATTGAGGACCCTGGGTCACATGGTCAAGTTAATGGCATTCGCGGTCAAGTAGCGACCTACCACACCACAAGTTATTCATGTAAAACGGTCTGCAATTCCTGGTGAGTCCAGAGAGGAACCAGGGACAGCCCCTTCCTAATGGTTCCCCCGCAACCCCGGGTCTGCGACAATAGTATATCTATCTATAATTCCAGCAGTGTGTGTGTGTGTGTGTGTGTGTGTGTGTGTGTGTGTGTGTGTGTGTGTGTGTGTGTGTGTGTGTGTGTGTGTGTGTGTGTGTGTGTGTGTGTGTGTGTGTGTGTGTGTGTGTGTGTGTGTGTGTGTGTGTGTGTGTGTGTGTGTGTGTGTGTGCGACCGCGGTTTCAACAACCGCTGGTCTGATCTAATTGAAACTTGCCAGATATATTGCTGGGGACCTGAGGATGTGCCTTTTCAAAGTTTGATATTAATCGGACAAGTGCTTCCCAAGTTATGGCCATTTATTTACCAAACCAATGACAAGACACGTTGTTGCGTGGGCGTGGCCGATGGGGAAGGGAAGCTCAGCCGCGTTCCCCATTACGGGTTACAACGTACGGGCTTCCGGATAATGATGACCGTGTATTCTAATAATTTCTCGATTTCTTATGCGCATTTATAGATAAACACAATGCCGCAAGTTATGATCGTTTTCATATGAGACGGTGCATAAATTTCGGTAACATCAGAGTGCTGGTATGCTCCGAACCAGGAAGTAATTTTTTTCTCTTCTCTTCTCTTTTTGTTTTTCCTTGCGATGACATTGCGAAAAGGCAAAATACGTTGGCGCGAATTGACTAATTGGCCATCAAAACCTAAATTGCGAATCATCGTAACTGATATGCGAACTTCCGTGCCACGCACGTACGGGCACGTGAGAGCGAAGAAACGGCCTGTGTGGTTGTTGTTTGTTGCTCGCGGTTGGAATATTTATTTATTTATTTATTTATTTATTTTTACGGGCACGTACTAGAAATAGGCATCCACAACCATCCTTAACCATGTTGTGGTACAGCTCTTCCCATACATCCTACAGCATGAGCAACAATGCAAATCGAGTGCAATAGCAGGAAGGAACAGGACAGCACAAAATGCAGAGACCTGTGCTGGTGGCAGGGTGCCACCTTGCAAAGCTTGCTGAAGTGCTTGTGTGAAGAGGTCTGGGCGAATAGATGCACCCGACGTTGAGGCCTGTGAGAATCCAAAGAATAAAACTTGAAATCCCACATATGATGGTAAGAGTGAAAGCAACTGGTGAAGCAATATGATATTGCAAGATAAAAGGGTGAATGGATTCTAGAGAAATCTTAAATTGCTGGACTGAAGGTAAAAATTGGAAAAGAATAGCAGTGAACACGGGCCATTGTGAAAAACAAGACATTTAACGAGGATGTTGGAGTAATCAAAATGTTGTTTTGCACCTGAATTCCAGACGTAGGTGTGTTTCCACTGCTGCCCGGTGTGCTTGCCATGGCCAAGGCTGAGGCAAGCTCACTCTGAGTGATGGGTCTCGGACCGGATAAGCCAGCGTAGCGCAGCGTGTCAGGGCGTGGTGGAGTGGTGGCAAGAGCAACCTGTGGTAAAGTCAAAAATAACCTTTCACTGCTGAGGTTCTTGGTATCCATTTCCATTCTAGTTTCAAGATTACATGTCATTCCCAAATTCAAGGGAAGAAACTTTTTTCTGAGCAAAGAGAGGATCCAGCCAGTTTGTACTTTGTATTTTTCCTGAAATTGATACAGCTGGCCATCTCGATGCCAATTCGCCACACCTGCACATTCTCAGGGCTTGAGCTGCAACGCTCTCATACATTTTGTAAACACAGGAAAAGAACATTAAAAACACAGCAGGAGGTTTGAAGAGACAAAACTGTAGTGTCGGGAAAACAGACTTTTATCTGCAAATACGTAATACAAATCTATTACACAAATAGTATGTCATGCTTATCTAAACACATGTGAAGAAAACTATCGTTAAACAAAACAGTTTCATTAACCCCTAAATATTGTTCCCACAACACTATAATACACGAATGCTGTGTCTGTCTGTCTGTCTATCTATCCCACCCTGAAACACAAATACTCCTCGGAGAGAAAAATTATGAAGTAAAAGTTGCTTCAAATGGATCAAAATCTCAGGGAAAATTGTATTTCTTTTTCAATCAGACCAAAAAGAATTGAACCAGGGCAGTGCATCGGCAAGAGCTGCCTCAGTCACTCCCGAAAAAAAAAATTATTTGCTGCTAAGGTTGTGTGTGTGAATACATACAGTATATGTATGTATATGTATATATATATATATATATATATATATATATATATATATATATATATATATATATATATATATTATATATATATTATTATATATATATTATTATATATATATTATTATATATATATTATTATATATATATTATTATATATATATTATTATATATATATTATTATTATGGGCCTGTTGCCGGGTCACGAGTTGCCTCTCTCGGACCCACTTCCTGACCTCCGACCCTGAAGCCGCAAGCTACAGATAACTCTGACTCGACGGGTTGCTCAATAACGACGGATGCCATCTGAAGGCTAAGTCTGACAGGGTCCCCACTCCAAGACTCATGTTACCTTACCATTGACCAAGTTACCTCAGATAGGGACCATGCTCTCAGCATCTCATCTTTGTCTATGAATTATGTACGGCCGAACGAAGCCATAGTTGGACTGCCAGCTCGACGAGCGCAGTGAATCAGTGGGATACAACTTCCCATGTATATATTATGTACGCTGTCTCTAAGCAACGAAGGAAAGAGACAATCGAGCAGGTTTGGAAACAACAAATCTTGTATTAAGCAGGCATGTATTTGCAAAGATTAAAGTATTTACAGAATTGCAGTATCACAAAAGACACAGTTTTACCCCAAGCACTTAAGGAAACCCCTTATACAACCAGCCTTACAAAATACAGACGGGCAACATATTCATCCAGTGAAATTAGACAGAAAGAAGAGATCAGGGTGTTGGTGACCTTCCTGAACAGGGTTGGCCCCTGGGGCTCAATGAGGTGTCGATGCGATGAGTAAGAGGAGCGGGTGCGATGTGCGGTATTATGTGGTGCTTAGTTCTGAAAACAATGGTAAGGGGTCTCATGTCATTCATTGATGCGACACAAAAGACGAGCCCTGAGGTGTATGCACTGGAAGATGCAACGTTATATGGTACTTTTGCGAAAGATGTGTAAGAAATCAGGTCGACCGGTTGGTCCGTGCTCATTCCGCCTGACAGTTTGGAAGCACCTCTGTTGATCCGATTCTGGAATGGCCATAGAACCACAATCATTACAGCGCTGGGATAGCGATTATATCTGACCGAAATACTGACGATGCATCTCTCTTTCCCCTGATATAAGGATGGGGAGCCAAACTAAATAATCACTTTGGAAATGCCTAAACTCCAGGATTCTTTTGTGTGTTGGATGCAACTCCCTGGGGTCCTTTCAAAATCAACAACATACAACCTCCCATTTTTAAGCTCTTTCAACCAGCAAAAGAATAACTAGAGGGGGAGCACTCGGTAGAGTGCAAAACCTCCGCCGACAATACTGCTAGGTCACTCAAGTGAACCTGATATCCTATTCATTCAATTTGATGTCAACAGCGCTCACAGAGTTATACTTTGCAACTTTCCCTTTTACATACTCAATTCATTCGTCATAACGAGATTCCTTGAGAGAGAAATTGATTTTACGTGGGTATATCCACCTGAAGTTCCAAAATCAGCTGCAATTATAATTTTGGCATGTTTTTTTGTTGTTGGAAATCACTTATAACATGTAGAAATGCAAAAAAAAAAAAAATCGAAATTCTGTTGAAAAAAATTTCCAATTTTTTTTTCTCTAAATTTTTTTTGGGGGGGGGGGTTGGAAATCACTTAAAACATGTAGAAATGCAAAAAAAAAAATTCAAATGTTTTTTCAAATTGGCCACCATTGCGGTCATATTGGATTTTGGACCAAGTACAAAATCTGATGGCATGATCCTTGGACCAGACCTAACCCCCCCACCAAGTTTCGTCAAAATCCGTCGAGGAGTTTTTCCGTAATACTGTTCACAAACAAAAAAACAAACAGAAAGGGGTGAAAACAGTAACCTCCATCCAATCTTCGATGGTGGAGGTTAACAAGAACGGCACTCTTCAACATCAAGACGTTGACCGATATGCACCTCTGACCTTTGACCTCCCTTTTGACCTCATAATCTAATCCGTTTATCATTACATCATTATATATACTTGAACCAAGTTTGACTTAGTTACCTTTAGCCGTTCTCAAGTTATCACGGCAAAGAAAAACCTATTCAGACTCTGACCTTTGACCTCTTGATGCCGAAATCTAATCAGTTCACCTTTGCATCACAATACATATACCAAATTTGGTCAAAATCCCATCACTAGTTCACAAGTACCAGAATTTTTACCAAATTGGACCTTCGACCTCATGACCCCATCATTTCATCTTTGCATCATTATACATACTTATACTAAGTTTGACTTGGATCCCTTCAGCCATTCTTAAGTTATCGTGGCAACGAAAACCTATCACGGATGGCCAACCTGAAAACGTAATGCCTCTGGCAACTTTGTCAGCAAAGGCATAAAACGCTTCCGTTTTTATCGTGGTATTTTTTACCATGGGCTTATGCTCAATCAAGAATAAATGTAGTGTTTTAAAGCATGGTCAGCCAATTATATGACTTCTGTATGAACACTTCCACAGTAAACCACAGCCTGCCAGAGCCACTGTATGCGATACAGTACAATTTTTTTGCAACTTTCAGCTCATATTACACGTTATATATACTTGTATTAAAATTTTTTAAAAGAATTCTTACCTTGCATCGGATAAAGATATGAAATATAAGTTTGGGATATATGCACACTGTGAAAATGAGTAATGCCACATGTAATTTCACTCCGGAATGTCACCATGTCAGGGAAGTACAAGGGTAAGGCAATAAACAGTGATTTTTACTACCACTAATCATGCATGTATGCAAATGCAGCTATCGTAGTATACGTGATACTGCAGGGGCAAGTGCGAATGAATCATTTGTTGACACTTGGTACCCGACTTCCCTATATGTGGTGCCAGTAATTGTGATGCGAAGGTGGCTACCCGACTACAAGAGCACCGTTGCAGCGAAGATTCATCAAGGTTTTTCTTAGCGACGGTGTGAAACCATCACATTCATTAGAGAATAACCACAACATAGTACAAACTATCAAATTTTAACTTGGTGAAGGTGTCGTGCCGAATGAGATTTTTGGAGGCATGACTGCACAATACAGCATGTCATGCAAAAATGTGTACGGATGATATGAATGGTTTCAAAAAGGACGGATAATGGCCTGGGATGAACGATGAATGAGTGTATGCGATGAATGATGGCCTGGGCGACTGGTATCTCCTGTCACAGATGACTTCTCCATCGTGCGTGTCCTTTTCAAAACCATTCACATTTTTCCGTGACATACTGTATTGAGCAGTCATATGACATGACACCTTCAAGTTAAAATTTAATGAATCCTTACTGCTCCACCATTAATAGCACCACAGGCAGAGAAGTCAGGCACCGAGTGGTCAACAAATGACGACTCGTACTTGCCCATGCAACATCATACATGATACAACTGGCAACATTAGTGACATTAAAATTCATTTTACAGATTGACTTACCCTCATCAACGAAGCTGAAGTAAACGAGGTTTAAATCGCCAAACTACTCATTTTTAAATGCTACAAGTGAAAAACAAATCATTCTATCCGATTCCTGTGATATCAAAGAGTAGCACAACATAAACACAGGTACAAGTGTTTTCGGTTCTCATTTTTGAATAACACACAAAATCAAGCTTTAAAATTAAGAGAAGCATTGAAAACTTACCCTCGGTTGTTCATCATCCTCTTCATCAGAAAGACCATCGAAAGAAAATCCTCCTAAAAGTCACATTAAAGACACAAATAAGGCGAAGAGCTACACATGCATATGTACGTTTGTCTCTTGTAGCGCATATATCGTACCAAATAAGGAGCTCCACAAATGCGTTTTCTGGCAGCATTTCAAAGGCACTTGGGAGAACTGTTAGATATTATTTTGGGACAATCTACACAGCATGTATGCATAGGGGGGTGGTATGTATTGAGGAAAAAAAATGATATAAAAGGAGTAGTGAATTACATGGTAGGAGGTAGAAGAAAATAAAAAAAGAAGTAAAGTAGAGAAGAGGAAGGAGATGATTGGGTCGACTGTAGAGGGTATGTGAAGGGGCAAAGGTTAAAATTGTACCATTTTTCTAAGTACGTGGATGGCCCGTTATGCTATTCAGACAGATCCAGGCAGATCAAATAAGGGGATTTGTTTTAACTGACAATTTTACTTGATCATCTATTACTAGTGTGTGTGTGTGTGTGTGTGTGTGTGTGTGTGTGTGTGTGTGTGTGTGTGTGTGTGTGTGTGTGTGTGTGTGTGTGTGTGTGTGTGTGTGTGTGTGTGTGTGTGTGTGTGTGTGTGTGTGTGTGTGTGTGTGTCGCATCATTCGAAAGAGTTTCTGCTATCGTAGAATAATAAAAATGGTACCGTAGGAATGCTAATACACAATTTACTTGATTGGAAAGCAAATAAATTAATTTACTTGGAACAAAAAGTTGTTTCCATTTACTGAACGATGCCCAGTTTAGAAGCCCCTCTTTCAAGGATTGAAGAAGAAGAAGCAGGACCTCAAGCTTTCATAAAGTGTATCAAGCGATCCCAACGCTAACATTTATTATTCCATGAGAATAGGAACCCTTTAGAAAGACGCACACAAAATTATTGAAACAAATTTTTTTTTTAATATCCAAAAGTACGTGGAAGGCGCAAACAATAGCAATGACGACAACAATTACGTGTTATAAAAGATCCTTTTTTGCATGTTTTACTGAATTTTACATCCCCATCGAGACTCAGACAGACATGCAATACGTTTTCTGAAGGAGAACAAGATGTCTTTTGATGAAACCCGTCAGCTGAGCGACACATATGCATACCAAATAATATGAAATGAGAGTCTCAGGTTGTTACACACCTGGGATATCATAGCTGGCAGAGGAAGCATGATGCCGAGGGACTGCACTTGGAATCGGGAATGGAGAACTTTCCACAACAGAGTGTAACAGCAGCACCATGCAGTTAAGAAGAGCGGGATGAGATGTGCTCAGCCTGTGTGGTCGAAGCAAACAGTGGTCCATCACTCACTCTCCATCACACTCTTATTTGGGTTACACAAGGAAGCAACACAAGGAACTGTGGGTGCAAGAAAAAGCATCTCTGCCTTTCCAGCTGTCGCTGCATCCCGACTCCAATACTAAAGCACAAACAGTCACATGTGAATGAACATGCACACAGTCATATGGCAACTTGGAAAGGAAGGAAAAAAACAAAACAGCCGATATCAGACATCAGACAAGCTGCACATGTGAAGAATGAAGAATTTGGCACGGTGGTGAGAGGATTATGCATGCTTACACAGGAATGAAGTAACAACCATATCAAAAGGAACATGGAGAAAAAAAGGGAATACTCAGGAATGAGAATGAGACTTAAGCATGCGTGCACAAACAAACAGCATATTGTATCTGCCTGCCTACCATCATTATATTTTATGCTTCTCGGTAAAAATATAATTATTTTTCAAAACCAGTCTTCTTACCTCTATGACCCCACCTGGCAAACGGTCATATTAATCTTAGTGTGAGAGGGAAGGGGAAAGGGGGCAGTGCTCAGGCAGGAGAAGATTGGGAGGAGTGACAGTCATGAGAGTGAATCTAAAAAAATTAGCTGAAAAAAAAAACGGTGGGCCGAGGCGAAAATTTTTTTAGGCCGGGGTTCGGGGGCCTGGGCGGCCCCCGAACGCTAAAGGTTCCAGGTGTTCTCACCTGCATTCTACTGCATTTCCTGGTCCCTTTTAAGAGGATTGTGTATAGTGTTGTCCTTGTTAACAGGGTAAAAGCACTGAAGACAATCATTGAAGACATGAAATTCATCTTGCAAATTATTAATCAATGTTGTAATGTAAATTGTCAAAATTCATTGTACAAATCATGAATCAATCTGTAGGATAATATTCTTTCATTGTCTTTATAGCAAATTAAACAAAGTTGACAATAATTGATACCAAGTTGCATAATAAGTTGACAATAATTGATAACAAGTTGCACTAAAAGTTTGCAAAATAAGTTCACAATTGGTAACACTGTTGCATCCACTAGTTGTTGGGTTCTTGAGTCGATAATGTCGACAGGCGCCTAACCACTGAACATTATTCACTTCTTTGTCTTTTGGTTCAGGTTGTGCTTTTTCTTGCTTGAACGTTGGTGGGAAAGTCTTGCCTTCTTTGCAGCCTTTTCAGTCAGTTCTTTGGTCTTGCGCTTGGTCAACTTACTGAGAGCAGCTGCACCCACTTCTCACCTTCTTTCTTCTTCTTTGTCCCTCCTGTCTGCCAGTTCTGCCTTGTAGGTTTTGTAGGCTCCCCTCATGTTCTTGCACAGGTCTAGGTCTATGGGACTGTGCAGTTTGTCAGTCCTACTGTAGAACTCCACTGCAGTTTTTCCTGATGATCGAAGATTGTACTTGACACCCATCACTGCGCGGTCTCCATGTTTAGTCGGTGTGATCTGACATCCAAGACATCTCCCATGAGATTGAAGGCACTATCAACTTGTGGCCCATGGAAGCAGGACAGCAGAGCCTTCACCATTCTTGAGAGAAGGGGGTACTTTCCACCTTCAAAGACCTTGGTCCACCAGTCGTCAATGCGAGCAGACTCATCTTCCTGAGCTGGTGGCAGGCTAGAGTCGATCTGGAAACTCCGAACCTCCAGTTCAAAGGCATCACATTCCTCTGGTGCAAGGACATTTGTCACTAGGCGTGGCAACTTCAGGAGCTGCTCCTGGCTGACAGTGTGCTCTCTGCTGAGTGGATCAATTGCTGAGGCACTTCTGAGGACAGCATTATGCAGGGGCATTTTCTTCTGGAGGTACTTTCCACATGTCACATAGGCCTTCTCCACACTCTGCAAGAAGTCATGCACTTCTCCATCTCCACTACGGACAGTGTTGACAATCTCAGACACACCAACTCCAAGAAACATCTTCTTCACTTGTAGCAGGTTGGCTTTCTCATCCAGGTCGAGGGTCTGAAGTCTCTTGCCTGAGGATGGCAGCTTCTCAGGTTTGACAAAGCAGGCCATGAACTCTCAGACAAGGTCCACCTGCTGGTCATTGAGCTTGTGGATCAGTGGGGCCTTCATCTCAAACAGGAGGACGTACTTCTTCAGCAGCGGGAACACTGATGTATAGAACATCAATATCAGTCTCATCAATTTCTTCTTGTGGAAGACTCGCTGCAGTATACGCTCCTTTCGTGCCTTGCCATCTTTGGTCATATTCTTCTTCTTCAGAACATCATGGATCTGGCGTATTCTCTCCTTGGCTTTTGTGTCTACGTGCCTGCGATGGTAGACCTCCACAACCCGTGACAAGTAGTGTGTGCGATCAGCTTGAGAGAGGAAGCCAAAGTAGAAGACAACAAAGGCATCCTACAGCCGCAGAGTGTCAACACTGACATCATACACAGAGAGCCACCTGTGACTGACATACCGCTCTGGCATGGTATACCTGACACCAATCAGCCCACAGATTTTCTGCAAGAACTGCTTTAAGTCAGGTGACCACTTGAAGTCATTGTAGATGTCAGAGAGCATGTGCTCTGCGAAGTTGTCGAATGGGTCGCTCAGCTTCTTGGACGCATTGTGAGCACGGTGACAGGAGTCCCCATCTTTGTCCAACATGTGTGGGGCATTGTTTTCCCTGATGCGAACTTCGACTCCTGACTTGGATCCCCGCATGACTGAGCAGGAGTGCATGAGGATGGATATGCAGTTCTTCAACAAGTCAACCAGTTCCTGATGCAACGAGGCACTGTCCACTTTGATCACAACAAGGGACTCTAGATGCTGCACTATGACCTGCTTATGCATTGGGCTGTAGTAACTGGCCAGGACACATACGACCCTCTGATGGTTTGTGCTTGTTGACTCATCAATGTTCAGAGAGAAGTATTCCCTCTGCAGTGCTGATATCAACTGGTGATGTCCTAGTCCTAGTCCAAACCTAAGCTTGTAGGAAGCAGATGTCCTGTCCATTGTGAGCTGACCAAGGGCCTTTGCACCCAGGTTGAGTGCTTTGGCCAGGCTTATCAGTTCAGGGGCAAGGCTGAATGGTAGGGAATGCTGTGCGAGGAAGGCAAGGACCATGGCTTGAGCATTGGATACCGTCACCCATTGGTACAGCAGGCATCGGTGTACAGGGGATGGGGACAGTAGAAGCAGCAGTGCAAGAGGTAGCAGATGGTGAGGAAACACCTGGAGAAAAAGCAAAACCCAAAGCCAATGCAGAGTAAAAAAAAAGAAAAGCCAATCACCATTTATAATACGTGCTTCAGAAAGTGAATACAGTGACCGGTACAGTGATTACACTAAGCCTCAGACTATTAGTCATTGCCAGGTGCTATTGGTGGTAAACAAGATTGACCCAATTCTGAGTTGTGGCTTGCTTGCCAATTAACATAATTTATTACTGTAGTGAAAGTGCACCACACCACACTACACTACATTGACAGCATAGATGTCTACTGTGTACATTATACTGATAACTGTACATGTATAAAGCCCAAGGCTATATTTACCAGGAAGACTCTAATTGGATGCCCGGATTCTCTGAATACCACGATGCTTCTTGCTCTCCGCTTGGGATTCCAATGACTTGTACCCACGTCCTCCATAAACAATCTCCTTTGAGCACCATGTGCATACAGCCTTTCCTGGCTGGGCTATCTTTTGAATGAAAGCCCCACAAGCCACCGTACCGCATGGCATACGATCCAGCCATTCCCCTTCCAGGAATTCTTGCAAGTCTTGTCAATTAGTGCAGCCAAACAAGCATCACAATCCCGGGACAGCCTGCGGCTACTGAATGCAGCCATGTTTTATAAGCGACCTTGGCCTTGCAAACTTGGAACACCACGCCTCCAGCTCGATTAATGCTGCTGTGACAGTTTCAGGAGTAATGCGGCGAGGTGGTCCGAATGTTTTGTTCATGAATCTGGCAATGACGTCAGTGCAGAGTGCCAGGAATCTGTATTAAGGACCTCGGAATACATTTTTATAAAGATCGTCGGCGGCGTGAAATCACTCCCAACAATTGACTTACCCCCCCCCCACCCATACCCCCTATTTCTTCTCAACGGATTTGTGCTTAACTCAGGAACATTCCTGGGTGAATAAATTCGAGGAATTCCGCGAATTCGCGGAATTTTCTCATGCCTGGAGTGAGCAAAAAACAAAATTTTTTAATGAGAAGAGGAACAGACAGCGAGAGGATAACATATACCAGAGGGTTGGTGTAAAAGCCACCCAATGCTCACCTGTTTATACATTTATTGTTTTAAGCCACGTCTCGCTTGCTGTGGCTCTAAGTGAGCTCGGCGTTGTTCTTGTTCTTCTTCTTCTTCTTCTTGTGAAGCCAAAACCTTTCGGACTCGGCTTTTTTATATACAGGATCCGGATCTCCTTAAATACTAAACACCTGTACACATCCTCGCATTGAGGGTGCCTTTTGAGAGCATCTATCATGAACTTTTCAATATATTCGGACATTTGCTTTAAAGTTTCGAAAAGTTCGCGTGACTATTTAAAGATTATTCCATTTAGTGGGGCAACTTAGATAAACATAGCATAACAATTGTGCATTTTGAGAGGAAAGCACCAAATTTGGCACACTAGTAGCCTATCATATTATGAACAGATTTGGATATTGGGCCATCTCAAAATTTTTGATGGCAGTGGAAAATGGCTGCCACAGCCATCAGCGGCTGAATTTGAGATGGCCCAATATCCAAATCTGTTCATAATATGATAGGCTACTAGTGTGCCAAATTTGGTGCTTTCCTCACAAAATGCACAATTGATATGCTAAGTTGCCCCACTAATTTAAAGTATTGTAATTTCGTAAATAAACTTTTCTCGTCATGAACGACGATCGTCCAGGACGGGTCTCACTATTGGCTCCGTCAAGGCACGTGATGAAATATCAGTTGTTGTTGTAGTTGTTGTTTTTTTGGGGGTTTTTTTTTTCTTCTTCTTCCTCTTCTTGTTCTTCTTCTTCTGGTGAAGACAAAACCTTTACCAAAAACCAAAACAAAACAAAACCAAAACCTCTGGGACACATTTGTTCTTGTTAAAAGGCTAGTCTAATAATATTTTTTATAAAGCATTGCAGTGAAGTCTGATCCAAATAATTTTAAAGCAATATATGTATTTGTATATCGTAATCAGTAACAAGAGCGCAAGTGAGCACAATATACGCCCGAACAAGAAGGTATATACAGAATTGTGCTACTACATGGAAAAC
Organism: Eptatretus burgeri; assembly: GCF_056783735.1. NCBI lineage: Eukaryota > Metazoa > Chordata > Myxini > Myxiniformes > Myxinidae > Eptatretus > Eptatretus burgeri. Next base: position 44,837,382 of record NC_140972.1, read on the forward strand.
AGCATCCTGGTTGCCATGGCAACCACTTTAGATGACGAATGTATGTCATGACACACCATCTCCACAATCTGTACCGATGCACCAAATATGAAAGGTGAAAGTTGAAAACTTTGGGAGTTAGAGTGCGGACAGGAACGGATGGACGGACAGACGACCGGTATCACATAATACGCCCCAATATATATATATATATATATATATATATATATATATATATATATATATATATATATATATATATATATATATATATATATATATATACACATGTCGGGCGTATAAAAAAAAATAGTGTGGTAGATAAAAACATTAGAAATGAAAAAATAACTTGCACCAAAAACTTTAACATTTTCACGCTCACGCTGACACCGACGTTCACGCCAGAGGTATCGCAATAGCTCTCTGTTCTTCGAACAGGCGAGCTAAAAATGGAAAGAAACGGAATGCAGAAGGAGAAAGGAAAAGGAGTTTGGGGGGGATGGAATTAAATGGACATGAGAGAGCAAGAAGGGGGTGGGCAGGGATTGTATGTGGTAAGTGGCAATAAATTTTAATTTCTACATATACAGGGGGCTGCAAAAGTAGGTATACAGTCAGGATTATACCAGTATTACAACAGTGGTGCTGGGATTAATTTAATACTAGAATTAATTCATTAATACTAGATTAATATTGTTACGGTTGTGGAAATTCACAGAACACCATAAAGGTCCTTCAGATCAGTCATGTCGATAAGTGCGTGTTCAGAATAGATTTCCGCACCGATGTTTAACGGGCAATTATTCGTTTGCAGGGCTGTGAATCTTCAGTTAGCTGTTATTCTTTTGCTGTCTTTATTTTGGAACAACCACCTCCTCAAAAACGACAACCACCACCACCTTCACCACAACCGCATAGCCTCACCACCTCCTCCAAAACGACAACCACCACCGCATCTCCTCATCACCTCCTCCAAAACAACAACCACAACCACCTTCTCCACAACCGTCAACATCCCCACAGACAACGCCCCCCCCCTCAATGAATAACATCTCTGCCAACCAACGTGGTGGATCTCAACACTCCAAAAGTGGATAAGAACGAAAGCTATGGCAAAGGCAACGGCAGTGGAAAGGGCCCGATTCACCAAGGGAAAACGCCCTTTCTGGAAGATTTCCTCGCGCGCCGGGAAGGGAGGGGGGTGAGGCTTCCCGATAAAAAGGAAGCGCGGGTTGACGCCAAGGGAGTGGTTGTAGAGAGTGGTTGGAAGAGAGTTTTGTGGAGAGTGGTTGGAAGAGAGTCGTAAAAGAAGGTCGTTGTTGACCAGTTGAGTTGAGGGGCTGAGTGGAGTCGCCAGCAGTGAAGTCTTGAGTCTTGAGTCTGGGAGTGCAGCGGAATCTGTTGGAGTCTCTGGTCTGGTCTGGGTTCGGTGCAGAGTTGAGCTGGCGGTCAGCGAGTGGAAAGAGAGTCCCTCTTCTTGGTCTCTCTCCTTGGTCGACGGAGGCGCCGGTGGAGTCAGGAGCTGGTGGAGTCCAGTCGGGTGGTGACGAACCATCGAGGGTCGCCCAGCGAGTCACCACGAGGGTGGCAGGTAACCAGCACGGCCTCTCTGAGCTCTTGCGGTCTCCACAGCTCCACGAACATTAAAGGTCTACGCGTCCTGTTCTTTCCTTTCCTGGGGTTTTCTTTGTATGAAAGTTGTGGCGCTGTGTCCGCTAAGTAGAACTGTTAAGTGCATGTAAATAATAAATAGACAAACGGCTGTAGGTCTTCGTTTACTCGTCTCTTGTCCCTACCCCCCATCCAATGCATTGCATTCATGTTTGGAATACCTGCATTGCTTCGTTGACTGCATGACTGCATACGTGACAAATAAATGTCCTTGTTTGAATGTTCATCTGCTCATTGTGTCCCCTTCCTCCATTGAGCTGCTGTAATTACGTATGGAATATTAGCTGGCTGTTAATAGCCGATAAGATAATCGGGTCCAACAGGGCCTCGCGATAATACACCGCTCGGCAAATCACAAACGGAGCGAGCTGCTTAAGTGGCTCGTTTCCAAGCAGGTCCCGTTGAGGTACAATCTCTCGGTAGTCTGCCCGCGCGAATAATTAGGTAAATCGACCATCGGACCCTGCAGCGTGGGTAGAGTATTGACAAGGTTGTGGTGTGCTTTAAAAACACACCCGTAGCTGGATTTCGGCGTTGATCCGGAAAGCTACGACTGGATTGCCCGTCCGGTGGGCGCGTGCGGCCGCGATTAGTTAAAAGCGGTCGCCCGCACGCCGAACGGGTGGAAACCATAACAATATGTTTATTGTTGGTATGCTTGTATAATCAATAAAATACGTTTTGTGCACACGTTTTGTTTTTCATTACTGTATACCTACTTTTGCAGCCCCCTGTATAATAAACTAGTGGAAGCGTGTGGTAAAAACATCACAATATTTAAAAAAATAATTAAAGGAAGTCATTTATTATAACGCAAGTTGGAAGAGCTCAAAAATGGGAGGTTATAAATTTCTCAACAGCAAAGAATTTAAAATTAAAAAAAAAAAAATCGGGAGCCATGGAGGCAGCAGTCTATTGCCTATACACCGCCTATGAAAAAAAAATCAATTTCAAGCAACTTTTACTGAACAAGTTTTTCTCTCTGAGGAGTGTGTCCGTGCTTCAGGGTGGGACAGACAGCGTCGGCGTATTGTGTATACTGTGTAGGTTATCGGTAAACAGACACAGTACTTCTGCTGACCCTTAATAAAAGCAAACCTTACCAATCTGTGTAATCTACTGAGTACTCCGACATCTGGATTTTTTTATCATTCATAACAAATGTCCCAATAATGATCACTGAACTCGTGCCTCTCATCCTCACCCAAAAGCAATTACTACAAATACGATTTGTTTCCAAGCTAATTGAACAAGGGATGGGAATAGAAGAAGGATGGGGGATTCCAAAGGTGAATCACATGTTGAGCACATTACCTATCCAGCAAGTTGGGGTCTGCAAATAACACAAACAGGTCTTTGTTTTGAAGGACACCTGCAAAATAATGGGAGAGAGGGGAAGGGGGGGGGGGGGAATACAAGAAAGGTCTCCAGAAAGATTTTAGCAGATCACAATATGAAAGAAACGATGTGCTATGGTAATATGGTCAGAATTACAAATGTCTTCATCAAGATAACTGAACATGATAAATCAACCAAGTGCCTCCTGCTCCAAACAACAAATGAAAAGTGTGTGTGTGTGGTGTGTGTGGTGTGTGTGGTGTGTGTGGTGTGTGTGGTGTGTGTGGTGTGTGTGATTTAGCCAGGTTACCAAAAAATGCCCGACTCCTTGTGTTTTGAAAGGCACCATGGAATCTTCAACATACACAGACGAGCACTAGCAGAAGGGACAGCCGGCTTAATATTCCTTCTGCGGAACTGTGTATCGATTGGTATTACTGCTGTGAAACACCAGCATGGCAGTTTATAGTCGGGTCCAAAATAAAATGCAAAATAAAATGCAGATTACACAACTCGGTAAGTGGTGAAGATGCTACCTCCGAGATAACCTGTCGACCATTTAATATAAGTGTTGAAAACCAACATTGTTTTCCAAATTTAGTGAAAGCAAACTAGAGAAAGAAGTTTATGAAAGTTGCTTGTTTCAGTTACGGAAGATGGAAGGGTTTGCAGAAAAATTTCACAGGCAAAATTTTATAACGAGGAGTTTCGCATCAGAAATGGGCGAGGCTCATTAACTGCAATGTACTGTACTTATCCAACCAATTTTTTTTTTAATATTTAAACGGAGAGATTTTGATGAAGGAAATATTTAGTTACAATTTATGCCGACTTGTGTTTTTTTTAATCCAGTCAAGACTTGTGGAAGAGATGCAACACTGAATGGATCAGGATGCAACAGCACAAAAGGAACAGTGGAGAGCGAGGGGGGTGGTGGGGGTGACACCAAGAGCAGAGATGAAGGACAAAAAGAGGGGGACTTGGACAAATAATGGGTGTACGGAGGAATGAGGGGTAGGGGAGGATGCATAGGGTGGACAGAAAGGATACAGAAGCACTCTCAGGAAGGAAAAACTGGAAATTTGGAGGGGGTTGGCTTGGGAAGGGTGGTTAAACATATTGGGGCAGAAAATATCATCTATCTATAATTCCAGCAGTGTGTGTGTGTGTGTGTGTGTGTGTGTGTGTGTGTGAGTGTGTGTGAGTGTGTGTGTGTGTGTGTGTGTGTGTGTGTGTGTGTGTGTGTGTGTGTGTGTGTGTGTGTGTGTGTGTGTGTGTGTGTGTGTGTGTGTGTGTGTGAGACCGCTGTTTCTCGACAACCTCTGGTCCGATCTAATTGAAACTTGCCAGGTATATTGCTGGGGACCTGAGGATGTGCCTTTTCAAGGTTTGATATTAATCGGACAAGTGGTTCACAAGTTATGGCCATTTATTTACCAACCAATGGCAAGACATGTTGTTGCGTGAGCGTGGCCGATGGGGAAGGGAAGCTCAGCCACGTTCCCCATTACGGGTTACAACGTACGGGCTTCCGGAGAGTGATGACGTCGTGTATTCAAATAATTTCTCGATTTCTTATGCGCATTTATAGATAAACACAATGGCCCAAGTTATGATCGTTTTCATATTAGACGGTGTGTAAATTTCGGGAACATCAAAGTGCTGGTATGCTCCGAACCAGGAAGTAAATTTTTTCTCTCTCTTCTCTTCTCTTTTTGTTTTTCCTTGCCACGACATTGCGAAAAGGTAAAATACGTTGGTGCTAATTGAATAATTGGGTATTAAAAATAAATTGCGAATAATAGTAACTGCGAATAATATCGAACTTCCGGGTCACACACGTACGGGCACGTACGGGCACGTGAGAGCGAAGAAACGGCCTGTGTGGTTTATTTATTTATTATTATTATTATTTTTTTTCCAGGCACGTACTAGTGGTTTTAAATGGGAGATGATCTGAGACGGCAGTGAACAGCTGTCGTGAAGACCCACAAGGAAGAATGAGATTGAAGAGAATGTGGACGTTGGTTCCACAGGTGGGAAAAGAACAAATGAATTGAAGTGAGCAGCGATTCTGGATTTTTGGGAATTTCACCAGAAAGGGGTTGGTGGTAAATCTCAGGCATCCTGCAGAAATTTTGGAGGGGGGTGCAGCATGGAGAGAGCACAAGTTGCAAGACCAGAAAGGAGGCAGAAGAAGAAGACAGAGAGACCTCTGACCTGACTGTGATTGCAAAGTGATAATTCCATAGATTCAGGTTCATCATAGGATATTTCAATAATCTTGAAGGCCTGGTTTCCACAGCATCAAGCTGAGCAAGTTTTGAGGGAGGAGCACCAGCCCAAAGGGGAGAGAAGTATTCCATGCAGCTGCAGATGAAAGTCTTGTAGGTGCACAGGAGTTCAGGAGCGCCAAGGAAGGACTTTGTACGACGAAGGATGCCCAGTCGGCAGTTGGCTTTGGAGGCCAACTTTGAAATGTCGTTTGCCCAAGACAGATCGTGGCTGATAGTGAGACCCAGGAGTTTGAGTGACTGAACTTCCTGAAGAGGATTGTTAAGAATATATGGGAGGGTTTCCCACACGGTGGAGAGAGAGAAGAGAGGAGAGAGGAGATGTATATATATATATATATATATATATATATATATATATATATATATATATATATATATATATATATATTGTTGCGGTTTTCGCGCCCGCCGGCGTGCGACGGCCACGTAACTCGAATCGCGGCACGTCGCCCACCGGACGGACAATCCAGTCGTGACCCTCTCGGACTAACGCCGGGAACCAGTCACGGGTGGACCTTTCGGTCTCACCGCGATCGAGCCAATCAGCCCCCGCGTGGGATAGGGTTGCTCGCCAAATTCGAACTACCTAAGTACCCACGCGGAGGGTAGACCGGGCGATCGCACCTCGCCGCAGGTCGACTTCGGACACGGGCCACTTAAGCGACCCGTTCCGTACTATCAGAATAACCGAGCGGTGTTATCGTCGACCTCGACGGTTCGATTAATTATCGGGCGTACTCAGCCCACTACCAACCCTTTACGTGAAGCAAGATGGGGATTCAATGGAGGAAAAGACGAAGCGAAACGGGAGAACAGTTCAACAATAAAGCACATTTATTCGCGGCACACGGGAAGCACACAAATACAATTCCACCAAATGCACACAAAAAAGAAAACACAATTCCATTTACACAAAAGCAAACATAAAAGTGAAAACACAGTGCAGAGCTAATACCGACTACCGAGCACACGGCAACACTCATACAATTCTACTTCACAGACGGCGCCGACAACACATACCCAAAACCAAGGAAAAGAAATCCCCAAGAATGGGGCAGGCCTGAGGCCGAGACCGGGTCGGGCCTACCCGTCTGGTGATGAGACGCGGAGCGGCGATGGCCCCGCAACCCGCGGGCCTCGTGGACAGTGCCTGGCAGGGGGTGGGAACGGGGCCCCCTTGGTCGCACTATCTCAGCGCGGGGAACAGGAGGGGGTTGCTGATGCTCGGGGTATAGAGGATCTTTATTATGTGCGACGAGCGTCTCCACCTCGGCCAGGTCGCGCTGTCGGCCTCCCTCGGGTGCAGCTTCCTGCACGACGCGAGCACCCCCTCGTCTGGTGTCGCCGCCTTTCCACAGCTCCGTCCCCTCCGTTCCGACTCCACCGCACACGACGAGCAGCTCCACCGCCCGCGAAGTCTTGACCCTCTGCTTCCGACTCTCCTCTTCTTGACTCTCCGACCCGTTCTTGTTTGCGACTCTCTCTCCTTTTGCGACTCCGACTCTCGTTCTGCTGACTCTCTCGTTCTTTTATCCCCCCGTAACTTCGCCTTCGACCCCCTCCCTTTGACCTTTCACCTCGCTCCCCATTGGCCCGAGAAAAAGTGGACGTGAAGGCTTTTTGATCCACAAACTTGCATATATCGATCGCCCTGGGGCGGGGCCAAATCGCCCTCGCTCACCGATTGGACGGCAAAAAGTGGGCGTGTGTCGTTTTTGATCCGTTTTTGAAGCAGAAAATCCGTGATTTTGTACACGCTGTTCAACGTGCGCCCTACACGAGTCCAGCATCGGTGCCCATGAGTGGCGCGAGATGACGGTGATGCGATGGTGGCGAGTTGTGACGGTAAAGGTCATGGCGGTTGTGGTGAAGCGGCGTTGTGGTTGGTGGTTGTTGTTGTGGTTGTGATGGTGGCGATTGGTCCAAAATAAAGATAGTAAAAGAAAAACGGCTATCCTGAAGAGTCGCAGCACGTATAAATGACATGTATTCCCACTAGACAACGGGTTTGGGCCTAACTACACATGCACTTACCGAGATACCTCACCTAAGGGACCTGAATGGTGGTTTGCGAATCTGGTAACCACAACACTACCCCCTTCCCTTTTTACAGACTCGTCCCGAGTCGTCAAATTTTCGTGTGCCATCATGTGTAGTTTTCCCCTAGTACATTTTACCTACGGATCCCTGAGTGCGACATTCATGGTATTCGTGTCCCCAAAATAAATAACCTGAGGGCTGCGCAACTACCTAAACAAACTCACTCACAAGGACGACTTAAATAAAATTGCCGGCGCTAGACAGACATGCCGGGGGCGCACTCATATTTACAGTACATCTTAACCTTAACTTACAAATTTTACACTAAACCATGGCCCAGGATCACTGAACTCTGCAAAAGAAAAGCAGTTAGCAGGGAGCCAGGCTGCCCGCATGCAGTCTCTGGCTCAAACAATGCAGGTGACAGGGAACGTGGCTGGCTGCTCACACGCAGTCCAAGGCCTTCCCTTTTGAACTGAACTCAGTGAACCACAACGGTGCTTGGGCTGCACAACGCAGTCTCCGTGCCAGCTCAAGTGGCACACGCAATGAGCACAACGAATGGATGCATGGACACAAACACGGTGCACGGGCTGCCACTGCAGGCCCGTGTTGTAGCTGCCAACAGGGCAGTTCTTGCAGCTTGCAAACTGTTGCCTTTACGATCCTGGCGCACATGGAAATGAACGGGGGGGGGCAAAGCAAAAATTGAACGGGGCTGGTGAACGTGGGCAGTGGGCATGGCAAAGGCAGCAGGCAAACACAGCCCGCAGCAGGCAAACACAGCCGGCAGATGAACTGGCCGGCACAGGCCTTGAAGTACCACAGCTGCAGATGAAGTGGCCGGCACAGGCCTTGAAGCAAAACACGGCCAGCCGATGGCACAGGCCTTGCAGCAAAACAACAGCTGCCGATGAAGTTGGCCGGCCTCCGCCTCGAAGAAAAACACGGCCAGCCGATGAAGTTGGCCAGCCTTTGCCGTTCAGTGGAGGTTGGTGGAGGGAGTGCGGTGGTGCTGGCCACTTGGAAGGCGGGCTCGGACCTACCTTCCTGTCTCCCTCCCAACCTATCGCCTTTGCCTGTCACTGTACATACCCACTCCCTTAATTTGTGAAAAACCAATTTAGCCCCCACTTATTTTTTTTGTTGTTTTTATTTTTACTTCCCCACTAAAAATCGTCCCCTAACCCCCTTTATCGTCCTTGTTCGGCTAACCTATCCTGTCACCTAGCCTACTCCCAACCCCTACGTTCCCTTCCCAGAGGGGAACAAGGGAGAGCTAACGTCCTGTGCCGAGGCCCAACGAAGCCTCAGAATGGCCTCCCCAGAGTTCGGCGATCTTTAACCAAAGTGGGTCCAGCGGCCCACAACGACAGCGAGGGGATGGATGGTGCGGAGGGGTACATCTCCTAATCTACCCTAACCATTTAACTGTTAAACTACCCCGGGGCTTTCAACAAGCGCCTCTCGCTTAAACTATTGGTTCTAACAACCCAGATTCCCGTCGCCTGTGTTGGTGTCCTCACAATTTCGGGCCTCGCCCCCCAATTTTCTCTCCGTGCCCTCACACGGTCTCCTGGCTGGGACACGTGGCTCTCTCTGGCAGGCACGACCCTCTGCCGATTCTCCCGCTATGGCACCCCCGGGCACTACACTGCCTCCGAGCCTACCAGCTCCCTAACACCGGGAGTGCCCCCATGGCACCTCCCCTGAAACGCACACGTGGCAGGCCGGCCTCCCGGGCCCCTTTCCGAGGGTCACCCGTGCCCACAACACTGCCCACGCGGCTAATGGCGCCCCGGGCCCCCGCACCAAGCAGGCGCACCCGTGCCCACTACTCTATCCCGGCCCCCCATGGGCCCATGGCCTACCGCGGCCGACTAGCCTGGTGCCCGGGGTACCCACTCAGCGATACTCACCTTTCGCAGCCACGCTCCCAAGCCCGTCAACAGGGCTCCTGCACCCCTCCAAATGGGTCTCGAGCCTACTTTCCCACCAACAACAAAACGACCTCCATTTTTCAATTTGACTAACCCAGCTAACTCAATCTACACTGACCCCGGGTCCCTTGGGCGGGAGTCACTCCTCCCCCCAATCACTCATCGCACCATGCATTCCCCATTCGCTCCACTCACACAGACCCGCTGGCCTCTCACTCACCAAGCACATGCTTCCAATTCACTCACCAACAACTCTTCAACACACACACCACTGAACTCTGCCATCCTTCTAACTACATCCCCTAACTAACTCGTGCTCCCACGTCGTCCCTTAAACTACAGCACGTTCCTTTTAACACTACGTAGCTAAACTACGTCCCCTCTACACATTCACAAGTCTGTCACGGTCTCCAAATAATCCCATTAATCAATTTCCCAACCTAAATCTGGCTACAATCCCTCTAACTAATCCATTCCACGGACTCCATGAGGACTTACCCCTGCCCCATGAAGTCGGTCTAACTAAGCTAACCCTTCCCCCTAACTAGTTTCCATCCTGTGCCCAGGTAAGGGGGTCTTTCACCCCTTGCCCAGGAATCCTGTACACCCGAAAGTGAGGCTTGTTCTTTTTTTTTTTTTTTCCATGCGCAGCACCTGCGCAGCAACTCAGAGCTCGCGCACTTTGCACCTGCCCGTGACGTCATGCAGCTGCACGTGTTCCTCGTCCCTCCTTGGACGGTGCCATCCGGCAGAGATACCCCTACTGCCGGATTCCAACCCCACGTGCAGCCATGACGTCACCGTGCGCATATAAAAAAAACACAAGCCACACGTCTCGAGGGGTTCCCCACGCGAACACATGTGCTTTGCCCGTTGGAGCTTAACACACACGATCGCGTGGAGAACCCGTCCGGTCCAAATCCATTTACCTGCCTAACTTTGTCCGTCCGCGGGATCGGCAAATCCACCGCGTGCGTTTCCGGACCGGGACTTCACTCTCGCAAGCGAGCACGTGGTGGTCTCGTGCGTTGCACAGCACGAACCGCGTGCTCACTGCTGGGTGAACCTGGCACGGTCCTCGAAACAACTACAGCCGCTACTCGGCTTTCTTTCTTCTCATGTCGCTGTCTCCGTCGCCATTCCACACACGCATACCTGCGTGTCACGACGCACACAGTCCACACCATCACATTCACACGGGAAGACGCGGCTGCGTGCTCCCGCATGCCAACCGACATCTCCCTCTCATACCGCTCTCTCACACACACGGTCTCCCTGGCACACAGCGACCTTGCACACGGCCGTTCACTCACGCGTGCCTCACTACTCACACAAACCATACTACTCACACGTGGTGCTCCATTCACTCGCGCGGGGGCACTCACCCGCGGTGCCTCACCCACACACGCGAGGGCACTCAACCGCTGTGCCTCATCCACACACCGTGCCTCATCCACACACGGTTCCTCACCCACACACGCGGGGGCACTAACCCGCGGTGCCTCATCCACACTGGCCGTTTCACTCACACACACGGCCTCTTCCACACACGGTGCCTCATCCACACACGGCGTGCTGGGAAGCACGTACTCCGGCACCATCGCCACCACACCACTCACACACGGGGTCGCTTCGACACACGGTGCCGCACTCACACCTTGCACCACACACACAGGGACAACCACACTGGGGATTTGTGTCCCCACAAGGGTCTCCGGGGCCTCTATACCCCCCAAGCTCTCTGTGCACCTGTCCACAGCACTCGTCCCCTCAACCTCGCAAAGCACGACCGAACTCACCTGGTCGTGACTCGCCTCAAGGGGGCATACTCCCTCCCCTCGTTCCTGGAGGAGGCCATCCCGCTGCTCGCACCGGGTCCCTACACGCTCCGCGAGCTCACCCCCATTATCCTCCACTACCTCCGTGTGTGTGTGTGCGTCACTTACCCCGTCTTCCTCGTGTAGTCTTCCCTCTATCGTTCCCATCTCCCGTGTCTCTGCCAACTCTTCACCCTTTACCTCCCTTGTCTCAACTATTATTTCTGTTGTCGTCACCTCGTGTCTCGTCTCACACGTTTTGGTCTCCCCATTTAATTTTTCCCTTTCGGTCATCGTCACGACCCTCGCCCAACACGTTCCACGAATTATTTTTTCACCCGCCTCCACCGCGGGCCTGTCAGCCGTTGCACCCCCACCCAGCTCGTTTGCTCCCACACGTGGAGTCGCCATTCCCAGCTCCCTGGTCACGGCCTTCATGCCCGCCTGCAGGCATCGGCCCATGTTCTGCGTCTCACCCCGTAGTTCTTCTGACTGACGAACACCGTCCTTTTCTCATTTGCTGTGTATTCGCATCCATCGTCGTTTTCACTTCATTCATTTGCTTGTTCATGTCTTTCATTTCATTTTTCATTTCATTTGTGTTTGCATCCATTTTTTCGATCATTTTCGCATTCATCTTTTCGTTCATTGCCGCCAGCATGGCGCATAGCTGGGCCATGTCGGATGCACTCAGGTGAGCCGTTCCGGCAGGGATCGGGGAAGGGTTTTGGTGGAGAGGGGGGGGAAGGTGTCATACACTGCGGCCGCTGCCGCACCCACCTCGGGCCCTGGGTTCAGTTGGGCGAGTCCGTGTTCCTGCACAATCAACATTTCCTGCTCGGGGATTCCATCCTGGACCATGGACTCTACATTATTACACATATACATTTCTAATACCCCCGGCTCCCGCTCGCCTTGAGACGCCATCTTGCTTCTCGTGAAGGGTTAATTTGCTCGCTCGTAATTTGGAGGGAATCGGGGGTCGCTTCTCTCACCCCTGGACCGATTCCCGTAAATTTAGCCGGAGACAGGAGAGCCCGTTTTCCTGTTCTCCGATACCAGTGCCGCGAGGAGGGCGATGAATTTGTATCGCACGACCTGACACCAGTGTTGCGGTTTTCGCGCCCGCCGGCGTGCGACGGCCACGTAACTCGAATCGCGGCACGTCGCCCACCGGACGGACAATCCAGTCGTGACCCTCTCGGACTAACGCCGGGAACCAGTCACGGGTGGACCTTTCGGTCTCACCGCGATCGAGCCAATCAGCCCCCGCGTGGGATAGGGTTGCTCGCCAAATTCGAACTACCTAAGTACCCACGCGGAGGGTAGACCGGGCGATCGCACCTCGCCGCAGGTCGACTTCGGACACGGGCCACTTAAGCGACCCGTTCCGTACTATCAGAATAACCGAGCGGTGTTATCGTCGACCTCGACGGTTCGATTAATTATCGGGCGTACTCAGCCCACTACCAACCCTTTACGTGAAGCAAGATGGGGATTCAATGGAGGAAAAGACGAAGCGAAACGGGAGAACAGTTCAACAATAAAGCACATTTATTCGCGGCACACGGGAAGCACACAAATACAATTCCACCAAATGCACACAAAAAAGAAAACACAATTCCATTTACACAAAAAGCAAACATAAAAGTGAAAACACAGTGCAGAGCTAATACCGACTACCGAGCACACGGCAACACTTATACAATTCTACTTCACAGACGGCGCCGACAACACATACCCAAAACCAAGGAAAAGAAATCCCCCAAGAATGGGGCAGGCCTGAGGCCGAGACCGGGTCGGGCCTACCCGTCTGGTGATGAGACGCGGAGCGGCGATGGCCCCGCAACCCGCGGGCCTCGTGGACAGTGCCTGGCAGGGGGTGGGAACGGGGCCCCCTTGGTCGCACTATCTCAGCGCGGGGAACAGGAGGGGGTTGCTGATGCTCGGGGTATAGAGGATCTTTATTATGTGCGACGAGCGTCTCCACCTCGGCCAGGTCGCGCTGTCGGCCTCCCTCGGGTGCAGCTTCCTGCACGACGCGAGCACCCCCTCGTCTGGTGTCGCCGCCTTTCCACAGCTCCGTCCCCTCCGTTCCGACTCCACCGCACACGACGAGCAGCTCCACCGCCCGCGAAGTCTTGACCCTCTGCTTCCGACTCTCCTCTTCTTGACTCTCCGACCCGTTCTTGTTTGCGACTCTCTCTCCTTTTGCGACTCCGACTCTCGTTCTGCTGACTCTCTCGTTCTTTTATCCCCCCGTAACTTCGCCTTTGACCCCCTCCCTTTGACCTTTCACCTCGCTCCCCATTGGCCCGAGAAAAAGTGGGCGTGAAGGCTTTTTGATCCACAAATTTGCATATATCGATCGCCCTGGGGGCGGGGCCAAATCGCCCCTCGCTCACCGATTGGACGGCAAAAAGTGGGCGTGTGTCGTTTTTGATCCGTTTTTGAAGCAGAAAATCCGTGATTTTGTACACGCTGTTCAACGTGCGCCCTACACGAGTCCAGCATCGGTGCCCATGAGTGGCGCGAGATGACGGTGATGCGATGGTGGCGAGTTGTGACGGTAAAGGTCATGGCGGTTGTGGTGAAGCGGCGTTGTGGTTGGTGGTTGTTGTTGTGGTTGTGATGGTGGCGATTGGTCCAAAATAAAGATAGTAAAAGAAAAACGGCTATCCTGAAGAGTCGCAGCACGTATAAATGACATGTATTCCCACTAGACAACGGGTTTGGGCCTAACTACACATGCACTTACCG
>NC_140972.1:44856223-44858723 GCF_056783735.1 Eptatretus burgeri
ACCAGGCGGAATGAGAACGGAGCCACAGGTTTCAAGGCATGGTGACCTCCTCCTCCCTGAACAGATCTTCTCAGAAATTACTTCTCTCCTTCCACATATTTTTCAAACACACCTAATATCATTGTATTTTGCAGTGCACACACTTCATTGACTCACACTGTTGTCCAGCATCAACTGAGTCTGCAACAGTTATTTTCAGACCTCGTATAACACGTATAACACGCATGCACTGCAAGTTCCACCTGCACCTCTCAATCACCCACACCATACACCTTGTTCGTAGCACGTGAGCCAACCAGCTCATGTACGAGTGAGCCCGGGGTCAACACCGTGCCTCACCACCTTTGCTTTATCTGTCCATCACCCTTGCTTATCTTGCTTCCAGGAGTGATTGAGGCACATGTGTGCATAGATTCATGGTAAGATGAATGACTAAGGGGCTTGTGTGTTGAAGGGTAATGTCTTCCTTTGTGACACTGCTTTTGCATTGCAAATGACTGTTTGCTTGTAAATATGTGCCATTTGTTAACATGGCCATTCGTATCCAACCTGCCTGGTTTTCTCTTTCTCATTTGGTTAGACACTAGTGTGTAAGTAGTGGATGGGAGTTTTGCCTCGCAGTTTCGCTACAGTTAAAGATCAGCCGATATCCCACTTACGGTTCAGCTCGGCAATTTTAGATTTATAAGAGTGGGACATCGAGAACACGGTTCACCATCTGGGAGGATTCATTTGCCAGAAAGGTAACACGTGAATTGGATGCAAGGACACTATCTAAATTGATCGTCTCAGATGGCATCCGTAGTTGCTCAACAACCCGTTGTGCTGTGGAGTTATCTGTGGCTCATTGGCTTTAGGGTCAAAGTTCCGGAACCCGGTTCGAGAAGCCACTCATTAACCTGCCGGACCCAAACAGACAGATGTGATTGGGTCTTTGTTCATATATGTGTATATTTATATAAAAAAAAAAAAAAAATATATATATATATATATATATATATATATATATGTGTGTGTGTGTGTGTAGAAAGAACCACACATCTCTCACCTGTGAATGGAGGGAAAAAAAACCAATCAGCTCTCACCTTATCAATTAAACCCAGATGGCTAGGATTATATAAATAAATCGACTGCTCCCCTGCTCTTCCAACTGGAGAAAGCTGCATAAAGCAACCATAAAAGGCTACCCAAGGTGAGCCCTTTGCTGTTTCAAACCCATCCCAGAGTTCCTCCATAGCAGTAAAGACATTCACAAATAATACACACATTAGAATCCCAATGCCACACACCCCCTGAGTTTCCGACAAAAATGCATACCAATGAGGCTCCCAAGCATGTACCATGTGCAAACGTCCTAAGCAGTCAATACATAAATGATAAAGAAAGACCCATCTACATCTCTCACCTGTGAATGGAGGGAATAACCAATCAGCTCTCACCTCATTGATTAAACCCAGGTGGCTAGGATGCTAACCAAGCTCAAATGAGCTAAGATCCTCGTCCTCTTAATGATGACGTCATAAAAACGAATATGACGTCATTGTGATGTATCAGGTTTGCGATAAATTATCTGTGCTAATGCCTGGCTTGATTCCCGCAAACAAAATTCAAACAGCTTGCCTAGTTTCGGAGATAATGGTATAGGCGATTTCCATTAGCGGCGATATTATGACGTTAACTTTTTTTCTAGGAAGAATTTCCAAAATCGGAGATGGTTACTGCCTGCGAGTGGGCTTTCTGCATATACATGGCAAGTTTCACGAAGATCCGATGAAAACTCTGGGTTGTGAAACAAAAAGTCCAAAAATAGGAATGACGTCATAAAAATTGATATGACGTCATAGTGATGTATCATATGTGCGGTCATCTCTGCTAATGTCCTGTTCGATTCCCGCAAACAGAATTCAAAAAGCTTGCTATGTTTCAGAGATAATTTTTGAGGCGATTTCCATTAGCGGAGATATTTTGACGTCATAACTTTTTTTTTCTCGGAGGAATTTTCGAAATCGGAGATGGTTACTGTCTACGTGGGGTATTTTTACACATATACACCAAGTTTCAGGAAGTTTCAATGAAAACTGTAGGCTGTGAAACAAAGAAGTCCACAAGAACAAGAACGCGAGTAAGACTTAGAGATCCTCCACGAGGATCTAAAAAACAAATCGACTCCTCCCATGGTGTTCTAGCCAAAGAAGCTGTGAGATCAAGAGGGATTGACAGACAGAGCTCTTTCACGATTCTGTGGGTGGTGGTGCATGGCCGTTCTTTGTTGGTGGAGCGATCCATCTGGTTGATTCCGATTATGAGCGAGACACCGACACACCAACTAGTTCTGCGACCCAGCCAGAATGTCGTTATGGGGCATGGTGTGGCCGGCGAACTAACTTCTTTGAGGGACGAGTGGCAATAACAGGTCTGTGATACCCTTCGATGTCTGGGGCCACACGTGCACCACACTGGACGGATCAGTGTGCACCTTGCCCTTCGCCGACAGGCTCGG
>NC_140972.1:44863723-45001223 GCF_056783735.1 Eptatretus burgeri
CGTCGCCCACCGGACGGACGATTCAGTTGTGACCCTCCT
This sequence comes from Eptatretus burgeri, assembly GCF_056783735.1. NCBI lineage: Eukaryota > Metazoa > Chordata > Myxini > Myxiniformes > Myxinidae > Eptatretus > Eptatretus burgeri. The sequence continues at coordinate 44,863,763 of NC_140972.1, forward strand.
GGGATTACCACCAGAAACCAGTCACGGGTGGGGGTTTAACCCCACCACCACCCAGTCCGCAGTCCACCCGTGCGAGATAGGGTAAATCGCCGAAAGTTGATATATCTATGGTACTCGCACGGGTAATCTGCCGAGGGATGGGACCACGCCACAAGCAGACTCCGGACACGATTTGTGTCTCCTAGTTTCTCTCCTAGTCTCCTGTGCCTGAGCCTGTGTCTCCTCTCCGAGTTTCAAGCTTCACCCGGTTTCGAGCTTCCTCCTCGTTTCGAGCTGCCTTCTCAGTTTTCCTGCAGCGGCCTTGTTCTGCAGGCTGTGTTTGCCTGTCCACCTTTGCCATGCCATGCCTACTGCCCATGTTTACCAGCCCCCATTTACAACCAAGAGCCAGGACTCCCAACGCCCACACCTTTTGTAGGGTGGGGCTCCGCCCTTCGCCCCGCCCCGTTTCTGGCTCCACCTCCCTTCTGGAAGCTTCCCAAAAAGGGGCGTGTCCTCTCGTTCCCCCCTCACCGCGCCGTGCGGGGGACGAGGAAAGTCAGTTTTGGCTCGGGGCCAGGGAATTATTCCCCCAAAATCAGGCCCCCACCTTTTTTCACCTTTGACCTCTGGCTCTAATCGCACCTCCCCCATGCCAAAGCACGGGCGTTTTGGGCAGGAGATCTTGGCGGGAGATATTTAAGCTGCCACTCCGCTCCGTTTGATCCGTCCTGCGGAGATCGTGACCGCATGTTGAATGGCAAGTGGCGAAGATGTGGTAGCGTAGTTGTGGAAGGTGGCGTCGTGGTGTGAATGGCGTGATTGTTGGCGTCGTGTAGTGAATGGCGTGATCGTTGAGATGTTGGTTGTGGCGATGTTCGTTGTTGTTCTTGCACCAAATTAACGACAGCAAAAGAAAAACGACTCAATGAAGAATCGCAGCCCGAATGGATCACATATATTCCCTCTAAACAACGGGTTTGGGCTAACTACACATGAACTTACTGATATATCTCACCTGAGGACCCTTTATGATGTAATGCGACTTTCCACAGCCGTAACACAACCCCTCCCCTTTTTACAGACTCGTCCGAGTCGTCAAATTCTCGTGTGCCATCATGTGTAGTTCTCCCCTAATACGTTTTACCTTCGGATCCCTGAGTGCGACATTCATGGTATTCGTGTCCCCAAAATAAATAACCTGAGGGTTGAGTAACTAACTAACAAACACACTCATCCGGACGACATAAATAAAATGCCGACGCTAACACATACATGCCGGGGGTGCACTCATTTTCACAATAAAACTTCATCTTATAAATTACACTAAACCATGGCCCAGGATCAATGGACTCTGCAGGCAGAAAAAGTCAAAAGAAAACTGGTGCACGGGCCGCCACTGCAGGCCCGTGTTGTAGCTGCCAACAGGACAGTCCTTGCAAATCACGACGATCCCGGCGCACATGGTAATGAACAAGGGGGGGAGCAAATCAAAACAGAACGGGGGCTGGTAAACGTGGGCAGTAGGCATGGCATGGCAAAGGTGGACAGGCAAACAGAGCCGGCAGACGATCCGACCGGCACAGGCCTCGCAGCAAAACAACAGCCGATGAAATTGGCCGGCCTCTTGCCGTGTAGTGCAGGTTAGTGGAGGGAGTGCGGTGGTGCTGGCCACATAGAAGGCGGGCTCAGACCTACCTAAACGTCTCCCTCCCAACCTATCGCCTTTGCCTGTCGCTGTCCATACCCACCCCCTAAATTGTCAAAAACCCAATTTAGCCCCCACTTATTTTTTTGTTTGTTTTTATTCTCACTTCTATACTTCCCCACTATAAATCATCCCCTAACCCCCTTTGCTGTCTCTGTTCGGCTAACCTATCCTGTCCTAGCCTACTCCCAACCCCTACGTTCCCTTCCTGGAGGGAATGAGGGAGGGCTAGCGTCCTGCGTCGAGGCCCAATAAAGCCTCAAGATGGCCTCCTTGGAATTCAGCGTTCAACTCAGAATGGGTCCAGCGGCCCACGACGAGAGCGAAGAGATGGATGGTGCGGAGGGGTACACTTCCAAATGTACCCTAACCATTAACCTGTTAACTACCCCGGGCTTTCCAAAAGCGCCTCTCGCTTAAACTATCGGTTCTAAAAACCCCAGATTCCCGTCGCCTGTGTTGGTGTCCTCGCAATTTCGGGCTATGCCCTCTAATTTTCCCTTGTGCCCTTGCACGGTTTCGTGGCTGGGACGCGTGGCTCCCTTGGCAGGCACTACCCTCTGCCGATTCTCTAACTATGGCACCCCCGGGCACTACACTGCCTCCGAGCCTACCAGCTCCCTAAACACCGGGGAGTGCTCTCCCTGGCGACTCCCCTGAAACGCTCACGTGGCAGGCTGGTGCCCGGGCCCCTTCCCTGGGTGCCCGTGTCCAATGCTCTGCCCACGCGGCTAACGGCACCCCGGGCCCCCGCATCATGCGGACGCACCCGTGCCCACTACACTATCCCGGCCCCCCATGGGCCCTTGGCCTACAGTGGCCGACTAGCCCGGTGCCCGGGGTACCCACTCAGCGATACTCACCTTTCGCAGCCACGCTCCCAGCCCATCAACAGTGCTCCTGCACCCCTCCAAATGGGTATCGAGCCTACTTCCCCACCAACAACAAAACGACTTCCATTTTGTCAATTTATCTAACCCAGCTAAGTCGCTCTACACTGACCCCGGGGTCCCTTGGGCGGGAATCACTCCTCCTCCCAATCACTCATCGCACCATGCATTCCACCTTCACTCCATACACACAGACCCGCTGGCCTCACTCACTCAACAAGCACATGTTGCCACTTTTCACATTCCATCACACACATCGCTGAATCCTGCCATTCCTGCTCACTAAATCCCCTAACTACCTTGTGGTCCCTCATCGTCCCTTACAATATAGCACGTTCCTTTTAACACAACGTAGCTAAGCTACGTCCCCACTACACATCCACAAGTCTGTCACTGTCTCCAAAATGTCATCAACTCATTTCCCAACCTAAATCTGCACTAACATCCCTCTAACTAATCCATTCTACGGACTCCATGAGGACTTACCCCTGCCCCATGAAGCCGGTCTAGCTAAGCTAACCCTTCCCCCTAACTAGTTGTCTCCTGTGCCCAGGCAAGGGGGTCTTCCACCCCTTGCCCAGGAATCCTGTTCACTCGAAAGCGAGGCCTGTTTTTTTTTTTATTCGCGCAGCACCAGCGCGGCAACTCGCAACCTGCGCACCTTGCCCGTGACGTCATGGCAGTTGTTCACACACCTCGTCCCTCTTGGATGTTACCATCCGGCAGGGATTCACCCTCCTGCCGGATTCCAAACCCCCACATGTAGCCATGACATCACCCTGCGCATTCAAAAAAAACAAGCCTCGCGTTTTGAGGGGCTCCCCACACGAACACATGTGCTCTGCTTGTCGGAGCTTCACAAACACGCTCACGTGGAGAACCCATCCGGTCCAAATCCGTAATCCTGCCTAACCTTTGTCCGTCCGCGGGATCGGCAACATTCACCGCTGGCGTTTCCGGACCGGGTTTCACTCCCGCAAGCGCGCAAGTGGCGGCCTCGTGCGGAGCACGGCACGAACCTCGCGCTCATCGCCGTGCAAACCCGGCGCAGTCCCCATTGCAGCTACGGCCGCTACCCGGCCTCTGTCCCTTATTTGTCTCAGTCTCCGTCGCACTCTCGCGCTCAAGCTCCATTCAACCCACACACACCTGCGTGTTACGACGCTCACACACCACGACATTACACTCACACCGGGAGGCAGCCGTGTGCTCCCGCATGCCGACCGTCATCTCCCTTGCATACCGCTCTCTCACACACACGGTCCCTCTTGCACTCGGCCGTCCACCCGCACAAGTGGTTCCACTCACACACGGTGTGCTGGGAGGCACGCACTTCGGCACACTCGCCACCATACCACTCACACATGGGGTCGCACTCACACCTTGCACCACACACACCGGGACAATCACACTGGGGAATCGGATCACCTCTTGGGCTCCCGGGGCCTCCATGCCCCCCAAACTGCACGTGCACCTGTCCGCTGCACTCGCCCACTCAACTCCGCGAAGCACGACCGGACCCACCTGGTCGTGACCAGCTTCAAGGGAGCACGGCGTCTCCCTCCGTTCCCGAAGGAGGCTATCCAGCTGCTCGCACCGGGTCACAAAACAGTCCGCCAGCTCCCCCTCATGGTCCTCCACTACCTTAATGTGCGTGTTCTGTTCCTTTAACCCCGTCTTTATCGTGCAGTCTCTCCTCTATTTTTTCTATCTCCCACGTATCTATACATTTTATTTCTATTGTCTCTTCCTGGATCTTCGTCTCTGTTTTCTCCGTTTTACTTAATTCAGTTTCGACTCGGTCTATCTCCCGTGTCTCTGGCAATACTTCTACTTCCTTCTTTGTTTCTGTTGCTTCCCTCTTCTCCATTTATATTTGTGTCTCCTTTATTTGGGTTGGTCCCAATTGTTCCTTCATCTGACGAGTGGCGTCGATCAAGTCCTGCACCACCAACATTGCTCCTTGTGGTGATATCACACGTCCCACCTTATTACGTTGTTCTACTTCCTGGCTCCTTTTGAGTCGTTCCTCCTCTGGGAACTTCCTGAGTTCTTCGTTCTCCCTCCGGAGTTTTTCAATCTCCGTGGACTCCAATCTTGCTCCCCGTTTTAGTTGTTCAATTTCCAACTCACATTGTTCTTGTTTTCTGCCCCACAGTTTCTCCTGCTCTTCATTCTCCAATCTCATCATTTCTTTCAATTGGCTCATTTCCTTCCTGTGTTTCATTCGCTGCTCTCTCACTACTCTTCCTTGTTTCCTCTCCTGTCCTTCCTTCCTTCTCCATTTTCGTGGTTTTCTTCATTTGGTTAATTTCCCTTTTGTGTTTCATTCGCTGTTCTTTGTCTATCTCCTTGCACTCCAGCCTTGCCTTTTCTTCCAATTGGTCGAACCTCGGCTTCATGTTCTTTTTGTTTTCTATTCCACAGTTCCTCTCGTTCTTCCTTCTCCAATCTCGTTGTCTCCTTCAATCGCCTGATTTCTCCTTCCTGCTTCATTCCTTGCTCCTTCACTTTCTCCTCGTATTCCAACCTATTTTTTTTCCTTTTGTCGTTCAGTTTCAAATTCATACTCTTTCAGTTTTCTATTCCACTGTCTTTCTTGTTCCTCATTCTGCAATCTCATTATTTCCTTCAATTTCCTTCTCCTGTCTCATTCGTTCTTCCTTCATTACTCTTTCTTGCATCTCATTCTGCAATCTCGTGGTTTCCTTCAATTGGCCGATTTCCTTCTCCTGTCTCATTTGTTCTTCCTTCATTACTCTTTCTTGCATCTCATTCTGCAATCTCGTGGTTTCCTTCAATTGGCCGATTTCCTTCTTCTGTCTCATTCGTTCTTCCATCATTACTCTTTCTTTGTTTTGGTGTTTCTGTAACTCAGAAGCTTTCTTTTCCAATTCCTTTCTCATCTCCGCACACTCCGACTTTGCTTTGGCTTCTAATTGTTCAATCTGCTCATTGTGGTCCCTTAACGTTTCATTCTCCGTTCTCTTCCTTTCCCCTTTGAACGTCCTCAGTTCGTTTTGTAATTTCTTCTCTTTGGTTTCATGTTCCAGGGCCTCATAAACTTTTTTTCCATTTTTCCTCACTCTCTTCATTCCTTTTCTTGCACATCTCATCCCTTTCCCTGCTCACCTCACCATACTCCAAGCTTGCTCTTTCTTTCAATTGTTCCCTATCTTCCTGTTCTCTTTTGACTTCTTCGTCGAGTCTTCTGTCCCGAACGCCTTGTTCTACCTCACGCTCTAGTTTCTTTTCTTTCAAAATAGTGTTCACATTTTTTCTCTTCCAACTTTTTTCCCATTCTTCTTGACATTTCCCATTCTTCGCCTGCCATGACCACGTGGTTTGAAACGGTGTCTGAAAACACTCGTCTCGTGACGTGCTGTTCGCCATGCTATAAATAGCAGCTCACTCCGTGCTGCGCTGAGGTGCGATCGCGCCGCCATTGTGCGACTCGGTTTGCCGGCAAAGTCCGTGCTCAATAAATGAGGGTGAGCTCCCCGGTAGATTTAAATTACAAAAAGTACCATCCCAGGCCATGGATTCAATATTACTACACATATCTAATACCCCCGGCACCCGCTCGCTTTGAGACTCCATCTTATTTCACGTAACGGGATTAATTTTTAAAAAGCTCATAATTTGGAGGGAATCGGGGGTCGCTCCACTCACCCCAGAACCGATTCCCGTAAATTTAGCTTGGAGACCGAGGTGGATTTGAATCTCACTCCCGGACACCAATGTAACGAGGAGGGGGATGAGTTCGTATCCCACTCCTGACACCAATGTTGCGAATTCGCGCCTGCCGGCGTGCGATCGGCCACGTAACTCGAATAGCGACCGTGTCGCCCACCGGATGGACAATTCAGTCGTGACCCTCCTGGGACTACGGCCAGAAACCAGTCACGGGTGGGGGTTTAACCCCACCACCACCCAGTCCGCAGTCCACCCGCGCGAGATAGGGTAAATCGCCGAAAGTCGATATACCTATGGTACTCACACGGGTAATCTGCCGAGGGATGGGACCACGCCACAGGCCGACTCCGGACACGAACCGCTTAAGCGGTTCGTTCCATATTACAGGGATAACAGAGCGGAGTTAATCGACAGCCTTGACGGTTCCGATTAATTACCGGGATGTTGAAACCCACTACGAATCCCTTACGTGATGCAGGATGGAGAGTCAATTAAAAGAAGGAGACAAAGCAAAGCGGGAACAATTGGACAAGCACATTTATTCCGCACCACACGGCAGCACGGAAGGCACATATAATACAGTAATACACCAAAATCAATACACAGGAATACAATAAAACCAAAAGAAACACGTATGCAGTGGTAAAGAAACAAAAGCAATGCACGAACGCAGATCTACTACCGAGTAGGACTTACACACGGCAACACTTACACAGTTTTACTTCACAGATTGGCGCTACCTACAGACATTTACACAAAAACCCCAAAAGAAAAGAAGTCGCGACTTCCCTGGGCGCGTCGTCCAGCCTTGGCGACCGCAGCCTCGAGTCCCTCTGGCGTGGTGCACAGAGCTCGTGCCGCGCGTAGCTCGCATCGTCCGCCCGACAGCTCGGAAGGGGTTTTAGGGGGAACTGGACTGGGTTTCGCCGCTATCTCGGTGCGGACGGGGTGGGGAATGGCAGGCGCTCTGTCCAGGGACTGCACTGACTGGTTTGAGAAGCCCCGTGCTCAACCGAACCACGAACAGAACGGACGATGCACACACAGTACGATCCTTGCTCCGACAGTCTTGAGCCTCTCCAAGTTTCGAGCTTCTCCCGGTTTCAAGCTTCCTTCTCAGTTTCGAGCTTCTCCCAGGGCGATCCGATGCACACACCAAGAGCAAGGACTCTCCACCCCTTGACAACCGACCGAACAAGAGCCCAACTCGAACCGGGACAAGGGAACAACCAACAACGACTCTTCACGCCTCGACAACCGACCGAACAACCGAGAGCCAGGACTCTCCAGGCCCACACCTTTTGTAGGGTGGGGCTCCGCCCTTCGCCCCGCCCCGTTTCTGGCTCCACCTCCCTTCTGGAAGCTTCCCAAAAAGGGGCGTGCCCTCTCATTCCCCCCTCCCCGCGCCGTGTGGGGCAAGAGGAAAGTCACTTTTGGCTCGGGGCCAGGGAATTATTCCCCCAAAATTAGGCCCCCACCTTTTTTCACCTTTGACCTCTGGCTCAAATCGCACCTCCGCCATGCCAAAGCGCGGGCATTTTGGGCAGGAGATCTTGGCGGGAGATATTTAAGCTGCCACTCCGCTCCGTTTGATCCGTCCCGCGGAGATTGTGACCGCACGGTGCTCGTTGAATGGTGAGTGGCGAAGATGTGGTAGCGTAGTTGTGGAAGGTGGCGTCGTGGTGTGAATGGCGTGATTGTTGGCTTCGTGTAGTGAATGGCGTGATCATTGAGATGTTGGTTGTGGCGATGTTCGTTGTTGTTCTTGCACCAAATTAATGACAGCAAAAGAAAAATGACTAACTGAAGAATCGCAGCCCGAATGGATCACATATATTCCCTCTATACAACGGGTTTGGGCTAACTACACATGAACTTACCGATATATCTCACCTGTGGACCCTTTATGGTGTAATGCGAATTTCCACAGCCGTAACAATATATATATATATATATATATATATATATATATATATATATATATATATATATATATATATATATATATATATATATATATATATATATATATATACACACACACACACAGTGAAATATACCACAAAGCCTTGTTCAAGTCAATGTAATGGGCGAGGAAAAAGCGGTTAAACTATCTGGAGCTAGTAGTGTGCAACCACAATTTTACATTCACCACAGGAAAATTTGGGAATATCGGGCGACTTGACGAAAAGGCCTCAGGCCCGTCACTAAGAGGACGGATTCGGATCTTCACTTGTAGCCTTGTATTCTTGTAGCCGGATTCGGATCTTCACCAAAATCTAATTGGTTCGTCCTCGTCACACACCCAACATGGCCACCAAGTTTAATCCGAATCCGTCCACAACTTTTTGAGATATCATGCTATTTATCGTTTTTGGTCTTATCTCTCAATGGAGAAGAATCACTTTAAAAAGTCTCGTAGTCCGATCCGGATCCAGATTTTCACCAAAATCTACTTAGGTCATCCTTGTCACGCACTGAACCTGTCCACAAAATTTCAGCCAGATCCGTCCCCAACTTTTTGAGATATCCCGTACATAAACAAACAAACAGAAAGCGGGTGAAAACAACCTCCTTCACCTTCGGTGGTGGTTTATGAGTAATTAAGTCTCCTCTATCGGAATTGTAGAAGGCGACTTGCAAACCCAACCTCAAGGGCAGTGTACAGAGCGTTTATTGAAATAACAATAAATACAAGGCGCAGGGAGGTAAAATTTATTACAAGTGATGTGCAACGTGTGCACACTAAAATTAATGTTAATTTACATCCATAGGATGTCGAATAAATAAATAGATTGTTGCGGATCCGGGGTGACGGGAATCTGACCCGGTCCGAGGTGCCAGCCTCGCCACCGCCATCTCCGGGAGTCTATAACGCCGGCCGACTCAGCACAGGCCTCGGGTCACGCATCTTCAATCGCGATACCAACGTAATCCTGTACCTTACCAGTTGGGGAGATAGAACCCCTGGCTACAGACTGGCTTTGTCAGTGACCGAGCAGAGTCTACCAGCCTGTAACCACTTTGGCCCTATATGCCAATCGAACGGATCGTTCCTCGACGCGACACGAATTAATCCATAGCGGCAACTGCATAAGAATTAACCAGATTTATTGGGGAACATCAGGGATCACAACACAAGCAATAAACACAATGGTTTTATTAACAATCAACCCGTTCTTATCCAGGGAACCATGGCTAAAGGTTTCGAGGGGATTACTACAAAATATGCCTTACACAACACGTGCAAACAAAAGACAGACAGACAAACAGCATGCATGCAGGACAAGACAGAGTACTTGGTGATGGCTCATGGATGAGAGGACCGTGTCCAAAAGCACGAATGTCGCTTGTAACAAGCGGTGGTGTCCACGGGTGAAAACTCCCGCTCCAACGTGCCGCGCGGCAAGAATGTGGCGGCGCAGTGCCTTTCCTGCGCAAGTCATCGCGTGCTCTGACCTCGCGTAGGGTCGAAGATGGGCCTCAGCGGATCTCCCTCACGGTCCAGCACACAAATCCCCGCCTGGCCTGTCCTCCAAACAAGGCACCAGTCGAGGTCCGAGTTCCACGGGCGGATCTACAAACTTGTTGCGCCGTTGGTGTCAGTAGGGACCGTCTGAAGGTCCGGCGTCTCCTCTCCGGCCTTCCCACCTCAAAGCCAGACTCCCGCTTCATCCTCTCAGTTCCTCTCTCGGTCGAATCACCGACGTGCAGGTCGGGTCAGCGTCTCTCCCGGCAGATCCAAACGGTGCCTCCTTCGTTCGCTCGCCTCGAAGCGACTCCGAGCACGCCTCGAGAACCCGGCCGTTCCTCACACACAGCACTCCTCATGTTCCCTTTTCTTTTCTCGCTTCTCTCAGCGAAGCCCGTTTCCAAACTGAGAACTCCTTTTTGCTTTCGTTTCTTTTTCTTTGTTCGCCTCGACACACGCCTGTTGCGGCGACTCACTCCAAAAAAAAGCTCCGCCCCTTCGCATCACTTCCTTTCCAGGCCACACCTCTCGCTCTACACCACTCCCCTCCCGTTCGTACAGGAGAGGAAAAAGAATAATCTCTCATTTCACCACTGTGTGAACATAAAAACAGTCTTTTACACCTCCCGACACACACATATCCTCCTATATACCAAACAACCTATCTAAACAGGCATTTAATGGGGTATCTGAGCTAATCCCATACTTAGTAATCCCATTAAGGGCCATTTCTGTAACAATATAAACACATCTGACGCTAGGCCGAGGCTTCAGACTTTGGCACACCAATGAGGCAATTTCACCCATCATTTCTGTCAGCCTTTTATACATCCCTACGTGTGTCTGTCTGTGTGTCTGTCTGTCTGTCTGTGTATCAGTGTCTGTGTGTCTGTGTGTCTGTGTGTCTGTGTGTGCGTGTGTCTGTGTGTGCGTGTGTCTGTGTGTGCGTGTGTCTGTGTGTGCGTGTGTCTGTGTGTGCGTGTGTCTGTGTGTGCGTGTGTCTGTGTGTGCGTGTGTCTGTGTGTGCGTGTGTCTGTGTGTGCGTGTGTCTGTCTGTGTGTGTGTGCGTGTGTGTGCACGTGTGCGCGTGGGCGAGTCTGTGTGTGTGTGTGTGTGTGTGAGACAACGGATTGAATCGGTTGGGTGAATTGAAACCCTAACTACACCAACACAAAACCCCATTCATCTCTTACGTCATGTTTCTCAAGCCATTGAACCCAATTCAATCCATTACCCGATTTAAGCCGTTTCTCCATTCACACAACCCCATTCCTTCCCAATTCAACGAAAGTAGTCTTAAGTTTTTTTTTGAAACGGCACAATCCACAACTCCCCATTTCCTTTATAATGGTACAATAACAAACGACCCAGTATAACCCTTGCCAATAAACCAAATAAAAATTACAATGGTATAATCTAAAACTCCCCCTTTTTGTAATGGTACAGTCCACACTTTGAATCGGGTGGAGTGTTACCTTCACGGACCAATGAAAGCACGTGGATTATTAGTATTATTACCATTTTCGAAAGAACAACAAAAACAAGCAGTCACGTGATCGTGTTCGTTTTCATACACAACCAAAATAATTGGTTAAATTATACCAAAAGGTCCAATTTGGTCCAACAATCTAAATGATGATCATGACGATTGATAATAACCAACAGTCAAGTTCATTACAAAGCGAAGGGTGTAACGGTTACTGAAAGGCCAAAACCTATGACTTGATCTGGGGCCAGGTCGATCTTCTTGGCGATGGTTTCTTTCGCCGATGACACCGAGATGTCTGGACCGAGATCCGGAAACAGCAAGCAGGCGCTGTTCAATCGATCAGCCAGCTTGACGGCGAGACCCGCCATAGCGTGCTCCTCAAGGCCGAAGGTCTCCACAGTCGCCTCAACAATGTCAATGGCTCGCTCCAAGCTGCTTTAAAAAAAAATTCACTATTTTATTGAAATCCGTCCGAAAGAACGCATCTCTTAACAAGACTCCAATGAATGCATTGTCCTCGTCGTAATCTTCCGACTTTCAGAATATCTTCTTCGTCTTCTTCGTCGTCTTCTTCTTCTTCTTCTTCTTCTTCGTCTTCTTCTTCTTCTTCCTCTTCGTGTTTTCGTCTTCTTTTTCATCTACTTTTTTATTCGTCTTCTTCTTCTTCTTCTTCTTCTTTTTCTTCTTCTTCGTCTTCTTCTACTTTTATTCTTCTTCTTCTTCTTCTTTTTCTTCTTCTTCGTGTTCTTCGTCTTCTTCTTCATCTACTTTTTATTCGTCTTCTTCCTCTTCTTTTTCTTCTTCTTCGTGTTCATCGTCTTCTTCTTCATCCACTTTTTATTCGTCTTCTTCTTCTTCATTCTGTCTTCTTCTTCTTTTGGTGTTTACTGGCGCTGTGAGAGCCGCGAGGCTCTATAAACGCCACGCACCCAAACTCATCGGCCGCTGCAAAATACCAAAATAAAATAAAAAAGGCGGGGGACTTTATCCTGTTCGCCCCCGTTTTCCTTATGAATTTTAAGACCGATTTGCTCTTCTTCTTCTTCTGTTTCCTCTTATAATGTCGAGATACTTCTTATTCCAATTCAATGGCTTCGCGCCATCGTGCTTGTCGTTCTTTCATCCCTCCCATCATTAAGGACGACGTCCACGACGTATCGTTTTTGGCCCAATCTCTCAACGGTGAAGAATCACTGGGAATTAAATAATTCTCGTATCCGGGTTCGGATTCAGATATTCTCCAAAATCAAATCAATTGTCACACCACACCCAACATGTCCAAGTTTCATCGAAATCCGTCCACGGCTTTTGAAGATATCCTGCACACAGACAGACAGACAGACAGACAGACAGACAGACATACATGGGTGAAAACATAACCTCCTTCACCTCCGGTGGCGGAGCTAATTAAAGACCCAGATAAAATCATCGAACAAAATGGGTCGAGACGAGTAAGAATCTCCAGACGACGTTGTGGAGAGCTGCCATTAGTATCATATTGTTGTGGGCCGGGTTCGGCGACGATAGACGACCGCGAGGTGGAGCAGTCGAGTCGTCTCCCACCGAACACCCAGAATTTAGGTCGTGACTCTCGGATAAGTCCGAAAGGTCACAGATCCCTAAGTGGACTGTGGTCGCCAATACTTCGACGGCGTGGAGTGGGGTTAATTGCCGAATTTCAATATACCTAAATACCCACGCCGTCCAACGACCGGGTAAAACCACACCCTCGACCAACTCTGTCCGGACCGAGTCGCAGGTACCGACTTGGATCCGGCGTAACCGAGCAGAGTTACCAGAGCCGCGCCGGTCCCAATGACAACTTACCGACCCAGACGGCCTCACTAATTCTCAAGTCCAAACCATGCTGGGTCAAAGAAAGGACAGAAACGAACTGGAACGAACTAGAACATTTAAACAATTACTTTATTTGCAGGAATAAAAGAAAGGGACGAAGTGTAGACTTATTCACAACTATATACAAGCAAATATTTACAATGATCATAAACACTTAAACAGTTTTACTTTTAGGACGGCGCCATATACAGACACACACCCAAAAGAAAAAGGCCCCAATTGGTCTTTATTCGACCCTCGCAGCCAAGGGGATAGTCGAGCTGGGGGTCAGAGATCTGTCGAAGTACCTGACCGAGTTTGGGCGGCTTGGCCCGTGACTGTACGTGTGGGACCCGTGGTCCGTGGGAGCTTGGATGGTGGATAGCAGATCCAGGGTCGCTCCTTATAGAAGGCCAGCAGAGACTCCAGGCTTGAGAGCTCCAGCAATGATGACAGTGCACCCAAACTGCCTTCCAAGAACTTCAAAGAACTCTCAATAACTCCCAAGGACACGCAAGAACTCTCTGAACTCTCCGAACTCAAACGAGCACAAGAACTCCCCACACACACGCACACTGAGGGTCGCATCGTCCTTTGTCGACCGCTCTGAGCGGGGCGGGGCCTTGGTGGAGCTGACGCGCTGATTGCCCTGATTGGACAGGGACCTCCATGGATCCACCCTTTCTGGGTGGGGTTATGGCCGAGCCAGGAACCCCCCCCCTTGCGTGTCTGTACCCCTCTTGCTAGAGAAACAACGATTTTTCCTCGTGGTATTGGGATGCAGACAAATTCGAGGAAGTCGAATCAAGCACGCGAGGACCACGCCTCGTATGCCATGGCCGCGAGTCGTGGGCGCAAGCGCTGAAAGACACTGTGGCCACAAGTGGAGGGGATCTGGAGATTTAAATAACCTATCTATAAAATAACTCACAGCACACACACGAAATTCCCATTAGACATAGGGGATGGATTCTAACTGTACACGTACTTAACGAAATAACTGAACTACGAGGACTCTGGCTGTTTGTGTGGACAAGGTTTCCAAATCCGTAACAATATTACATGGGTTTTCAGAACTATCTCGTCATGTCGTGCACACCACCATGTTGGTTGTGTTCACTTCCCTGACATCAGTAACTATTTTTTTTTTTTAATTCATTTACATTTTTTTATTTTTTTCATTTCACTGGCAGGGCAATTCAACAATGTGCGCCGTCCCTTGGATGAACGTTAAACGGGAAGTCCCCTCTGCTGGTATTAGTTGGTGGACGTCAAACATACCACGAGGTCCTTCAGGAAAGTGAGCTATCGCCGGAACCCGAAACTCCAAATTTCTACAAGGGGCACTGCATCAGCGGCACAGCCAATGATACTACCCCAGAGCCTTGTGCTGCTGACAAAATAAGTTGACAGACATTTTCAGTTTTATTCTATAAATTCACGTTCGCTGTATACATTTTGTAGACATATCATATGGATGTACTTTATATCATATCCTATATAGACTCACATTTGAATTGCATATACATCGAGGTACTCGTTGAAAAAGGACAACATGTAATACTGGCTACCATCACGTGGCATTTGTGGCCTACGTTGGCACATGTGTGGACAGAGACAAACTTACACAAACGCAATACTGGCTCGTCCAATGAGGGTAATAAACAAATGAGGGCAGCTAAATTGATCTGTGGGAGAAGTCAACCATGTTTATTTTTCCACTTTTAACAGTGGCATAATGACATGCATCTAGTTATCTTGTGTGCCCCCTCATCCAAGATGGATGAAAGTCGAGAAGCATATGGTCAGGATTTTAAAATTAATCTTAATACGAGCATAACCCACGCTCTGCGCGACATGTTGGGGTGGGTGTGTTTGAGAAAGGAAATGATGCAGAGTATCAGTAGTAATTTTACTTTAATGCAGTAAGTGGAATACGATTTCACCGTTTCAGAATCATTTTATTTACTTTTTTTTGTACCATGCACCTCATATGGTCTTTCAGATAATGTAAGCCGAATTTCACGTTACTCGAGCGCAGAAAAGTCGAAGATAGCGCGACACGAAACCCCAAACTCAGAAATAATATGTAAATTGCTGGACATTATGGGAAATTGTCTGAACAATACCTATTGTGTGCAGCCTGTGGCTACATCATATCTCAGGGGAGGGGACAGTTGTGCCACTGATGTGTCAGGTACACAGGTACTCAGTTTGCTGAGCTCAGAAGAATGAGAGGCTGAATAAACTCGATCTGGTTTTAATTTCACAGCCAATCGGCTGAAACTCAAGACCTTAAGCCAACCACCAGCAGACTTGTGTGAAGAATGAGCGTACGAAAGGGTTTGAGGACTCAAGCTTCAGTTCAGCAACCAAAGTAAACCACACGAGAGGGCAATGGCAAACCACCCAGTATAACCCTTGCCCAGCACCGATGCTCTATAAAGCATTGGGATCAAATATTTATTTCATGACCTATCACTCGAAGTAATCATGAAATCCATAGGCTTCCTCACAGACAAGGACTTTGGATTGAAAAGTGTCATTAACAAAATTAAAAAAAAAAAAAAACAAATCGGAGACTGTATGATGTACCAGGGATCCTAAGAGCTGACAAGAAAGCACAGGGACCTCCATGGATCCACCCTTTCTGGGTGAGGTTATGGCAGAGCCGGGGAAAACCCCGCCCCCTCGACTCATGTCTATACCCTTCTTGCGAGAGAAACGATTTTGCCTCATGGTGTTGAATGCAGACAAATTCGAATCAAGCACACCAGGACCTTGCCTCGTATGCTATAGCCACGAGGCATGGGCGCAAGCGCTGAAAGACACTGGCCGCAAGTGGAGGGGATTTTTAGTTTTAACTAAAAAGGAGGTAAAATGACGTCAGGTACACAGGTACTCAGAAGGATGAGAGGCTGAATAAACTCGATCTGGTGTTAATTTCACAGCCAATCGGCTGAAACTCAAGACCTTAAGCCAACCACCTTGACCATCAAATCAGAAGAAAGACAGGGATTTAGTTAACAAACTTATAGCAAAAAAAAAAATTGTTTGAAAGCTTCATTGCCTTTCGAGTTTGAAGATGTGGATGCAAGCTTTTTTTTTTCTTCCCGAGATCGAGATGAGTTCAAGGGAGTCGGGCTTGTCAAATTGCTTTAATTTTCATGGAGTATTCGTCTGTTGAAAAATGTCAATATTTTTTGTTTGTTTTTAATTAAGGAGTACAATTTTTGCTGAAAGGCACAGGCTGCATAATGATTGTTTGCTCAATACATAATGCAGTATGTGGGTTGGAGGGTCTGGGTGTTTGTTGGTACACATTTGATCTGCCATCAGCAGCATAAATGGAAGGAACAAAGCAGTTTACAAATTGCCAAAATTCTCCAATTTAACAGGCGTAAATCGCATTTTCAAATTTGTATCCTTAAACTAGTATAAAATTACAGCCCATTTCCACCACTTCTCCTTCAAGTGAGATTATGCATGCCCAACTCCATTCACCAATGCATGTTGCTCTCTGGATGACAAATTTCAGCACCAAATTATATCGACAGTGTTCTGCCAAACAAATGTTCCCCTTTTTCCATTCCAACAGGCCAACCAGCAAAACAGATCAGCTCCAAATTGTAAAACTTGGAGCAATCAGAGAATGCAGACCTTCAACAGGACTTTTGTGGCAAATAAATGGAAGGGTGGACTAAATGGTCTCGTAAATGTTTGAAAAGGTTCAAAAGAGCCTTAAGACTCACGTTCTGTGCAGACAAAGACAGACCCAAATGCAATACCCTCTACTTTAGCAAGGGTAACAATATTCAGAAATCACTACCTCCACTTCTGGAAGAGGACAATGCCAAACCACACACCAAGCTGTTAAAAAACCCATGATATAGATTGCTCATGTGATGTGGAAAGAGTCACAAGAAACTCACTTTTTTATTTATTCCAATTTTTGCGAGCTTTGTGTCGAACGTGACCAAGATAAAATAAAAGTAACGAGAACAGCAATCTAAACCAATATGCCACCACCCATATTACATAATACTTATACCTTGTTACATTTAAATCCCTTCAGCTGTTCTCAAGCATCACATTTTTACCCGACGACCTCCGACCTCTTAATGCCAAAATTGAATTTTCATCTTTGCATTGTAATAGATACTTTGACCAAGTTCAGTCAAAATAATCACTGGTTCACAAGTCAGCACAGAATTTTTAACCAAGCACAACCTCAAACTCGACCCCAAAAATATCACATCTTTGCATCATTATACACACTTGTTCCACATTTGACTTGGATCCCTTTGGCCAAAGTTATCGCAGTAACAAAACCCATCTCAGATGGACAACCAGAAAACTATGCCTCCGACGACTTTTGGCAGAGGCACAAAAAGAAATTTTTTAAATTGCAAACTTATCCAAGAGCCGATCCAGACAAGATTTTGCTACCAAGTCCCAGCACCAAGTTGCCAATTGACTAACAAGTCACCAACTCTCTGCTGGAAGAATTTCATCACCTTCGAATCAAAAGGGTATATCTGACAATTGAACCTTTGTTAGGTAGAACAGAAACTTGCCAAAGGTTTTGCCCAATCCAGGACTCATACTTGAGCCACCTCACTTGCAAAGTGAGCATGCTATCCTTCACACAACCACAGAATGCATGCAAGGATAAAAAAAAAAGTTCTTCAAAAGGAAGCATTGTCCTGTAACGGTGCACCAAGCTGCAAGTGGCTTGAGTTGACATTTGTGCAAGGTTGTAGTTTGACAAGCCGGTAGGCGGACATGGGTAGTCGCCTACCCAATAGAACCTGACGCGATGGGCCCGTTCGATGGGGAATGACCTGAAGATTAAGCACAAGAAAATTCAGGATTCTAGCTTCAACGGTTAATGCTGCAGATTGTTTTTGTTAAAATACCCCCACATTGAGGATTGCTAGGCAACGGAGGGGTCCATAACAACAGTTCTCACATAACTAGGACATACCATGAACCTACCATACCAGTTTCATGTATATCTGACTCAGTCTGATATAACGAACTTCATTTTTTTTATTGTTTTCGACCAGGGTTCATTCAAAGTCTATCTTCTCCAACAGTTTTCATAGGATCCGGCTGGAAATTTTGACAATATAATATGGCTGAATGTACTGCCCACAATCGCTCGTGGCCCGATTTTTGAAAAAAAATTTATGATTTTTTTAAAATTTCAAAGTCCCGTTGCTTGGCAACGGTGGTGTCCATAGCAACGGTTATCATTTGCACACAACTAGGTCATTGTATGAACTACCCACCAAGTTTCATCGAAATCGCCATTGTATTAACGGAGCACTGGACCGCACAGACAGACAAAGACGGAAAAACTGATAAGGGTAGAACATTAAAAAAAAAAAAAATTTTGACTGGACCGACTACCCAAGAGTCCAAGGTTCAACATCAACAACCCATTTGATTTGACCAGTATGGAGGTAGCCAAGGTAGTTTACATGACCTTGTTTGGATTGCAATGCCAAAAATAAAATCAACTCACAGCAAACTAGGAGAAACTGTAGATAGACCTTTATTTTCAACCACAACTCAACTTGGTCAAGAAATATTACACAAGAAAATGGAGCATAAAAGCAGTTTCACAGTAGAGCGGCTTAAAGGGAAAACTCAAAATGCTAAATACTTTCCAGGAATGGGCATAGAGCTCCATTTTAAGCTAAATGAAAGTGAATCGTGCACAAGCCACCAACTGGCATATATTTCAACAGCAAAACACCTACAAAATACAGTTTTAATGAGCTACAACTTGTGATAAATCAATCAAATTACAGTGTAGAAATCCTTGCAATCAAAGTAGGATAAAGTTTGAAAATTCAGTTTGGGAAATACAATACCATTTGATATAAAATGTCAACCAAATAGCAGAGGGGATAAAAGGGCTGGGGAGCAAGGGGCAGGGGAGGATAGATGCAAATGTAAAAGAAAAAAAAAAGAAAAGAAAAAAAAAGTGCGTATATTGACAAGTATTCATCTAAAAACTCATCTAACCCAATGCCAATACAAGCCAGGAAAAACCCATTACATTGTCAGTTGACCACGCCATACAGCTGTACCTTTTAAACACACAATTTCAGGCATATGTTCCTTCATAGATGAGAGGTTCGTAAGACTGTGACCTGTTTTCATTCCTGGGCCGAAATCCAATCACACAGGTGGCCAAAACACCAAGCATCTGCAAAAAAAATATATATATTAAAAAAAAAATTAGTTGGGGTGGTGAAGAAGTTGAAAGAATAAATTTAAGTTTTCAAAATACCTTCCTATAGTGTGAATCAAACAGGTACTGAGCTGCTGCACTGCCCACAACACTCCACCACCCTCTATCTCCTCAACTTTAAACACATCTGCTTTGGAAGTCCACCTTTCCCCATCTGCACAATGTGCCTTGCCCAGTTCAGGTGGCTCTGCCACTCTTCATCAAACTAATCTGCACACCAATCTCCCTCAACCCATTAATTTTCCGATCCACCCTCAATCTTCCTGATCGTTCAGACCTGTTGCTTCTGCCGCGTGGTTCGCAATGACCCCAGACCATCCTCACAAGTGTCGGCAAAGGAATATACTTCACAAAGAAACCCTTCATCAAAATTAAAGTTCACCATCACTTCAGCTTCAACAAAATTAAACAAAACTGCAGGTAAATGGCATTCGTTTTACTTTTCAAAATCTCTTGTATTGCAAATCACACAAACTCCAGGCATCTTCAAATGCCTCAAGCAAAAAACGCAACATTGTCTAAATGGTGTTTTTTTTTTTCCAACACTCAAAAGGAAGAACCATTCCTTCCACAATACAGGTGATAGAGTGGGGAAACTTGTGCATGCAAGAATAAAAATGCTGGGAAGTAGGTCACGAAGTGGAATTTTAAACTGAATGACCAAGCAAAATGAAGCTACATTTAAACAGGAGGATTTGTGATTGGTGAATACAAAATTTGTAATAGCAATGATTCATTAGCTGCCCATCGATGTAGATTTCACAAATAACTCGCAGACCAATTCATTACATTACAAGGCAAGTCGTTTTGGAAACAGCATGCGAGTTTTGAGAAAATATAATAGAAAAATTATTAAAAAGATTCCTTCCCACTCATTATTCAGTGGATAACATCCACAATTTGAAGTTCGAACCAGGTTTGACAATCTTTTCCTGCAAGTTCCTTCCTACGACACCCACTGGTGCTGAGACACTGAAGCTAGGCTTACCTGCAGAAAGGCAAACGCAACAGCCACAGCCATAATGTATGTCAGAATGCTCTGGATTTTCTCTTCGATCCGAATCAGACAACCCTGAAGACATTTTTGGATCGAAAATAAATGTAATGAAGCAAACATACATATACTGTATTAATCAAAAAATAAAAATAACACAAAGGCCCTTCACCTCATCATAGATTAGGTTGGGCTGAAGCAAGCTTCCATTGCAGTTGACGGCAGTTTTTTTGCAGCAACTCAGCGGTACGCTGTTGTTCCCGGCATGGTCGAACCATGGTGTTTTCTTCCAATCGGAGAAGTTGGCAACACCACAGCAACGCAGCTGCATCCACCAAAACCCCCAAAAATATTTGAATTCAAAAATTGTGAACAGAAAATGCTTTGAAATCTTCCTCAGGTTAAGGTTGAAAATTTGCAACGTTCGTGCATTACCTCATTTTGCAAGTAGTCAACGGCACGACTTTCTGAATGGCTACCATCCCCATCATACTCACTGAACACCTTGTACATCCTCGCTTTTGCATCAGACTCAACCTGTGGCACACAATTCAAAAGTACAGCAAGTTTCCAATACAAGACATGGATGTGTTCTGAGAAAACACAACCTTATTCAAATCGATGTTGTTCAGACATGATATTCCCATAGGCTAGTGTTCTGGGGAGAGGACGAGTCACTAGGGCAAAATTGGTCACCCGAACTTCACCACATACGAGACAAAAATACAGAACAAATAAAATGCAAATAGACAATTAAACAGCGACATGGGCATTCACCGAAGCCTGGTGTTGGCGCAGTGGTTAGGGCAGCGGCTTGGGATCCAAAAGGTCCTGAGTTCAAGCCCCGTTGGGCCACTGAATTAATACACCAGGGGGTTGACTCAGCCTGTCATCCTTCCGAGGTCGGCGAAATGAGTACCAGTGCACTGGGCCGGTGTATACCCCGGTTAAAATAGGTGTACCATATCCCTGTGTCGTAAGAGGCGACCAGGGTTGCGTCAGGAAGGGCATCTGGCGTAAAACATGTGCCAAATCACTATGCGGATCATACGGATGATCCGCTGTGGCGACCCCAAACGGGAGCAGCCGAAAGAAGAAAGAGAAGAAGAAGAAGAAGGGCATTCACCAAAATGGCACGCCAAGATTGTTTATTCAGGACGGGAGGGGAGTGGAATTGTTACAGTAACAGGTGTAGAATGGCGACACTGGCTTCTGCAGAGGTTGACGGACAGGGTTCTGCTGGTGTAGTTGCTGTTGTATGAGGATTAAAGAAGTTGTCAATGCAAATCTGTTGTGCTTGCACATTTCCTTATGTGCAGTGCACAATCTTCAATCACTCTTGAACTTGCTGCTTCATTCCATATTTGAATCGTTGGCTGTAACTAAGGTAATCGCTTTTTCAAGATGTTTGAAGGCTTCTGTTAGTGGTTTTGGTGGTAGTATCAGCAGTTCAGCTTCCTCACACTGAAATGCGCATTGCTATTCAAGCTGCATAAAGTCCTCGTTTGTGAGGTCATCCCCATGCGACTCCAGCAGTTGCCCCACATCTTCCTCAAAGCGAATAGCCCTTGCCAGTCTTACAATTTGCTGCTGGATATCCGATACACTGGAAAAGCAATGGAAATCATGGACGCACTCCAGCTAAAAATTCGCACGCATGTCCGTGTGATCAGACGTCTTGGCAAAAGTATTTGCAAGACATTTCACTCATGAAGGGTTTCTTGGAAAGATTAAAGTTGGGCACAAGAAACAAAAATAAAAACAGGCCACAGAAGTACACAAGATAACAGCAAAGCAAACCACGTGACAGACCAGTTCAAAGGCGGGTAGACGATGCTGCTGCATTGCACGTGTTATAAAGTTGTTCTGAATGGGCAGACATTTCTGAAAATAGGACAGCCTCATTTGGCCGGCTCATTTAACCATGCCCTCCCCCAAATGTCAATCAAGTTCTTCCAGGATTCCAGAACACTATAGAGTCATATCATGAAACAAGTGAAAGCTCGTTTCATGGATGGAAGGCCTGGCATTAAACAGACATGTCAAACACATGGCCTGATATGACCAATTATATTGTGTGCTGTGTGAGAAATCACATTCATGGGTGTTTTCAACTGCATCCAGGCACACGTTTCCCAAAGTGTATACAAGTCGAGCTTACTCAATTGGTACATTTTCACACTTGAGAAATTAAGATTATGCTCTGTGGTATTTGCAATCTCACTCTTATATGATAAAAAGTTATGAAAGTTTGTGACGACATATCTGTTTGGAAAGAGTTGAATCAAATTGTGTTCCCAATTTGTTGACAACGAGATCAAATCGACTGTTTGGCACAACTTGTGGTGGAGACTGCCTGCACTTGGGCTACAAAATACACCACTCCTTTATTAGAAGCTAAGCTGAGAGAGCAAAATGAAAATAAAGTGTAACGTGGAACTCACTTTGCTGTGATAGATGAAGCCAAGAACAGCAGCGGCAACTTCCAGACCAAACAAAATGAGAAGCAGCAAAGAAAACTGGAAAAGAAAGAAGACATGTTCAGACAGTTGGGGGGGGGAACATCTCTGGTTTGGAGATTTAGGACATTGTCATTTACAAGGAAGAACAGTGCTACGTCACTTTTTCCCCAAAGGGCAGGAGTCAACAACAAAGCATCGACTGGGATGACATGGAAACCAGACAAAGTGGGGGAGGTAGAATATCCCTTCTCTGAATCATTAGTAATACAAGGTGGTACAGTGTGGGGGGGGTGAGGTGATGTGGGTGTAGTGTGGAGGAACAGGGTATCAGCTTTGCCACCGCAGGAACTTCATGCACAATTCATTGCAACTGGTACCAGAAGAAAGCCTTACCGCATTGCACTAGTCTTCCATTATAATCAATTTACAACATAACTGCACAATAACTGCAGACAGACTAGTCTGACTACCTTGTTGTATTTCCAAACAGCCATCTCTGGAAGCAGATAAAAAACAATGGTTCATTGGTTGGGCAGAACAACCATAAATATTCTTCATAGCAACTGCTTGATGGAAACCCTGCAGCCCAGAGTCAAAGTGATGGGAGGTTTCAAGCAGAAAGGGAGCCATTTTACACTTTATGTTTTTTTTTTCTTCCTTACAAGCCAGTTGACAATTGATGGAAATGAACTGACCAAAACTATCAGAAGACATCGAGTCAGCCAATTCAGAGAACAGATTCTGGAAGTTTCATATCCAGTTTGTATAATCTGTGCTATTCAAAGAAACAGAAAACTAAAATTTGCTTTCTTACAAAATCACATTGGCCAAGCATCAAAGGACTACTTACAGATGCAAGAGCACAACGGCTTTCTCGAACAGCAGCACAGCAACCAATCACCCCAATAGCAAACACCAGAATGCCTGCGAGGACAATGGCCATGGCTGGCAGGGTGATGTACCAGTCCTGAAAGAATTTGTCGTAACGATCATAGCTGATGAAGACGTAAGCTCCTGCATAGCAGAACACCGCAGCAACAGCCTGCAAGCGGCACAAGCCAAAAAAAAAAAAAAAAAACCCAATAGACCAGAATTAGAACAATTAGTTGCACTAAACAAAAGGCTTACTCACAAACTACAAGCAATGAGTTTATTTATATATATATATATATATATATATATATATATATATATATATATATATATATATATATATATATATATATATATATATATTCAGAATAATCTTGCAAAAACTAAAGTGAGTTGACAGGCCTTTTGCTCTCCAGGTTTAGATAATGGAGGGAAAATAAATTAAAAAAAAAAATACATGAACAATTTCTTATATAATTAATAGTGGGTAAATTTAACTTGCCTTACCATAATGGTAAGGAAGTAGGACACAGCTTGGCGATGCAATCTGGACTCAATTACCAACCTGACTAACCGCTACCGTCATTCGACATATGCCAAAGAGACCAATGCTTGTAAAAACAAGTTACCTGGTAGTTGCCAATCCGTGGCAGAAACTAAAGGCAGAACTGCTGTGCTTGAGTGAAATTCCCCCATTTATCATTATGTATCCAGGCTTGACCACAGGCTCATCCAAAATACTATTCCCAAAAGCCTTCCCCCCCCCCCGTTCCACCCACAAATCCTGTGGGAGACAATAGCAAACCAACCAGCCCCACCTCCCTCTCAAATTCCTTTATCAACCCTACATTTTTTTGTACTTCCTGCAGGCTTTCATTGAACTTTGCTCTATATGCTTGTAAACATCACAAATGTGTTCATAAATCCTTCAATACAAATTTTAGATACTAGTTTTAGGATTAAAAAAATAAATAAAATAAAATTAGGGGGACAGGGGAAGGGAGATGTCAGAATGCAGGGAAGGAAAGTGCTTCACTCATTCACACAATATTTCAACCAGTTATAAAATCAACCCTCAACTACAACTTAAAATTTAGCAACATTTGTCAAATTACAAATGATGATGAAAAAAATCTAAATCAGTAGCAATGTTAGGGCCATGCATCCTATGCAACTCCATGTCCCCCGCTCCCACACCCCCCCCCCCAGGCAACAAGAGCCCCCACGTAACATAAATCTTAAGATGTGTCACCCTTTACTGACAAAACACATTAACTTTTGGGTGGTGTTAAACAGCACAAATGGGAAAATATATAAAAGTTATATGATGAATTGAGATGTTTTTATTGGGGGGGAGGGGAGAGTCCCTGTTGTTGAACAAGAAAATAGTTACAAAATGAAGTGGTGAGGCTCAGAGAAAGGGTTAAGTAAAACTACGATCAATGCGCACAAGTGCAACAATAACGACAAAATGTGGAAAACCCTTAACACCAGCCAAATTTACAAATACCAGCCCATATTGTGGAATGAAATAAATTAGTTGGCACAATATAGTGGGAGAACTCAACGTTTAGTTCCAAGCATGCAACCCAGCTACAAAGCTGGAATGGCACTTGGTGGAGTGCATACCTCCACCAGGCCAAACAGTTTACATTTTGTATCCCACTGATAAGGTCGGATTCAGATCTGACCGAACGCAAATCAAATTGGCTTGGTCTCGTCACCTAACTCAACCACTTTATATATTTTTTTTTTAAGATATTGTGCTTTATCGGTCTGTTTTTTGGCCATATATCTCAATGGTGAAGAATCACATTCAAGTATTCGGATCTGGATCTTAATAATCAGTATTTGGGAAAGGAAGAATATTCCTGCAATCATCCCGGTCTTCTCTACAATATCTGGTAATACTTCCCATACCATTTGTGCATGTGTTCAGGACCGTTGGTCAGGAACCTTTGATTCCATCAATGAATGTCAAGTATGGCCTTGGAGGATAAAATCGATTCAATCAGGGAGATCGGTCCAATCAGTTGCAATCCTCCGACTGAAGAACTTGCTTCTAATATCCATTCTCGGCCTGTGTAGTTTTAATGCATGTCCTCAGGTAGTCTGGTGGACTGCCCTTGTCACCGTCCATTTTATCACATTCCAAAGGATATTGCCATAATCAAGGTGTGGTCCAGCCAGGATTGAAGACACTTTAAGAGGAGTGTTTCTCAACCTTTTGTCCCACGCCCCACTTTATTTTCCAAAAAAAAAAGTAAAAAATAAATAAATAAAAAAATAAGCCCCACCATGATCGGAGACACTACATGTGTATTCAAAAGGCTTTATTAAAACTTTATTCAATTGCTACTCACTTCAATGGGAGCCCTGCCCTTTGACACTGGCTGCAGATTTGTTTGATTCGAGGAACCAATTTTTTCAGTTTCAGCCTTAAATCACGTGTCGTGATTTCCAGTCAATTTCTCTTAGCTTGCAGCAAATCGGTAACACTAAATAAGATGGAAAATTTATCGATACTTCCCTTGCCAAAGTAGTCGTTTGGATATTTATTTTCGCTCTCCTCAGACAGCCACATAATGGTTCCTTTGATCTTGAAAAGGAGTTTTCACAGACTCATCTTGTTGCAACTCGCACAACTCCTCTTGGTATTGCTCTGGTACTGTTGTGGGCCAGGCGTCGGTTGTGAGCACGACCGCGAGGTGGAGCAGTAGGGTCGACTCTACCGAACCTTTCAGGACCATGATTCGTCAAGAAATCAACCACGTGGTACAGGGTTATTTTCCAAACTTCAAAATACCTAGAGGCCCACGTGGCGATCTACCGAGGATTCACACCCTCGTATGCGTGCTCGACCCGTACGTAAACCGAGCGGATGATTACCGAAGTCCCGTCGGTCCAAATGTACAATTTGCCGCTTCCCCAACATGCACCTTGCTAAACCAATGAAGAAAACAAAAACGAGCCAATACATTTAACACCTGGATATTTATTTACAATAGGTGGGGAAGGAACACATAAGAGCAGAGTTAAACCGACTAAAGCAAGGCAAATAATGTACAGCGAAAGCACTTATCCAATTCCTACTTGAAGATGGGGCACACAAACAACACACACACCTTCCCACCTCGTGCGGTTTGGCTGGGGCAGACGGGCCAGGCGCCAGCGGGGCAGACGGGCCAGGCGCCAGCGGGACGAGAGCGGGGCAGACGGGCCAGGCGCCAGCGAGACGAGAGCTCCGTTCAGCGCTCGGCCCGACAACCAAAACTCTCCTCTTGGTTCAATCGCGCCACCACCTTATTCACCCTTGTCCAAGGGGGGGGGGAGGGGATGCACCCTCCCTCCCCGCTTTCTCTCACTTGACGGTTTTGGCATGCAAAATGCGCTCGTCACCCTGTCATTGGCCAAAACAGGCACCAAGGACGTTGATTGGACCGGGGAGGGCGTGACGGCCGTCCGGCAGACCGCCCTCCAAACAGGCAGAGGAACATTATCCGGCGTGGGCTGTGGTCATTGGACGACCGCCGAGGAACTCGCTCGCATCTCCCTGATCGGGCGAGAGCCTCCGCGAGGCTCCTCCTTGAACTCCGCCCACCGCGGGCACCATGGCCTCGGCCAGAGCGAGGTGAAGGTGAGGGTGATGCTGGTGTTGTCGAAGATTTATGGATGTAATAATAAAAACCCTGACTATCAAAATAACTCCGCAACGCATGAACAATTACCCATTAAACAAGGGACGGGACCCCAACTAGAAACACACATTTACCGATACAACCGAGCTATAGGGGGATGGTCGTCTGTCTGTCTGTGTGTGTACACAAAGCTTCCAGATTCGTAACAGTACTTCAGATACCAGAAATGGTATCGTAACCACTCGATACGATACCAGAAATGGTATCGTAACCACTCGATACTCCACCAGAAATGGTATCGTAACCACTCGATACTCCACCAGAAATGGTATCGTAACCACTCGATACTCCACCAGAAATGGTATCGTAACCACTCGATACTCCACCAGAAATGGTATCGTAACCACTCGATACTCCACCAGAAATGGTATCGTAACCACTCGATACTCCACCAGAAATGGTATCGTAACCACTCGATACTCCACCAGAAATGGTATCGTAACCACTCGATACTCCACCAGAAATGGTATCGTAACCACTCGATACTCCACCAGAAATGGTATCGTAACCACTCTATACTCCACCAGAAATGGTATCGTAACCACTCGATACTCCACCAGAAATGGTATCGTAACCACTCGATACTCCACCAGAAATGGTATCGTAACCACTCGATACTCCACCAGAAATGGTATCGTAACCACTCGATACTCCACCAGAAATGGTGTCGTAACCACTCGATACTCCACCAGAAATGGTGTCGTAACCACTCGATACTCCACCAGAAATGGTGTCGTAACCACTCGATACTCCACCAGAAATGGTGTCGTAACCACTCGATACTCCACCAGAAATGGTGTCGTAACCACTCGATACTCCACCAGAAATGGTGTCGTAACCACTCGATACTCCACCAGAAATGGTGTCGTAACCACTCGATACTCCACCAGAAATGGTGTCGTAACCACTCGATACTCCACCAGAAATGGTGTCGTAACCACTCGATACTCCACCAGAAATGGTGTCGTAACCACTCGATACTCCACCAGAAATGGTGTCGTAACCACTCGATACTCCACCAGAAATGGTGTCGTAACCACTCGATACTCCACCAGAAATGGTATCGTAACCACTCGATACTCCACCAGAAATGGTATCGTAACCACTCGATACTCCACCAGAAATGGTATCGTAACCACTCGATACTCCACCAGAAATGGTATCGTAACCACTCGATACTCCACCAGAAATGGTATCGTAACCACTCGATACTCCACCAGAAATGGTATCGTAACCACTCGATACTCCACCAGAAATGGTATCGTAACCACTCGATACTCCACCAGAAATGGTATCGTAACCACTCGATACTCCACCAGAAATGGTATCGTAACCACTCGATACTCCACCAGAAATGGTATCGTAACCAAGAAGGGAACTCATAGCAAAGCTATGAAAGCGATCAGATATCGATTCATTAATTCTGAATCCTCATGCCCCACCTTGAGAAACACTGCATAGGAGAGAATCCGTTTTGCCACATTCGTACATGTTCTTTTGATAATCCCAAATATCTGGTTTGCTCTTAGTGGAGCTGCTGAAACACGTTTGTGGAATTTGAGCTCCGAATCCCTGCGGTGCCCGAGGTGGGAAAAATAAAAAATAAAAAAAAATAAAATAAAATAAAATAAAAAAATAAAAAATAAAAACAGGAAAATTTAAACATGGCAAGTCTGGTTAGTCTGAGAAACCAACCCACACCAGGAGCACCTCGCGCAATAAAAATCGCAACCACAGTCACAGAGTGTTGTGAAGCGCCAAAGTACGGCCTACCTCCCGTCGTCACAAAGAAAATCATATCGAACTTCACTAACATCGCTCGGAGGTAACTTTTAACGAAAGAAGTCGCGCACGCAGATTAAAAAAAAAAAAAATGTAAAACAATAAGAACAGAATGCAGAAATGAAATAATACTAATAATCAAAAACTCACCCAAAAAACGAAACTCAAAAATACCAACACGGTCTTCGCCGACAGGATCCCACAGCTTGCCATGACGCGATGTGATGTGATGTGATGGGGAAACGATCGACTCACCCACTCGATCAGTCTGTTGTCGACAAAAAAAAATGTTTATTTAAATTATCAACCCAGAACACCAACTCCTGACTATCCCGTGATCAAAGCCAACGAGGAACACACTTCCTGCAATTGCGAGCGCCCCCCAATGTTTACTATTTATTAACCGCTAGCAATTACAGGAAGTGACGTAAGATTTTCTTCTTCTTCCAATAAATTTTTTTTTTTTGGTTGAACGATATGGAATAACATTTTTCTTCTAAAACATTCAACCTCTTTAACAATCAAAACATATTATTTCTCACAAAAAAAAAACATAGTACGGTATTGATAATTAATAAATAACACGAGAGAACGAGGAAACCAGCTGAGCGAAATATACACTGTGATATGTGCGCTTCTTCTTCTTCGTTGCACACATCGAACATGGTGCAGTTGCAGAGAAGTTGTACGACTCGTTAAATTATATACTGCACCACGTGACGTTACTAATTTCACGGACAATTTTTGTTTTTTCGGCTGGAGATTCAGAAACGGACATTAACGTACAGACACAGTCGGCTCGGCCGGATATTAAAACAAAGGTATATATGGTACACTGCGAGGGTAAATTAGCGGAATCGTGGGTAAATTTCCACAACATTATGAACAAAACAGCAGAATGGGAAGTTCAGGCTTAATTATTTTTGGGGGTTGAACCGGACTTTGTAGGACGACTTAAGTCGGGTTTTAAAGGCCAAACTTTTAACACGACTGTGTGTTCACTACAGTCTAATTTTCAGGATTAAAAAAACAACTTGAAAAACATTTTAATAAAAGAGTAATTACGTCTCTTCTTCTGGAAGTGTAGACGGTGGCACACAAACCGAGCCTCAAGGGGGTGTACAGAGCGTTAAAAAAATTACTCGGCGCAGTGTGGTGAAATTCGTTTCACGTGATGTGCAACGCACGCAGAGTAAAACGAGGGTAAAATTACGTCAGTAAGACCTACTATAAATGGATGAGGTGTGTGTGTGTGTCAGTCATGCTTTTTGTGTCTATCAATTACGTAGTTGTCATGTTGTCTGGCCATGTGAAGCCACCGTCACGCGCATGCGCAGTGTGTTCCTTGGGAATAAAACTTGGAGCTTCGATTTAAATGTTGTCTGGCCTTTCGCCCCGCAATCCTTCGGATGCGCTGTAGTCGTCTAATCATTGCATACTATCGGAATATACCTTTTGACCCTTCGGACTGCTGAGACCCCTTCGACCATTGAATACTCTTTAAGACCCCAAAAGACCAATTATTATTATTATTATTATTATTACGAGTACGGGCCCGTAGGTGCGTAAATGACGACTGGATTGGGGCATTATTTCAATTAGATCGGACCAACCGTATCATAAATGGCCATAACTTGGGAAACACCTGGGAAACATACTCAGGTCCCCAGCGTCAATTGTGACGTCATATCAAACGAAGAAGAATTCTGTTTCCCCGCCCCCCTCGCTCCCCCCTAGTCTCGCCCTCCTCTCTCCCCCTCCTCTCTCGCCCCTCTCTCTCGCCCCCACTCGTCCGATTGATATCAAACCTCGAAAGGGCACATCCACAGAGCCCTGGCAATATTCCTGGCAAGTTCCAATCAGATCGGACCGGCGGTCGTCGAGAAACGGCGGTCGCAGACAAACAAACAGACAGACAGACAGACAGACAGACAGACAGACAGACAGACAGACACACACACACAGAGATTGCTGGAATTATAGATAGATTATTATTATTATTATTATTATTATTATTATTATTATAATTATTATTGTTGTTACTAGTGCGTGCTTGTACGTGTGTGGCCGTTCGTGCAAAAAAAAAAAATAGCACCGTGTCCTGTGATTGGTTTGGTAAATAAATGGCCATAACTTGGGAAGCACTTGTCCGATTAATATCAAACCTTGAAAAGGCACATCCTCAGGTCCCCAGCAATATACCTGGCAAGTTTCAATTCGATCGGACCAGTGGTTGTTGAGAAACAGCGGTCACAGACACACAGAGATTGCTGGAATTATAGATAGATTATTATTCTTATTATTATTATCATTATTATTATTATTATTATTATTATTATTATTATTATTATTGGGGTTCCAAGTTCCAGGCTGGGAAACCTATTGTTTTTGTTTAGACTAGCTAAAACGCCCTAGGCTGTGAAGACCGATGAAAATTTGGTCCAATTTGGACCATCACGTGGTGTCAACGTTTCTCAAGACATCACTCCAAAGGAACAAACAACCAACCTGCAAAGTCTATATACAAAGCTGACTGTGACAAGATAAAGGCTGATATCAAAGAATATCAGCCAGGACACATTCACGCATGTGGAAGAAAAAGGGACTTCTGTGCAGGAAAATGGTCGAGCTTTGAAAAGAAAGCGTCATGGTTGATCAAATTCCAAACAAACTGGTGTGACGTACCCTGGTTTAGCTGGTCACAAAGGAGAATGGAGGGGGGGGGGACAAAATAATGTATTTATGGAGTCAATTAAAAGAATACAAATCCATGGGAGGAATACAAGTGGTTCCATAAAGTAAGGAGAGCTCTGAACGGGGATGGGGGGTAGGGGGAGGGGATAATATTGTTACGAATCTGGCAGCCATGAGCACTCAACATTCAGGTCCTTATAGAACAGTTATATCGGTAAGTGAGTGTTTATAGTTAGGGCCCCCTACCTGTGTCTAACGGGATTTATGTGTGTGCGCTGCGGAGTTTCGTTAACAACAAACCTCCTTCACTTCACTTCACACACCGACGCCATTGCCCACGTGCGTTCGGCCACGTACATGGGCGGAGATTTCCAGCGCCTCAGACCGGGACTCCACCCAGGAAGGCAGGGGCATGCCCCTTGTCCAATCATGCCACAGAAGGCGACTTTCCCACGACATGCCGGCCAATGAGGGTTGGGATGGCCACAGAGAGCGACTTTCCCACGATGCCCCGTCCAATGAGGGTGGAGAGCCCCTCAGATGGTGATTTGCTCACCCCGGAGGAAAAAGGAACATAAGGAACGCCAGGCTGGGAGCATTTGTCGTTGTGGTGGTGGTGGTCGTAGTGCTCGTTGTCGTAAGGTCATCATCGTCTTGGGGGGTCATGGCTCTTGGTGCTGGCTGGTTCGTCTGGTCGTGGTAATCATCGTCATCTCTGATCTTCTCCTTGGTCTTGGTTGATTGGTGCGTGGCCGGTTGGAGAGCGCGGTACCTAGTGCTTGGAGCAGCATCGTGTTGCAGGTTCGAGTCCCACCAAGCCGGATCATCAAAGACCACACAAGGTGGACCGGTCCACTTGGACCGTTCCAAGCACAGGCTCTGGTCTCCAGCTCACCTTTCCTCGAGCTGGAAGCCTTCAATAAAGACCCGACAGGGTCCATTTCTTTGTGTGCGTGTCTGTGTGTGGGCCCGTCTTCAAGTAGAATTGTGTTCGTGCTTTCTTTTGCTCATTATACATTGCCTGCCTTTTATTCGGTTAGCTCTGCCTTCTTATGTGTTCCCTTCCCTCCATTATAAATAAATCCCTTTTGTTAAATGTACCAGCTCGTTTCTGTGCTTCTTTCATTGGCTTAGCACGATGCGTGTTGGGAAATTGGGAAACGGTAAATTGTGCATTTGGACCGACGGGTCTTGGTAACCATCCGCTCAGGTTACGCATTGTTCAAACACGATAACGGCTCGTTCCACTCGAGGCCTGTCGAGGGTGTGAATTCCCTGGTAGCTTTGCCGCGTGGATACTTAGGTATATTGAAGTTGGCAATTAACCCTACTCCACGCGGTCGAATTATTGGCGATTCACGGTCCTGTATGGGACCCGTGTCTTTCGGAGTTCTCCGAGAAGCACGATCTAGATTCCGGGTGTTCGGTGGAGCCGACTCTACTGCTCCACCGAGCTGTCGTGCTCGCCACCGACACCCGGCCCCACAACAATATATCAGTAACTAAAAGGGCACTCGGTACAGCGCATACCTCTACTCAGATCCAGATTCGGATCTTCACCCGAATCTAATCAATTCATTCTTGTCACACACCCAACCTGTCCACCAAATTTCACCTGAATCCGTCCACAAGTTTTTGAGATATACTTCACACAAAAAAACACATAGATAGGGGTGAAGACAAAAGGTGGGCAGAAGTAATAAGCATACTGCATTTGTGGGTCCATTCTCAAGTGGATAAGATACTTCCTCATCTCATCATCATCATCATCATCATCATCATCATCATCATCATCACCATCATGTCCCATACCCGATGCAGAGCGTTGGTGCTGCTGAAGCAGTTACTCGGCAACAATCCTGGTATGGTTACCACTCCAACTCATGAAGTCAGGGTGAGAATCTGTAATTTGTTCAGGATGCCAGCGATAGCTCACCTACTCTTCGTAAAGGCTGCTATGGGATCTTTAATATCCACCAACTAATGTCCAGTTTTACATTCATCTGAGGGATGACACACACACATTGATGAATCACTTTGCCTGTGAAACACCAGGATGACAGTTTATAGCTCAGTTGGGATTCAAACCCAGGCTAGACAGCTTGGAGACAACTGTGCATACCTCAGAAGCCGAAGCCATCCTGTCAGCCCTATAGACTCCATTTGATTTACCAAATTATCAATGGACAAACTGGAATCATAATGGAAGGCATGCTATACAAACTGTCTGGAGCATCTTAACGGCATAATGGTTAGAGTGTCTGTTCTGAGTCTGGGCAGGGCCGGATTGGGCAAGCTGGGCAATTGCCCAGGGGCCTCCACAACCAGGGGGCCTCCACATATTTCATGAAAAAAAAAATTGTAAGGAAAAATGTATTTGTGAGTGCCTGAATGGTAGTTGGTAGTTAGTAGAACAGATCTAAGATATTCATCTATAACAGATATAAGATATTCATCTTATCTCATTCTCTATTTTATATAGAAGATCAGATTCTTTGTTGTTGAAAAATATACTTTATGGATGACTGTAAATATGTCTTGTCACCTTTTTAGTATTCTAAGGTAGGGTGGGCCTCCACTACTGAAGGCTGCCCAGGGGCCACCACATGTCTAAATCCGGCCCTGAGTCTGGGAGTTTGGCAGTTCGAACACTCTCTGAGTTCGTAACAAATACCAAGAATGGTACATGCTGCTTCCTTGTTTGGTGCTCAGCTTTTAAAAGGATACAGCACAGACAAACAATAGGCTGTGCAGGTTTCGTGGGCCGAATTACCTCTTGCCGCAAAATGTTCCTTATGAGCGATACCCAGCGGGCCAGACCCAATAAAATTAGGTGCACCCAGCACGGCATCCTATTTTTAGTTTGACCATGTGAGTACCTTCTATAGGACCCTTGAAACAAATTAGGCAGGTATAACCCTGGCAATTTTTTGCTCAAAGTCCAGAAAAGTAAATCCAACATGGCCACCATTCGATTTAGCAGAAAATCACCATTTTGCCCATATATCAGTTCACAAGACACATAAAACCATCAGATAAAGTTCTCACCATACATTTATTCGAACCCATATTCTCACGTCGACACATTATTATAGTTATCAGAAGAAAAACCTGTAAACCATTCGATTTATCAGAAAAATCACCATTTTGGTCAAAGATCCATACAAAATACACATGAAGCTTACAACTAAATTTCTAACTATACATTTACTCTCACGATGCAATTCCATCAGGTCAACACATGGTTGAAATTATTAATTGGTTCGCGGGAACCAGCAGTGACCACTATTTTCGTTGTGTCTGTGTGTCTGTCTGTCTGTCTGTCTGTTTGTGACTCTCTCCAGAGCATAGCTCAGTGATGTTTGATGCGATCTTGATGAAATTTGGACACAAGCTAGATATCATGGTCGAGTTGTGTCTTGTTGTATGAGGGGCATCCCACGCCCCTTGTGGGCGGAGCCACGCCCACTTGAACTTTTTTCTCGATTTTTTCTCGCAATTTAATTTCCTAGAAACTGTGCGTAATGTCCATAAGTACAACATATTAAAAATCCGATTTGATTTGGTCAATTTTGATGGAAGAGATAGGTTTTTACGGTAGGGCTTCCTCAAAAGCTTCCACTTTGATGGAAATTTCGTTTTTTTATTCAAGACTGGAATCCAACTTTGGTGTTTATGTGTTTCTATAACTACCAATTCTGTGGCAATTTAAAGCTTCCACAAGCTGGATCTAACTTTCAACTAACTTCCACTTTGGTGGAAATTCCTAATTTCAGGCTTTTCAAGCCCAATTTCAGGATTTCAGGCTTAACTAAATGCTGGAATCAATTTCAGCATTTAGGTGTTTAACTAACTTTCACTTTTGTGGCTTCCACAAGCTGGATCTAACTTTCCATTTTGCTTCCACTTCAGTATAAATTGTGTTTTTTTTATTAATAATGTGAATATTTTTACCTACTTCCACTGTTGTGGCAATTGAGCTTCACACAACACTTTGGTGGAAATTAGTGCTTCTACTTTCAATACTGGAATCCAACTTTAGTGTTTTGGTGTTTCTATAATTACCAATTTGTGGCAATTTAAAGCTTCCACAAGCTGGATCTAACTTAACAATGAACTTCCGCTTTGGAGGAAATTTCTAAATTCAGGCCTAATCTCAGGATTTCAAGCTTTACTAAACACCGGAATCAACTTCAGCATTTACGTTAACTAATTTTCACTTTTGGGGCTTCCACAAGGTGGATCCAACTTTTCATTTTACTTGCTAGAAATTCCTAATTTTTTGTTTCGATTCCAGGCATCAACACTGGAATCAACTTCAGCGGCTGGATCTAACTTTCCATTTAACTTCCACTTCGGTAGAAATTCGTGCTTTTTATTAATAAACTGAATATTTATACTTACTTCCACTTTTGTGGCAATGTAATTAGTGCTTCACACGCCACTTAGTAGAAATTCGGAATTTCATTTTGCCGAAAGCTTGGACGAGGAGAACGTTGTTCTCCTTTATCGTTGCAGATCACCGATCGTTAGAGGAACTTATGCCAGCCTTACAAACCAACCACACTACACTCTACACAACAATATGTCTGCTGCATCATTCGGTGAACGTTAAACCCGTTCGTTAGCTTGCTGGTGAACGTTAAGTTGTTCGAAAGAACGTTAAACCCATTCGTTAGCTTGCTGGTGAACGTTAAGATGTTTGAAAGAATGTTAAGTCAATACCAAACTTATCTTTTTTTAAATGTGACAGACTTCATCACTGAAGCATGTGTTCTTATACTAGTTTGTGGTCGGTTCGATTGAACGATATTCTGTTTGTCAGATTCTCCTGGTGAACGTTAACACCTTTTGGTGCCCCTTAACACTGTTTAGTATCCCATGTACTCTGATATGATGGCTGTAATCTAATATAATTGGTTCGTGGGCGCCAGCAGTGACCACTATTTTCGTTGTGTCTGTGTGTCTGTCTGTCTGTCTGTTTGTGACTCTCTCCAGAGCATAGCTTCGTGACGTTTAATGTGATCTTGATGAAACTTGGACACAAGCTAGATATCATGGTCTAGTTGTGTATTTCTGTATGAGAGGCGTCCCCATGCCCACTTGAACTTTTTATTTGTTTATTTTTTTCTTGATTTTTTTCTCCCAATTTCATTTCCTAGAAGTTGTGCGTAATGTCCATAAGCACAACATATAAAAAAATCCGATTTGATTTAGTCAATTTTGATGGAAAAGATAGGTTTTTACGGTTGGGCTTCCTCAAAAGCTTCCACTAACTCAATTGTACCTATTGTGGCATTGTTCAATAATGCCCGCGAGCCATCGTCACCTCCCGGGTTGTTGCAAAAGTTAACTGTGCATGGATTGCATTATCATACAACTGGTCATTCAAAATATGAGTCCGCATTTATGGCTTGACATGTGGGTAATAGATCAGTACAAAAGACACATGAAACATTAAAATAAATTTCTAACAAGGCGTTTACTCTCACTAGCAATTGTATGAGGTCAACACACTACACATCACTATGATGGTCGCAAAATATAACTGTGCATAGATTGTGTTTTCATGTACCAGGTCATTCAATATCTGAGTCGACATTTATGTCTTGACATCAGGTACATTTCGAGGCTGTTCAGGTGCATCGGCAACCGATGTAGTGGGAAACACCTCTGAGAACATGAACAGTTCCTGCTGGTACAACCTGTTGTGCAGTTGCAGGACGGTGACTTTGCCAGCCGTTCGGGCCAGTGGTCAGTTGTTGAAGAGATCGGATCGGGTGATTTTCCTGTATCTTCTCCAGCCCAGCCAAAGTTCTGGTGTGGTGGAAAGGTCAGCTGTGCAAAATGAGCATGTTTATCAATGAATGTAGCAAGAGCACAGTGTTTTACATGTTGCCTGTACAAATCCTCTGTAGGTGGAAGTAGCTTCAGTAGTGTCGAAGAATACTCAATTCCTCTTGCACATTTGAACTATTTAATACATATGCACATATGGAGAACCAGAGGACACTCAATAACACAAGCAAGCAACACGCTCTTCCTCTGATTCTGCCATATATACATGGACTTTTTGAGTTCTTATATAATATGCAGGGGAAAAGGGGGGGGGGGTAAGATGATGAGAATGTCTAGTCATCCTCGAGACAGAATGGTACCAATGCTGACGTTTTGGGGTTCGTGGGAGAGATCACTCATAGCCTTATTGCAGCGGCCATTCGGAGGTCAGCTTAAATTCAAAGGGCTGGGGAATATATTTTATGATCTGAAGTTTGATAGGAGTTCTGGACATTACCATCACACACATTCCATTCAAGCCAGAATCCAGACTTTCAGACACCAGTATATAATTATTTATATACCAGCAAATACAATCCGTCGCTTCGCTGACGGTGGGTATTAAAGAGGGGGGTTGAGAGAGGAGTGAGGGGAGGGAGAAAGAGGAGAGAGGGAGGGGCGAGAGAGGAGGCAGGAGGGGAGAGAGGGGGGGCAGGAGAGGAGGGGAGAGAGAGAAGGCAGGAGAGGAGGAGAGGTTCAGAAGGGGGGAGGTGGGGAGAGGTCTGCCTCACCAAACGTTGCTATACCATGGGAGGAAGGGATGCGAGGTTTGGGTGTGTGTGAGAGATTGAGAGGAGTATGAAAAAAAAAAGAAAAGAAAGGTGAAGGGTGAAGGTGGGGTAAGTAAAGAGAATGATATGTGATGCTTAATGACCGAACACACACACACACACACACACACACACACACACACACACACACACACACACACACACACACACACACACACACACACACACAAAAACAAACTCATGTCAGAACAGCTGTACACACAATGGCACAACAGAGTTTATAATGTAATCTGCTGGCACATTTGCAAAAACTTTGATGTCCCAGTTCCAGAAAATTTGTGGGGACATGAACCAAAAGTAATCACTGAAAACATGAAAGTACCTACCGCTCACATACGACCTCATGATCCCATCCAGCATGAACATCGAAAACAAAGTGTTACGACCAGATATCATACATAGGTACAAAAAAGGAGAAGAAGGCATTGCTAATTGAGGTGTTAATAGCAGTGATTTTAAACTAAACGATTCAGAAATCAAGAAAATGACCAAACACCAAGACCTCAAGAATGAAATGAGAAGATCCTGGAATCTGAAGAATGCCAAAGTTGTACCAGTGAAAGCTGGACCTCCAGGAATGATGACAAAGAACCTCACAGAGATATTAAACCCCTGGGCGCTCACCTGGTAGTGGCTGGATAAGATAACCAGGCAACCACTGGTAGGCATGGATGACTCACAAAATATACAATGGAGAAGAAAGTAAATACCTATGGATTTTTTTTAATCCCATGAACAAACCTTGGTTCATCACAGGTGATAAAGGTTGTGGTCAAGTTTCATCAAAATTGTGTGTGTGGTTTCAGAAAAGAAAACTAATACATATTTTGGAGGACAACCCCCTTAGAGACAGATTTTTCTGTCATGAACAAACTTTGGTACATCAGAATAGGGATGCGTGTACGTTCGGAGATATTGAAGGTGTACGCGTTATCGCTGACGATATGATCATCGCGGACACTGATGAAGCTCAGCACGATGAGAGTGCGAGGAAACCCCTTGACCGGGCCAGGGCTAGTGGAATGAAATTTACCTGCCAGAAGATCCAATGGAAGGTATCAGAGGTCAGGTGTAAGGGACACGTTGTCGCTGCTGACCAAGTCCAAGCAATCGCGGATAAGCCAACGCCCACAACCAAGGCTGAGCTGCAGCGTGCACTGGGTGTGATCAACCACTTATCACGTTTCATTCCTGACACGTCGGTAATCACAACCCTGCTTCGGCATTTCCTGAAGAAAGATTCATATTGGCAGCGGCATTCAGTAAACTACCATTTTAGGAATTAAGGCAGTCGGCAGTAGCAGGCAGTCAGTAAGGAATTTCAACAAGAGGAGACCGTTTTGCTGCCGGAGTCTTTCCCGCCAGAAACACGGCGGCACACGCCAACACTCTTCTCGCATCACTAGACGTCCACAGCATTTGAAAGACCATGTGATGATTGATTTCCATGGCTAATTTCGATGCTGATGTTTTTGTTTTTTGTTTGTTGTCGTTTTTTGTGTGTTATAGTGTTACGGATTTGGAAGCCTTTTGCGCACAAACAGACAGCAGTCCCTAAGCTTAGTTATTTTGATAAGTATGTGTTTATAGTTAGGACCCTCCCCTATGTTTAACGGGTTGATAAGTATCCGTGCGCTGGGAAATTTCTTTGTCGTTAGATTTTTGCAACACCCAACGCCAACAAATCAATCCTTCACTTCTTCGCGCCATCGACGCCATTGCCTACGTGTGTTCGACCACCGACGTGAGCGGAGGTTTCCTCACTTCAGAACACCGACTCCGCCCAGGAAAGGAGGGGGTTCCCCCCTGTCCAATCACTGATGGCCAGCACATCACCCCACGGAACCCTGTCCAATCAGGGCAAAGATTACCTCACGGGACCTGTGAACCCACCCCGTTTGGGGGAGGGATAAGAATCGCTGGGCTCCCCTGAGTGTTCGCTGGAGTTGGGTTGGAATTGTAAGAGGAGAAAGGGATTGCCATTACTCTTGGTGTGCGTCAGTAGTCGTCGTCGTCTGGGCTCTTTGCTCTTTGGTCTTTTGGTCTGCAGTCATCATCGTCTGTGGTCTTGGTCTGCGGTCTTTTCCAGGGGTCCTTGCTTCGTTGGTGGAGTGTCTTGTTCTGGGT
The DNA here is from genome assembly GCF_056783735.1 of Eptatretus burgeri. Taxonomy (NCBI): domain Eukaryota; kingdom Metazoa; phylum Chordata; class Myxini; order Myxiniformes; family Myxinidae; genus Eptatretus; species Eptatretus burgeri. Next base: position 44,904,357 of record NC_140972.1, read on the forward strand.
TTCTTTTTGGTGGGTCCCTGGTCCTGTGTTTGCTAGTTCGCTTGTCTCAAAGAAACCGCACGAGGCGGACAGGTACCCGGCCAGACTCTGACCCTCAGTTCGCCTTCCCTCCCGAGCTGAAGGGCCGAATAAAGACCCGATGGGGTACATTTATTTTTGGTGTGTGTGTCTGTGGTGGCGCCAGTCTGTTAAGTACAAATTGTTAAGTGCTTTTGCTCACTGTACATTGCCTGCATATTTGGATTAAGTCTGCTCTGTGTCTCCCTCCCTATTCCCCCTTGTAAATAAACTAGCATCCGTTGAAGACAAAGTCTTCGATATCCCCCGCCATAGTAAATGAGGACAAGTAGCAAAAGGCACCAGTTCAATTTATTCTTGATGTGTGTACCAAATTTCATAAAGAAATAGTTAATAGTTTTGCAACTATGCTCTGGAAACAAAGGTTAACCTCAATTATTTCTTAATACCAAACTTCTTTCCATGGAAAGTGACAGAAATTTTTTTGGGGGAAATCTCTAAATATCAAAAGGCAGGAGTTCACCACTTGCTTGATATGTGTACCAAATTTCGTAAATATATCTTGAGGGGATTTGTAGTTCAGCTCCGGAAACAAAATGTGACAGACGGACAGACGGACGTACGGACGGACGGACGGAACCCATTTCTATATCCCCCGCCAACTTTGTTGGTTGGTGGGGGATAATAACTGTTAAATGTTCCAGTTCGTTGTCTGTGTTTTCTTTCATTGACCCAGTATGGTTCGCGCTTGAGAATTAGGGAGGCCGATTGTGCCGTAAATTGTTATTTGGCTCGGCGCGGCTTTGGTAATTCCCGCTTGGTTACACCGGATCCGAGTTGGTAACAGCGACTCGGTTCGGACAAAGCCAGCCGAGGGTGTGGTTTCCCCGGGAGCTAAACCGCGCGGCTACTTAGGTAAATTGGAATCAGACAAAAAGACCCTAACCGTACGGTCAAAATATTGGCGCCCACGGTCCATTAAGCGACCCGTCGACTTCGGAATTATCCGGAGTGACGACCTTGAATTCCGGTGTTCGGTGGGAGACTGCCCAACTGCTCCATCTTGCGGTCGTCCTCGCCACCGAACCCCGGCGCCACAACAATATATGGCAATGCTGGACAAACTGCTTAAGGTAGGCCTGAGTCAATATAATGTGGAAGAGGCGCTGGGCTGGATATGTTTAAAGAAAACACAATGTAAAGTTAGAATGAAGAGGTTCTTTGTGCCAAGAAGAAGAAAAAAAAAAGCAAGAAAATTATACATAAAAACAAGGAAGATTTTTCATCAACTTTGTGGGGAGTTGGGTCGCAGTGTCATTTCCTGAGTGATGCCCACCTTACAGTTTCTGCTCAACATTTGGTAGCGATAAAGATAAATATCTGGTTATTTGCAAGTTGGATTGTATCCCCATCGTGTTTGCCAAATATTTAGGCCGTGTGCTGGGTGATGGAGAGTCTCTCCAGGCTTTGAGCAAAGGAGAATTATTTGGGCTGTTCAGTGCTTTACCCTGAAGCAATACATCACTTCTTTTTTTCATGAGACGACACTAGGTTCCTTTTGGCTGTCTGTAAGCTCCCAGAATATCTGAGTCTCTGTAAATCCTCTTGGGAATTTTGGTTACCATCTAGATCAGTGAGTGCATTCCATGGGGTGTGTTCAGTTACCAAGCAGCTAGGTATTGCTTGCCAAGCTTGCCGTTCCTTATGAACGGTTTCAAATGGAGTGCTTGCTTGAGTACTTAAGCCACTTGGCAAGTGCTCTACAAGAAACTTAGTAACTGAACACATCCCTGTATTAGAAAGCAAATGATGTTTCATCAAACATCAAAGTGCATTGTGCTGAGTAAGGTCATGACAGTCACTCATTGAAGACTGACCAAAAAAGATAATGATGTCAGTGCTACAACTACGTGGTGACACTTGACAGTTCCACCTTCAAGGATTGTTCTGCTGAGGTTAAAACTGAGCAAAGTCAGTTTGAGAGGTGGTCCGTTTGTGAAAGCTAAATGAGTATCACCGGGATGGACTTCACGCGTGGGATGAGCAAGAGGGTCCCCACTCCCCTATAAACGTTTCTTCTTCTTTTCCAAATGTAAATCCAAAACATTATTCCCAAAATATCTGTGCAGCATTCTGAAAGATTTGTAAATCTTTATTTTGCTCAATTTATTGGCTTCATGACTGAGGTCGTTTTTTTCTTCTATTTATTACGTCCGCAACGGTGCCATCGAACGTGGACGGAGGTTAGGTTTTCATCCTCGTCTGTCTGTTTGTCTGTGAACAGGATATCTCGAAATTGACAGATTTGGACGAAACTTGGTGAACAAGTTGGGTGTGTGACAAGGACGAATCGATTCGGTTGTGGTGAAGATCCAAATCTGGATCCAGATAGGAGAATTTTCATGTTTTTTTAAGTGATTCTTCACCATTTCGAGATGGAGCCAAAAACCTTAAATCGCATGATATTTCAAAATGTTGTGGACGTATTATGACAAAACTAATTGGTCGAGTTAGTTAGGTGACAACAACAAGCCGATTCGATTTTGGTTCAGGTGCAGATTCAGATCCGGCCTATTGGTGGGATACAAAATCAATGAGGTAAACTGTTCAGCCTCGTGGAGGTAATGCACTCTATCAAGTACCGTTCCAGTTAACCTCCGCCATCGAAGATCGGAGGTTACTGTTTTCACCCCTTTCTGTTTGTTTGTTTGTTTGTGAACAGTATTACGGAAAAACTCCTCGACGGATTTCGACGAAACCTGGTGTGGGGGTTAGGTATGGTCCAAGGATCATGCCATTCGATTTTGGACTTGGTCCAAAATCCAATATGACGGCCATTTTAAAAAAATATTTGAATTTTTTTTTTGAATTTCTACATGTTTTAAGTGATTTCCAACCCCCCGCCCCCCCCCCAAAAAAAATTGTTAGAGAAAAAAAAAATTTGCAACTTTTTTTTCAACAAAATTTCGAATTTTTTTTTTGCATTTCTACATGTTTTAAGTGATTTCCACCCCCCCCCCTCCAAAAAAAAATTGTTAGAGAAAAAAACATTTTGCAACTTTTTTTTCAACAAAATTTCGAATTTTTTTTTTGCATTTCTACATGTTATATATATATATATATAAGTGATTTCCAACAAAAACATGCCAGAATTATAATTGCGGCTGATTTTGGAACTTCAGGTGGATATACCCACATAAAATCAATTTCTGTCTCAAGGAATCTAGTTTTGACGAATGAATTGAGTATGTAAAAGTTAAAAGTAAAAGGGAAAGTTGCAAACAATAACTCTGTGAGCACTGTTGGCGTCAAATTGAATGAATAGGATATCAGGTTCACTTGAGTGACCTAGCAGTATTGGCGGCGGAGGTTTTGCACGCTACCGAGTGCTCCCCCTCTAGTTACCTTCGCAAACTTTGTTGCGAAGGTTATGTTTTGATCGCTGTGTATTTATTCATTTATTTGTGAATATGTGTTTGTTTGTTTGTTTGTTTGTTATTCACATAACTCCAAAAGTATTGAACTGAATCACAGCAAATTTGGTGGGATGATTGGTTATTATCCGAGGACCATTTGATTATATTTTGGGACCGATCGAGTCAAAGGTCAAGGTCAAGGTCATGAAAAGGTCAAAATCGTCTTTTTACCATAGCGCGGTCAATTTGTATCCAATTTGCATGCAACTAATGCCAAAATGTTCAGAATTCAATGCCCCATCTTGTGATATGTGACATGACACAATGACGTAATAACCCTTATTCGCGGTTGGGAGTCAAAGGTCAGGGGGGTCACGACATTGCAAAATGTGCGGTTTTAGTCATAACACGGTCAATTCTTATCCGATTTGCATGAAACCAACACCAAAATGTTGACTGTTCTGTTCCCCACACTCTAATACCAATTACAAAATTAAGAGTACAAAGGTCAAGGTCGAGGTCATGAAAAGGTCAAAATCGTCATTTTGCCATAGTGTGGTCGATTTTTATCCAATTTGCATGCAACCAATGCCAAAATATTGTGAATTCAATGCCCAATGTTTTGATGTATGATATGACACAATGACGTCATTACCTTTGTTAGCGTTTTGGGTCAAAGGTCAGGGGGGTCAGCGACCTTTATTATCATAACGCGGTCAATTCTTATACAATTTGCATGTACGTAGATTCAAAATGTTTGGAATTCAATTCCCTATCCTGTGATGTGTAATATTTGATTTCTTATAATGTGACCAGTTGTCATCAGATTGACTTGACACCGACACCCAAAAAGGTCAGGGAGTTCATACAGAAATTGTACAATGTACGTGAATCAGTGTCAAACAGCAGGAAATTTAATGTTTTTAAGCCATGAGATGGCAGATGTGGTATGGGATTAAATACCTTCACAATCAACGGTTTCTGGGGGGGGGGGAGGCAAAATGTAGCGTTGGCGAAGGTATGCGCTCTACTGAGTGCCCGTTCTAGTTTGTTATGTTTAAAAAAAAATTATTCATACAATACATACATTCAATTCATCTCTCAACTAGAAGGCACTCTTTCACGTTGCGACGACACCAGATATACCTCTGGCCACATTATTACATTATGACAGATAATTGTACCAAGTTTAATTTAAATCCCTCAACCAAGATTCAAAGCATTAAATAATATTTATGGCTGCCAGACCATGCGTCCAATCAGGTTGAAGTTTCAAACAGATATTCCCCATGACGACCAGATCATAATTGTGAAATTTCACATTGATAGATGAAGCGGTTCAAGAGAAATAATTTTAAAAAGATTTTCGTTCAATCCAATATGACTGTCAGACCATGTGACCTATTCATTATTCAGGAACACCCTGGTATCTCCAAGTCTTGGGGAACATATGGGTGAAGTTTCCAATCGAGAAGAGGGTTTTTAAAGGTTTCTTCTTCAAAAAAAATCACAGCTGCCAAACCATGTGACTTCCGACGTCATAGGTGGAGAATTTTGGACCTTGATTCATCATCAGTGTTAGGTGGACGGTACAGTACACATATAAACATGAGGTGGGAGTGGAGGGGAAGCCGTAGCCAGAGGTATTCCTGGGGGTGTGGGGGAGTGAGGGCAGTGCATGGAGAGTGAGGAATAGAGTCTTTGATGAAGAGAGCAACTCCACCACCAGGAAGAGGCTCACGTCTGTCAAACCGGAGGAGGGAGTAACCAGGGAGAGATACTTGGGAGTCAGACACGTCTTGGGGGAGGAAAGTTTCTGAGAGGCAGACTATGTCTGGTTTGTCAGTGGCAACCTGTATGGAAAGATCTGAAAGGTTTGAGGGAAGGCCCCGGATATTTGAGGTCCACACTGTTAATGAAGAGGGAGGGGAGGATGCTTTGGGTGGAGGGGGTGGGAGGGGAGGGGAGGGTAGGACAAGGGATGAGGGGGAGGTAAGGAGGGTTGTTGAAAGAGTGTGGGGGGTTGCAGAATATCTTGAGGAGGGGCTGGATGAGCAAGAGAAAAGGCTCTGTGGTGCTGGGGGTGAGGGGGGACACGAGAGGGGGAACAAGGCAGTTGAGGATTTGAGGAGGTGGAGTGAAGAGCTGGAGGTGAGAGGGCAGTGGAAGGAGGCAGCTTTGTGGATGCGAGGGGGGGGGCAACTTTGAGAAGGATGAGTGAGGGGGATGAATGGTGGGAGAAAGGTGAGGGGGAGTTTTTGAGAGAGGTGAGAAGGAGGCTTGGAGGGAGAAGAGTGTGATGGTTGCCTTGAGAGTGAGGGGTGAGAGGGGTGAGTTGGCACTGAAATTGGAAAAATAAGAATGGTTGATGGAAAGCGAACATTCATAGCAAACTGGGGTTTAAAAAAGTTTTAGGTCAGAGATGCGATTAAACACGTTTTTTGATGGATGCAATAAAGGCAAGTTCAGAGAATGGAGAGAAGAAACGCTGTAACAGTTGTATTTTTTAGGCAAGGTATGAAGGAAAGGTCGAATTGAGAGCAGTCTGTTGAAAGAAGAAGAGTAGTGCATTATGATACAGCAAAGAGTACCACATGTGTAAAAGAGGAAGATGAAGCATTATAAGAGATCGTTTTTTATTATTATTATTATTATTATTATTATTATTGTTATTGTTATTGTTTGAGAGAGTTTTCATCAGATTAGGTCATGGAAGTGTTGGAGAAAAAATCGTGAGGTGAATGGTGAAATAGGATCGATAAACGCAGGAGGTCTAAACAGATCACGTGGTTACAGGAGAAGCACTTGGCTATGGGAGGTGTATCGTCAAAAATGAAATTATTAATTTTAAAATAAGGATTGCATAACATTTGGAAAAGGGAAGGTTGAAGTAAAATCGTGGAAGTGTGTGGTGAATTTGGACGGTAAACACAGTGTGAAGCTGCTGGGTCGATAAAAAGTACCAGGAAGAGTAGAGAGAGACACGTGTTTACAAGAGGTGTAGCGATCAAAAGGATACAAGGAAGATTATTATTTTTGATGTATTTTTGAAGAACAGGTAAGATTCGGGAATGGAAGGTTGTAGATCGTAAGAAATCGTGAAGGTAATGGCGAGAGAGGGTCAGCTCAGTCGAATAAAGATGGTGTGCCGCTGGAGGAAGAAGAAGAGGATTAAGAAGAAGAAGAGGAGGTTTAAGAAGAAGAAGAGGAGGTTGAAGAAGAAGAAGAAGAAGAAGAAGAAGAAGAAGAAGAATCGAGACTTGTGAGTGTGCAAGAAGAAAGGTAGTTTTTTTTTTTATTTAAGACAAGAAATAGTGTTTAGTTGGGAGGGATGGGGGACGTTGGGAAAGTGGGGAAGATAGAAATTGAAGGTAATGGGGAGAAAATACAAATAAACACGATTGTACACCGAGGGGGACAATGGGTAGGCCTCAAGCACTCGGTAAGACAAGGTCGACGAAAACTCATAAAATAGCACTATTTTTGAAACAAAACCGAATTAGGAACACACAGTAACATGTAGGTAAGAAAATAAACAGTTAAAATGGGACAGATAATGACCGGAAACTTGACTTTGAGATCGACAGCAGAGAGCTCTGAAGGAGACCTGCCAATACTCCAAACCCCGAACCGGAAGTGACGATTAATCAACCGGAACCGGAAGATTTGTCTGGGCACATCTTTAGCATTTGACACAATCTGGCATTCCACCTTATTCTCCAAACTGTGCTTACAGCATCCAAAGCTACCTCCTCTTATGTCTTAATGATTTTCTCCACTCTCGTAGTTAGTGTGTTCCTCTCAACCTGAATCTTTGATCTCCTTTCCCTGTCGAGGCTGGAGTGCCCCAAGAAGGCGTGTCAATTGGACCCAGTCTTATTCTGCATTTTCATCAAATATCTTTCCTACTCTCTGGAAAATCATGCTTATCACTTTGCTGATGACCACCCTCTGCCATATGGCATCTCTCATCCTTCGGATAGGAGGTAGCAGCCAATTCCCTTACTGCAGACCTTGATCAAATCACGAGCTGGTCGAACACTTCAAATATGACTCTCAACGCTGACAAATCTCACAATCTCAATCTTTCTCTGTGAAAGGACCGTTTTAGGAAACTATTCAACAATCCTCTTGAAGAAGTCCTTTCATTCATGCTTCTAATTCTCAATCTCCACCATGATCTTTCCTGGGAAAGCCACATTTCTAAGCTGGCTTCCAAAGCCAGTCGCTGACTGGGCATCCTCCGTCGTGCAAAGTCCTTCCTTGGCACACCTGAGCTCCTGGCCACATACAAAGATTTAATCCACAGCCTGATGGAGTGCTGCTCTCCCCTCTGGGCTGGTGCTCCCGCCTTTCTGGGACCTTTCTCGGCTTCACGCTGTGGAAACCAAGGCATTTCGGATCATTGGTATTTCTCAAGAGGAGGCTGAGTCTTCGGATCGCTCACTCTCTCACCACAGGCAGGTTGGTGGTCTGTCCGTCTTAAACCATCGCTTCTCCGGTCTCGCCCCCCTGCTCTGCCTGCTATCTGTCCCACCCATATTTATGCAGGGCGCTCAAGGTCTGCCAGCAACCCCCTTATGGTAAAACTACCAAAATCAAGAAACACTGCTCATCTTCACTCTTTCTTTCCTCTTTTTCCCCACCTTTGGAACAAACTCCCACACTCTCTTCAATCCCACACTTCCCTCTTGGTCTTCAAAACAGCCATTTACCACCATCTCTTATCTTCTCCCATCCAAAGTCACGATCTTTTCTACCTCTGTTAATCCACCCTAAACCGACCTCCTTCAAATTCCCTGCTTTCCTTCCTGCAAGTCCCTGTCGTGTAAGTACCTGAAAGTCCCTGTAGTGTCCATCTTGTTTACCCTGTGTACCCTGCCCCAACCCTCTCCCTTGCACAGATCTCCTCATGCCTGTTCCACACTGTTTTTTTTTTCCTTCCTTCTCCCTCCCCCTTCTTGTCTCCTGCTCCCCTTGTTGTTTGTTCTGTGTGTTAGCTCAAACGAGCCTCGACATTGTAAACAAAAACAAAACAAAACAAAAACTCTTGAAGAAGTTCAGTAACTCAAACTTTTGAGCTTTACCATCAGCCATGGTCTTTTGTGGGCAAACCAAGTTGGCCCGCAAAGCTAACAGCCAGCATCCTCTGTCGTGCGAGGTCTTTCCTTGGCAAATCTGAACTTTTACCAACTTACATGACGGCTTTCATCTGCAGCTCGATGGAGTGCTACTGTCCCCTTCGGGCTGACAACCCTGCCTCACACCCTGCACTTCTTGATGCCTTGGAAACGATGCCCATAAAACCAATGGAATCTTTCACGATGAAGTTGTATCCGCAGGTCCTTTCTGTGTTCCAGCATTTCTATGAGCCTCGACTTTGTATTCCTGTCCAAAAAAAAAAGGTCTGTGCACGACTTGGAATATCAGTTTCAATCGCAATAAATTACCAATTACCAATGATTAACATGGTCTTTTGCTCGTATTAGTCCTTTTAAAAACTTTTGCCTCCAAAACAACTTCGTGCAGCAAGCTTTTCCACCTTTCACGATGATGATTGTAACCCGATATTGGCATCACTTCCTGGAGTTAGGGAATTTTAGCAAATTGTATTGACCATCTGTGAAAAAATTGCTTACCAAAAAATTTCTTTACCAACATATTCATCTCGGTGTCGACTAACACCTATCAATTAGTGCAAACCCAAATCCTTGTGGAAAATTCTGTGGAGCCAATCAAAGTTCGGGTGCTCAGAGGGCCTGCGTGAAATAAATCGGAAAAATGAACTTTTGCCAATATTGACTTATGGGATGTCTACCTAGGGGTTGTTTGGGGTGCTAAATTGATTCCAACCATTAGATTTGAGGAAAAATGAATCCCTGGCCGTAAAATATTGATATGATACATTTTTAGATATCTCAGATTGTGTTTTGCGGTAATTTGGCTCAATTCATTCAGATTGTTCAAATTGTGCTGAAACCAGCATACAACATTTTTGAAACCACTGCTATATTGTTGGTTATACTTGTGCTCATGCTCAGTAGAATTCTCTGTGTTAGCTGACGTTAGCTAAGAGCTTTTAGCTATAAAATTATTGTGTACCGGACTCAATAGAAGTTGAATATATTCAACGTAGAGTGGACCTATTAATGTTAAAACACATCACTGTATGTGTGTTCTGTCTGTTTTGTGTCAAAATTTCATGTCCTGTCTGTTGTTTACAAAAAAAGTCTTTTTTTTTATAGGACAGTATGGACAAGGATGTGACTGAACCTGGCTTGAGGTGTTTCATCTGTGGTGGTTCCGGGATCGAAAAGCATACGCTCTCAAAAGTCTCCAATAAAGGCCACCCACGGATCTTAGCACATTCTGAGCTTGTGGGCGATGCGGCGTTGATCGGGAGACTAAATGAGGACTGGAACAACGGTGAAGACAGCAAGTTGAGATACCATGTGGATTGTAAAACAGAGTTGTACAGTCGTGCGAGAAGTATATCCACTGCAACTGAAACAGCTAATCGTAAGTTTTTTTTATTATTCAGCATTCAAAGGAAGTAGCATTGCAAATAAAAACGACAATAATAATCTCAAATTTGCTTTCTAAACAATAATTTTATTTCCATAGAACAAGATGAGGAGGGCCGATGCTCAGGCAGGACGAAAAAACGCCGGATATCATCTGGGCAAAGTACCCCACCTGGCTCCAGCTCTACTTCCCAAACACCATCAGTGCATATTATCTACCGTGATGTTTGCATACTCTGTGATGAAGGCATCAGCATTGGAACATTGGAACGAAACCCTGGTAAGTTGCGCGTTTACTGAGTCCTGCACAAGTTCAAATGTATATTTTTCAATTTTTTTTTCTCTTCACTCTACTACTCAAAGTCAAATACTTTAATCATGCATACATGTGGCATCCTCCAGGCAGAGCCCGGAAGGTGTATCGTGCGCCTGACAATCGCTACAAGGACCGACTGAAAAGGAATTTGATGGAGACAGCTGTGAAACGAGGAGATGCCTGGGGACGTGAGGTTGCCGGTCCTCTGTCTGGGATCATAGACTTGGTGGCAGAAGAGGCGCTTTATCATCTTCGGTGCAGGACCCCATTCGAGCACTCGTTTATAAACCATGAGGCAATTATCATAGCAATGCACTTATGATATTAAAATGAAAATGATAAGTTTGGCTAAATGAAAAATGATATTTTTGTCCTCAGGTCGGACGGCCTATTGATGAAGGGAGACAGTTGCTGTTTGAGAAACTGTGCTTATGGATAGATGAAGGGGTGGAGCACGGTATAACGGTGGTCTTTGATGGATATGGCAGCTCCACCAAGGACCATGACCACTTGAGACGAACAAAGAACGCATGCTGTGACATTCAGATTCGTCTGGATCTCAAAATCATCATTGCAAGAGAAAAGTTCCTCGATAACAAGAACAACAAAGCCCAGCTCGTTCTGCTCCTTGCTGAGACATTTAGTAGGAATGGAATCGGTGTACAGCAATGCTCCGATGATGCCGACACCTCCATCGTCCGCGCAGCTCTAGGTGAGGCAAGAGAGTCCCCTGTCGAGGTGAGGGCTGAGGACACAGACGTCCTGGTTATGCTGATTCATCATGTTGCAGACCATCCGATCTTCTTCACGACAGCCAAAGAAACATCTTACGATGTCGGAAAGATCCGGGAGGCCCTCCCAGAGATATACCGGAGGTATCTCATCTTCTTGCACAGCTTCTCTGGCTGCGATACAGTGTCTGCAATTTTTGGGTTTAGCAAACCAACTTTGCTAAGCAAGCTCTGCAAGACTGATGAAGCTGAGAGGGCAATGGACGTATTTATGGACATCCGAGTTGAGAAAGGTGATATCATTAAAGCAGGCTGTGATCTTTTCAAGCTCATGTTCCATGGGAAATCTTCCAAAGACTTGGAAGACTTGAGATTCAACATCTTCAGCAAGCGAGCTGCTACTGGGAGCATAAAACCTGAAAAACTCCCTCCGACAACAGGAGCTGCAGCACCGCACTCTCTCTGAGCTTACCTCCAGACTCGAGACTGGCTGATGCTGCAAAGTCCATCGTTGGATGCCCGGGACTATGGATGGCAACTCACTGAGCAAGGATATGCACCAGTCCCTTCTACAGACCCCATTGCACCAGACGACCTCCTGACGTTTGCCAGCTGCAACTGTGCGGGGGACTGCAGCTCACTCAGGTGCTGCTGTAAAAAGCAAGGAGTCAAGTGTATTTCTGCTTGTGGCATCTGTCATGGTAACTCTTGCCTGAACATAAACCAGCTGGATGACAAGAGGAGTGAGGAAGATACTGGGGAGTTTGATGAATAAGGTTGTAAAAGCTGATGAAGCAACATTTCCATTGAGCACAGTTCTGTTAAAAATGTCAATAAATACATTTTATATGATCAAGGAGTGTTTTTTTTTTTCTCAAAAATAATGTTTGGAATCAATTCAGCACCCCCAAAAACCCCTAGTTAGACATCCCACAAGTCAATATTGGCAAAAGTTAATTTTCCTATTTTTTCGCGCAGGCCCTCTGAGCACCCGAACTTTGATTGGCTCGTCAGAATTTTCCACAAGGATTTGGGTTTGCGCTAATTGATAGGTGTTAGTAGACACCTAGATGAATACGTTAGTGAAGAAATTTTTTGGTAAGCAATTTTTTAACACATGGTCAATACAATTTACTAAAATTCCCTAACTACTGAAAACGTCACATCCCCCCTCTCGTGAGCTCGTCCTCTTCGTGCTTCCCGAAAAAGTTGGCTCCACCCATCCTGTAACTCCTCCCATTTTTGGGGTTCCTCCTCTTCATGCACAATCTATTTTTCCGCTCGGAGCCGTTTCATTTTCGCTCACTCCACGTCGGCTGAGTCTCTGACCGGCGGTTTCGAGGTGACTTTTCCCAATCTCATGACGACCTTGCTCTCTATAAACAGCACGGCTCCCATGTAGGTGAGTAAACTGTTTGTTAACCCAGTTATGCGGTTATCTTTCCCCTTGATTGCGGCGTTCCGAGTCTCGGTAACGCGGGTACAGTTAACAGTGAGGCGGAAGGGACGCGCAGTTTGTGTGTGGTAAAGTGGACGGGTGTTTGAAAGTCTTGTTTACGTGTGTTCGACGCGGCTCCGGCTCATTGGTAAAACGGGATTGCGGTTCGTGTGGAACGGGAAATGGCGTGTTGTGGATTACTGTAAGTACCGAGTACGGTGAAGGTTATGGAGATTTGGAAACTGGATTACCGCCTGGTTATTCGGTTACCACAGCTTCGGAGAGTCTGTGGTCCGACCTTGTCAGGCCCATGATTGCTGAACGGACCATTCACTGTGGTCACGGATAAGGCTCCTCAGACTGTGTACATTCCCCACGTGACCCCATGTTTATATTTAATGAACTGAAGTTTGAAAATGAAATTCCACATTGTTTTCATTCGGAGTAGAAGTGTGTGTGTGTCTGTGTGTCTGTGTGTCTGTGTGTCTGTGTGTCTGTGTGTCTGTGTGTCTGTGTGTCTGTGTGTCTGTGTGTCTGTGTGTCTGTGTGTCTGTCTGGCATAGTGAATGCACCATAAAGATGTGGATTGCAACCCACCGCCGAGATGTGGATTGCAACATGTTGATTGCAACCCACCGCCGAGATGTGGATTGCAACCCACCGCCGAGATGTGGATTGCAACATGTTGATTGCAACCCACCGCCGAGATGTGGATTGCAACCCACCGCCGAGATGTGGATTGCAACATGTTGATTGCAACCCACCGCCGAGATGTGGATTGCAACCCACCGCCGAGATGTGGATTGCAACCCACCGCCGAGATGTGGATTGCAACTCACCGCCGAGATGTGGATTGCAACCCACCGAGATGTGGATTGCAACCCACCGCCGAGATGTGGATTGCAACCCACCGCCGAGATGTGGATTGCAACATGTTGATTGCAACCCACCGCCGAGATGTGGATTGCAACCCACCGCCGAGATGTGGATTGCAACATGTTGATTGCAACCCACCGCCAAGATGTGGATTGCAACCCACCGCCGAGATGTGGATTGCAACCCACCGCCGAGATGTGGATTGCAACCCACCGCCGAGATGTGGATTGCAACCCACCGCCGAGATGTGGATTGCAACATGTGGATTGCAACCCACCGCCGAGATGTGGATTGCAACCCACCGCCGAGATGTGGATTGCAACCCACCGCCGAGATGTGGATTGCAACCCACCGCCGAGATGTGGATTGCAACATGTTGATTGCAACCCACCGCCGAGGCGCGGATTGCAACCCACCGCCGAGGCGCGGATTGCAACCCACCGCCGAGGCGCGGATTGCAACCCACCGCCGAGGCGCGGATTGCAACCCACCGCCGAGACCCGGATTGCAACCCACCGCCGAGACGCGGATTGCAACCCACCGCCGAGACGCGGATTGCAACCCACCGCCGAGACGCGGATTGCAACCCACCGCCGAGACGCGGATTGCAACCCACCGCCGAGACGCGGATTGCAACCCACCGCCGAGACGCGGATTGCAACCCACCGCCGAGACGCGGATTGCAACCCACCGCCGAGACGCGGATTGCAACCCACCGCCGAGACGCGGATTGCAACCCACCGCCGAGACGCGGATTGCAACCCACCGCCGAGACGCGGATTGCAACCCACCGCCGAGACGCGGATTGCAACCACCGCCGAGACGCGGATTGCAACCCACCGCCGAGACGCGGATTGCAACCCACCGCCGAGACGCGGATTGCAACCCACCGCCGAGACGCGGATTGCAACCCACCGCCGAGACGCGGATTGCAACCCACCGCCGAGACGCGGATTGCAACCCACCGCCGAGACGCGGATTGCAACCCACCGCCGAGACGCGGATTGCAACCCACCGCCGAGACGCGGATTGCAACCCACCGCCGAGACGCGGATTGCAACCCACCGCCGAGACGCGGATTGCAACCCACCGCCGAGACGCGGATTGCAACCCACCGCCGAGACGCGGATTGCAACCCACCGCCGAGACGCGGATTGCAACCCACCGCCGAGACGCGGATTGCAACCCACCGCCGAGACACGGATTGCATGATGTTGATTGCAACCCACCGCCGAGATGTGGATTGCAACCCACCGCCGAGATGTGGATTGTTTGATGTAGATTGTATGATGTTGATTGCAACCCACTGCCGAGATGTGGATTGTATGATGTAGATTTTATGATGTTGATTGTATGATGTAGATTGTATGATGTTGATTGCAACCCACTTCCGAGATGTGGATTGTATGATGTTGATTGCAACCCACCGCTGAGATGTGGATTGTATGATGTTGATGGTATGATGTTGATTGCAACCCACCGCCGAGATGTGGATTGCAAACCACCGCCGAGATGTGGATTGCAAACCACCGCCGAGATGTGGATTGCAACCCACCACAAAGATGTGGATTGTGGTGTACCATAAAGATGTGGTTTGTAGTGGATTGTATGATGTGAATTGTCGTGTACCATAAACATTTGGATTGTATGATGTGAATTGTAGTGTACCATAAACATGTGGATTGTATGATGTGGATTGTAGTGTACCATAAATATGTGGATTGTAGTGTACCATAAAGATGTGGATTTTATGATGTGAATTGTAGTGTACCATAAAGATGTGGGTTGTATGATGTGGATTGTAGTGTACCATAAAGATGTGGGTTTTATGATGTGGATTGTAGTGGGTTGTATGATGTGGATTGTATGATGTGGATTGTATTGTATTGTATGATGTGGATTGTAGTATACCATAAAGATGTGGATTGTAGTGTACCATAAAGGTGTGGATTGTATGATGTGGATTGTAGTGTACCATAAAGATGTGGATTGTAGTATACCATAAAGATGTGGGTTGTATGATGTGGATTGTAGTGTACCATAAAGATGTGGGTTTTATGATGTGGATTGTAGTGGATTGTATGATGTGGATTGTATGATGTGGATTGTATTGTATTGTATGATGTGGATTGTAGTATACCATAAAGATGTGGATTGTAGTGTACCATAAAGGTGTGGATTGTCGTGGATTGTATGATGTGGATTGTAGTGTACCATAAAGATGTGGATTGTAGTATACCATAAAGATGTGGGTTGCATGATGTGGATTGTAGTGTACCATAAAGGTGTGGATTGTATGATGTGGATTGTAGTTTACCATAAAGAGGTTGATTGTAGTGTACCATAAAGATGTGGATTGTATGATGTGGACTGTAGTGTACCATAAAGATGTGGATTGTATGATGTGGACTGTAGTGTACCATAAAGATGTGGATTGTATGATATGGATTGTAGTGTACCATAAAGGTGTGGATTGCAGTGGATTGTATGATGTTGATTTGTAGTGTACCATAAAGATGTGGATTGTAGTGTGCCATAAAGATGTGGGTTGCATGATGTGGATTGTAGTGTACCATAAAGATGTAAGCTAGAGATTGGAGTGACTTGACATCTGTGAGTTTACAAGTGCAAGTAACCGTAGTCTGATTTATTGAGATCCCACATTGTAATAGCCATGAGCTCAAATGACTACTCATATTAACCTGCAGCTGGGTTTTCCACTTGGTTGCTTTGATTAACCAGGTTTTAGCATCCCCTCCTTGTGGCTCAGATCCTCGTCCATTTTTACGTGTACTTGGTCGTAGTTCATGAACTGGTCACCCTAAAAAGGCGGAGTTGTTACATGTTTTTCAAAACATTCACTTTCCACTTTGACTACAGACCAGAAAAACCACAGATATCTAGTTATCTTTGTATGAGAAGAAAGGTAATTTTGCCTAGTTTAATGTGGAAAAAAACAGAAATAAAAAATATGCAATAGTTTTTGTGTAACAGGCAAATAAGTGATACAAGTCAGGGGTGGCGTAAACAGGCGGAGGCGGAGGCGGTGGATGTGGTGAGTCAAATTTGGAATAAACTGAATTTATTTCAATCAATAAGCTTTAATCTAATCTATTTTGTTATTTTTTTTTTTAGGTGAGTAACACTTGGGACTTGCTGTTGCATGATGCAAAATTTATTATTCAACTTGTTATTATTCAGCAAACCCTGACCAATAAGTACAAACTCCTAAAAGAGATCTAGTAAATATCTTTACATAGTTATGTATCTAGCAGATTCTCAGGATTAATTTGGCAGTTGAATTGTCCAAAACGGCCAAAGGATAACTGATCCACATCCAATTTACTCAGAAAGGGTGAATTTGAGATAAACGCGAAAATGTGTTTTCCTTGTAATGCATTATTATCTATTGAAGTTCATAATTAAAAATACCATATTCGCCGTTAATTAGTGGTTTTTGCTAATTTTTTTTCACACAAGTGCATGCTGCTTGGTGATGTCTATCAACACAGAGAAAACTGAAAAATTGAATATTTTGACCCTGTAATGCAAATGATGATCATTTCATGAACTACGACCACTTGCTGATTAAGCACTTATTGCGTACATTCCAAATTAGTTGTTCGTGCTGTTGTTTTCCCCTAATTTTGCTTTATCGCACTGTCTACCCATGCTGTGTGTGTGAGCTGATGCCATCTGTTGCTACTTTGGACGTCTTCCTTCTCCATTTCTGGCAAGCCCCTGCCAGTTGTGTCAGCATGTGTCTGCAATGTCACATAAACCTCGTTGGTATCGTTAACATTGAAGCCTGAGTGTGGTGTGCCATGTCACCAGGATTTAAAAAGATTTATTTTCCTTATTTTCTGGAGGACATTTAGGCATAAAATACACAATTAAAATTTTGATATTTTCTTTGTATGGTCATGATTTAATTTGTTTGTTTTGTTTTCTTTGGACCTTTCATTTTGATGTGGCCTTGATATTGAAATCTATATCCATTGGTTTCTAGTTCTGCTTTTATGTAAGGAACTAGCACATTACCCGTAGGGTGACACCACCCCCCTTTCACCCTTCACCCCCCTACCCCCCACACACATACACAATTTTGCTGTGATTAAACTTACACATGCATTTGTGACACTTCAACAAAAAAGCCTCAGCCTCCTCCTCCCAACTCTCTCCCATCTTTGCTCTTTCCTCCCGCCCCAACCCCAAGTCCTCACCCTTCTCCTGCCAATCCGACGGAATTGATCCCCTCCCCTCACTCAAACCTTCAAATCCTCACCCTCCACCCCCAACCGAAAGTCCTCAACCTTCCCTTTCCAAAGTTGGCCGGTCTTTACTCTCACCCACCACCCGCTGATAAAAGCAAACGGGCATTCCCACATCGAAATGGCGAATTATTGAACACTTTCTGCTCCCCTATCTTGCGATCACCGACTTCATGGAACCCCGTCACAGTCACCAAGTTCAACTCACAATTTGAAGAAAAAAAATAATGGCAAGGACTTCCGCAAACCTCCGCAATAAAAGCGCTGCTTGGGAGAAAGGGTTCTAAAGGGTAAATTATATAGTTCTAAAGGATTCATAAATTGGCAGCCATCGTATATAAATTGTGAGTGGAGTCAGGCGAACCTTCCAACCAGTGGGTGGAACTCATGCGACGGAAGCATGCATGGACAACTCCTTTTATAGTATTGATCAAATATGTAACTAGCAAGATGTGGATGATGATATTGAAATGGACCTTCTGGATTCAACTGCAGTTCAGGCATCATTGAAATGCACCTTCTGGATTCAACTGCAGTCTATTCTTCCTTGATGGATAGCTCATAGTTGTTGCGTATTTACCTTGATAATATAACAGGACTTTTGAAATGACGTGATGGCCCCACGTTGCATCGGTGCACATGTGCACAATCCCATGGTAACAATGGTGACCAGGACATAATATATTGTGCGTGTAAGTTGAGGCTTGATAGTTCGGCCGACACATATCTACTACCTAATGTGTGGTGCGAGTGATTTATCATCTGTTTCATTCGCTACTATGGCTCACTGAGCTCCAAAAAGCGCTTGAAAAGGCTTTTTCAAATACCTGGGAGAAAGTGGTTTACCTGAGCATAATGAAAGAGTTTGAGAACGTTCCCAGTTTACCAACAGGGCTGAGACCCTACAGCTACCCATACTGCAAACTCCTGACGCCGTGGACCGGTGCAAGCTCCGGAGAACTGTGGACGGATGTATGCTACCAAAACCGTCGACCATCACTGCCAGTGAATGGACTGTGAACCTTGCGGGAGTGACTGCTGTCAACATGGTATGTTTGGTGATTTATTAAATGGACGTGTGCAATCGGAAAGGCAATGCTGGGCATCATTAGCAACTCTTCGAGAAAGGACAACCTCACGACGTGAAAATACACAAAACTTGTGCCAGCTATTATTTACATGAGAGCCAGCTGTACCAAGCAAATGTTACATGAGAGCCAGATGTTCCCTAAGGAAGACGCTGTATCTGGTTTGGGTGCTTTTCAAAGGTGATGGAAGGTCATATCTCGGGCTTGTGAAGGCACAGGACAATTTTAATATTTGGCCATGGTGCTGGCGATTCGCCTGTCTACTCTTTGCAAAGGACAACGTGGGATCTTTACCGTTCACCATCTAATGTCGGCAGACGCCATGTCCAGTTTAACGACCACCCAAGGGATGAAAAACACTAGGATGACAGTTCATAGCTGGGTCGAGATTTAAACACGGGCTAATCAGCCTAGAGATGTGTGTGTGTGTATCTGTAGGTCTACGACATCTTGCCAGCCCCAATATGGAATACGAATACAGAAAAATTATCTAGCATGACTAATCGAGAACATTTTGAGGCGAGAACCGATCCTGGATGTATCGTCGCTCTTATATGGGAGATTCAACTGCAGGCAACAGGAATTTGTAACTTGTTGCCTCTTCATGAAAGACGTCGTGCAATATTTTGACGAAAGACTTCACCCTTAACGTCTACCAACAACCATTGCTGGCAGAGAGGTCCTCCAGTTTAATGTTCTTCCATCAGATGATCGAGGAACAACCTAATTTCAATTCAATGCTATATTTTAAACATGAACTGGAAAACAAACCTGTAGTTTATCAGGACTTTGGCTCTGAATTTGTCCCGATCGCACATGCTCAGGGAGAGCGAGATAATCTATTATTTTTTATTCCGTCTGCCTGTTTGGCAGTCAAATAAAATTGAAAATTATTCCAAACAGGAAACTTACTGTTTTTAAGGATGTCATAAAGGACACGTACAACAAGCACAAAGAATTAATGTAACATGGTGTATATGACATTGGCATCTAAACTTCCGGCTTTTTTTTTCTTTCTACGACTGTTAACATCTTTATTTTATTTCAATTGAATTATATACTTCAACACTGGAGAACACAAATCGCCTTTTTGCCACTTTCAAAACCATTCCGTTCAGCAGTACTCGGACATGTTACATAAGGTGGTGTTTAAGACATCATCAATGGCGCTGTATAACTTCTGTAATTATTTTAATACGACTTAAAATCATCATTTAATTTCAATGGAATTGTATGCTTATTATAATTTATTGTTCTGCCCCCAAAAATGTATCTTTCAAAATATGAACTTGGATGTGGTTTAGACTTTAAACCAGTCAATATGTTGAACTGAAAAGTCTTTGGTCGCTCTATTGGTTGAACATTACTTGTGATAGTGGAGACAGCCCTGCATAACGTTGTGAAAATGCTGGACTTACCTGTTATGCCAGGAAGTATTTACTCCTGTCCATGTCATGGTTTGAAAAATGTCTCACCACAGGCATGTTGACAATGGCAATGACACATAGGTGACAAATTGGAGCAAAAGGAGTACATTGATGTCTCTCTCAAGTGTTGAGAGCAGTCTAGCAGTGGATTGAGAAACGCCTTGTTGCATTCCCCTCACTGGTGTGGGTTTGATTTCCATGACTGTTCTGCTGAAAATTTGTGCACTTCCATGTTGGAGTGGTGACCTGTCCTGGATTAATTCTAGCCAAAGAAGCTTTTATGACATCGTGTGTACCCCCATGCTCTGTTTAGGACTAATTGGACTCCACTGCCACCTTCAGTGTTGGAATGAAGTCTAAAATATTACAAAATTTTGGTTTTTCCCATATTATATTTGCACATTTCTGGAAACTGCAACCTAGACGGCAATATCCTAGTCTACTTATAATAATAATACAAGCTGGCTGTTTCTTCGAGTATTTAAAGATTAATATTTCTGTACTGGTTGATGATCTATCTTCACTTTCTCCAGGGTTATCCAAAAGTACCTAGTAACCTTTTGAAATGTTTACTTTTGTACTTTGCAATATTGAAATTAGAACGGCACTCAGTAGAGCGCATACCCTCCACCAGGCTGAACAGTTTACCTTTTTGTGTTCCACTGATTTGGCCAGATCTGCTTCTTGACCTAAACCAAAATCTATTTGGCTCGTTTTTGTTACTTACCCAACTCGTGCACTAAGTTTTGTCTTCACCTGTCCACCACTTTTTAAAATATCATGCTATATATCGTTTTTGGCCCTATCTCTTAATGGTGAAGAACTACTTCTAGAATGAAAAAATATTGAATCGGGATCTGGATCTTAACCAGAATCGAATCAGTTTGTCTTTATCACACACCCAACCTGTCCAACAAGTTTCGTCTGAAATTGTCCATAACTTTTTGAGATATCTTGCTCGCAAACAGACAGGGGTGAAAACATAACCTCCATCCACCTTCGGTGGTAGAGGTAATGAAGTGATTATGATTGGTGCTTGAAATTCCTCTCTAAACATTGGCACAGCTGTGTTCCCAAGCAATGATGCTACTCGCGGCCATGTGCTGTTTATGGGTGAGGCAGGAGAAGAAGAGGCAGAACAACATTGATAAGTTCCTGGTATCTGTCGGTGACAGATCTACAAACATGAGAGGGCAAAGGTCTTTGTTACTGGAATGAAATAGTGTTGCTCAATTATAAATGTTATCTTGTCACAGGGATTAGTTTTACAGACTCCATGTTTTTGGAATCCAAAGTTGAGGCTCATTTAGGAATGAGCTTGTTTATTCGGCTAATCTAAAAAGAAAGAGAGAATAAAAACAACCCCATCAAAGTCAGAATGTGACATGACAATGACAACTACCTCAATGGTCCCAACAATTCCCATCACCATGTTTCTTGGCCAGGGAATATTTTTAGCCAAAGTCTTTCACGAACCGGCTGGCAAGGCCTGATGTTCGACTGAAGGCAGCAGCAATTTGGAATTTGTTCAGTGTGTGGAGATAACTCGCCTACTCTACACGAAAGATGCAGTGGGATCTTTAATGTCCACCAGATAACGCTGGCAGACGTGACACCCATAGTATCAAACCTGTCTAGCCTGGGTTCCAGTTAATAACTGGGGTCGAGATTTTAACCTGGGCTCAACAGCTGAACGTGTGCATACATCTAGATTATCCAGCTTACCCACAGTCAGAATGTGGGACAAATAAATTGAAAATTCATAGGTTTTGTGTGTCTGTTTATCTGGGTGTTGGGCATGGTGCACTGAAAAAGTTTGGCAAAAGCAATGTTTTTATGCCACGTTGCAGCAGTTACGGTGTATGTTTAGCAAATGTACGTGTTTTTCAAATATACGCATCATTGTATTCGTACCGTACCTGTGTTCGTGTAAAAACTAGAAAGGGCTTACGTTGAAACGAGCACCTCATGAAGAAAACAAAACAACACAACATAAACATATCTACCTGTCCAGCATTATCTCATTAGAACCAAGTAATGTTAATAGTTTATGAGTTTGCGTCCACCCAGCCATCCAATGTTTCAGGAACATTCTTGAGAGGATGAAATGATGGAGTGCCACAAAGCTGCAGTTCAAACTCTATTCGATGATTTCTGCAGAATGTCGAGGATCCAATGAAGTCTGGAAACAGCCACACGTGTTTATAAAAATGGTCGAACAAGTTAAGAAACCTGGGGTGTGTTCATTTACCAAGTTTCTTGTAGAGCGCTTGCCAATTGGCTGAAGCGCTCAATAAAGCACTTCATTCAAAACGGATCATAACGAACGGCTGCCCTGGCAAGGGCTAGCGAGCTGATTGGTAACTGAACACTCCCCTGAAAGTAGAAAGCTCCCAAATTTCAGTTTCTTCATCTTTAAAAGTGAAAAAAAAACCCAGCAAAGCCACAAAATCGAACCTTTCAAAATGATAACAAATGGTTTGGAATTATCCCGTGTTAAAATTGTGACTTACAACTGGTATTTTTTAACCAGTTTCAAAGATGAGTTTTCTGCCACCACACCACTCAATGTTTTATTGTATTTTTAAAAGTATAAACCACAAAACAAATTTGAATATTGTACAAAAGTGAGATTAACTTGTCATTAATATTATCAAGTATTTTTTTTTCTTTTTCAGTCTCTTTCCTCAAAAATGGGTGTCTTGAATAGGTTTACCGGTTCTTCTAGACGCCGATAAACGAATAAGGCGATCAGCATGTCACAGATCTTGGCAAGTGTTAAACACTATCAATTCCAAACCAAAAATATTGGCCTTCTCAATGACTGTGAGGTTAGTTCAATATAGGGTATTTACCTCCACCACTGAAGGGGGACGGAGGTTGTTTTTTTCACGTTTGTCTGTCTGTCTCATCTTTAATTAGGATAGCTCAAATTGTTTGGAACACATTCAGATGGTGGTGGACAGGTTGGGTGTGTGACAAGGACGAATTGATGAGATCTTGGTGAAGACCCGGATTTGTATTCTGCCTATCAGTGGGATACAAAACATAAATTGTTCAGCTTAGTGGGGGTATTCGCTCTACCGAGTGTTTTGTTCGAGTTTCCGACCTGTGGAACCAACTTTCACATTCTCTTCAATATGATTCTTCCCTCCAGGTCTTAAAGACGGCCATTCACCACCATCTCAGATCACCCCCCCCCCAATCCAAATCATGATCTTTTCTATCCCTGTCAATCCCCAAGTCCACTTCCTTCCAGATTTCCAGTATTTCCTTCCTGAGAGTTTCTTTCTGTATCCATCTTATCCACCCTATGAATCCTCTTCTGCCTCCCATTCCTCCCCACACCTCTTATTTGTCAATTTGTCCCTCTATTTTGTCCTTCAACTCTGCTGTTGGTGTCCCCCCCCCCTCCCCACGTCGCTCCCCTCTCACTCTTTCCACTATTCCATTTGTTCTATAGTGTCCAGATCCATTTAGTATTCTAGATCTTCCACGAGCTTTGGAGTTTGTATACAAAAAAAAAAATCAAATGTTTATTTAACTTTTCTGTGTTGTTTTGTATGACAGTTATTGTTGCTATCATTATGTTCGTTTTACACTCGTATATTTTTTGCAGGATAATGTAATGATGATTAATTTAATTGTAATTACCTCTGCCACCCATGGTGGGCGGCGGTTGTGTTTTCACCCCTCTCTGTCTGTCTGTCCATTTGTGAACAGGATATCTCAGAAAGTTGTGGACAGATTTGGATGAAACTTGGTGGACAGGTTGCGTGTTTGAGAAGGATGAATCGATTCGATTTTGGTGAAGATCTGAATTCGAGAATTCCTGATTCGTTTCTTTAAATCCAAATCATTCTGATAGGGTGCGAGTTTGGTACCATTGTGCTTTTTGTTGGACATTCATTATGTCATAGTGTCTGTTCATGGTGCCTGTTCTTGTATCGGGGTACATTTGTTAAATCCCTTTGTTTAATCACTTATTCACCTGATAAATCCCACCACCCGCCACTTTCTTTCTTTCTTTCTTTTTCCCTGAAACGGAATGATTAAAAAGCTAACAGCTTTCACTTTTTTTTTGTCACCAAATTCCTTCTGTATCCATCTTATCCACTGATTAGGTGATTGTGAAATTGGGATAGTTCATGCGAAAGTGTCTGTTTATGCCGGTTGCACTTTCGGTACAATTCCCGCAATCGGGACTGACTGTTAAGGCTTGCACAAATACTCCGAATGTGGCAATTTAACTAGCTCGCACTAGCGCCACAACTCGTCTGAAGTCTTTCACCTTGGCACCCAGACGTATCCCTGAAGCCTCACATTGTTTCTTCAGAAAGCAGTGTCTGTAATTTATCCCCACCCCAATCCAACATTTTTTATTTAACTTTTCAGAAATTTATGACGCGTTTTCTCATGGGCCTTGGACAACTGTAACTGTGTGTCTTTCCTCTCTCCACAAACCTGTATGTTGTTATTATCAATCTGTCTGTATCTTCTAATTTAATATTTCACCCCCTTTTTTCTTTTTCTTTTTTGCACATGGGTGTACTCACCTGTGACGTCACTGAATACTTTACGCATCTTGCTGGTGTTTGTGTAAAGTTGCTGCAATTGATAACTCTGGCTCTTCTGCACCATTTGCCACTCAGAGGAGACTGTACAAAGAGGGAAATCTTTCTTCTTCTCTTGCAGCGCTTCGTGTGCACTGTGGCTGTAATAAACAAATCAAATTGGGATGATTGCTTCGCAACAGTAATTCAACTCCATGCAGCCGTAATTGCATAACTGTACCTTTTAAAAAAAAATAAACAAATTATTGGAGATTTATTGGGTCATGGAAGAGCAAGAGTTAAATAAACTTCAATATTATTAAGTTATGCCTTGTATTTATACTTTTAATTATAAAGAGCTTTGTCGATAAAGTAAAACAAATGAAAAAGTTGAAAAGTAACTTTAAAAACGATATGTTTATGGTTTTTGATTTGAACACAAACATTGCCAATGTCAGGGTGATAGAGTTGGGGTAAACTTACAAAAGCAAGCAACACATGAAAGGCAAGGCAAAGGGAAATGTGGATTGCAGTAAAGCTCAACAGATGGTGAAAGCAAATACACTGAGGGGAGGAAGCGACTTATTGTTTAAAAAAAATAAAAATTCTACTAATGTGCAATCAGTATAATGAAGACACCATGATGTATGTTTAATTTATCCAGGATATAACTGCTTCTTTCAGGGACAAATGAAGGAGTGTGCACATGTATGTTAATCCTTCACGTGATGGTTTGCCAGCTCAACTTGGCTGTGCACTCGATGCTAATATCAGCCAGTGAGCAAGAAACGTGTTGGTGGATTGATTCCCCTCTCAAGGGGGTGGCCTGGTATCGCCAACAAAACGCTTCTCAAGCCGATACAGGCTGACTCGTACTGTGGTTAGCAGTGTAGCAGCTCATGCTGCTTTATGCAAAGGAAGTTTGTGTGTGATTTAATACTTGCTCGAACCACCACTCAAACCATAAGCTAAATTCCTTGTTTATTTGAAAGTAGTGCAATGGTTCATTGCTTTAGCATAATCATACACTGTTAATGACAACATGTGGCACAATGATGCGTCTTGATAACATGCAACCCAAGGCACTCTCATTAATGAGCAGTTTAATTGGCATTGAGAAATCTAAAATGTACTTCCATTGGATATCACCTAGTTACACTTGTCGCTTTTGATTTGCAGAACAAAACAGTAGCAGCTTGATGCTGGTCAGACCCCTAGCAAGGATGAAGCAGATGGGTGCTTGACCATTCCATTCTTACAAGGCCCCCTGACCCTTTTTAAAAGCATGCTGTCCTTCTGAAGCCACGCTTCCCATAACAACATGTAGAATACCTTGAATAGAGTTTTTCTTTCCAAACTGCTTGGACCCCTTCTGCGATCTGTCATTCTGGTGTATGGCCTTGAAATCTTTGCCAGTCACACATATTTGGTCGCTGCTGATGTGCGGAGCCGAATGCGTATCTGAAATATATAATGCATATGTGGAACCACTCAACCTCGGTGCTTACCTTCACCCATGCCCCCACCCATCATCCTCCCCCCCCCCCCCGGGCTTGTGGTTAATGCTTTATTCCACTCACAAGTGTACTCTATGAAATTGGTTTGCACCGAGCTTTTCATATCGAGCTAGGTATTGTTTTTTTCATATCGATCTACGACAATGCTCTCTCTAAGTCTTGTTGGTATGATTTTAATTTGAAATTGCTTCCGCTTTTGGGTCTTGTAACTGGTCAGATGGAGAGGAGTTGGAAGAGGAGATTGGGACCATACTCTGTGCAGAGCGTTGGTGCTGCTTAAGCAGTCTCCTTGACTATTGGGCACAATCCTGGATGGGTCGCAACTCCGACACAGGATACCAGCAAGTGTGCACTCATTTTGCCGACCTCGGAAGGATGACAGGCCGAGTTAACCCCACCTGGTATTAATTCAACAGCTGAGTGGGATTTGAACTCAGGACCCTGGGATCCAAAGCCCACCACTCTAACCATTAAGCCAACACCAGGTATACGATGGAGAGGAGAAGTGCTTTTTTTCATATCCCAACAGTAAAGATTGAGTAAAGGCATTGGTGTCAAACGGGGCTTTGACTTCGCCAGCCCTGAAAAGTTGCTCGTTGAAGACTATTTGTGTGACGAGACGTGATTGTGATCAAGCCATGTGTGAGAAGGTTGTGCGGTGAGGGAAAGGTGTGTCGGGCATTTTGTTTATATTTTTGCCTCCTGAAATGTGATTGATGAATGATGACAAAACACATCTTGTAAATATGTGTTTGTACATAATTCTTTCATGGCCAAACCGTAGTACCTAGAGTTTCCAAATGTTGGGTGTACATACTTCAGAATCTGTGCAAAGTTTTAAGCTTCCATATGTTGGCCTTGACATCCGTTTTGAGGACCTCAAAGGCCGCTATAAAGTGTATATTGTGATGTGAAGTCACGCAGTGCTGCCACTGGCCCGTAGGAAAAAGGTAATCACCAAGAGGCCAATAACGCCATAGCTTTCCAATGTCCAACACGTCCAAAAACCATCCCTGGGAAAAGCTCACCCAGGCAGGTCTCGCTGGGTAGCCCCTATTGTTAGTTGACAAATTTACCCGAGCTGTTTGTTTTAATTCCAATAAATGTTTAAAAACAGTAAAGTCCGGTATTATTCAAAGTTGTGAAAATGCATGTGATTGAACGAGATATGCGACAGATTTTGGGACTTGAAAATGTCAGGGCATCCAGCAGGCTTCCTCTGTTGGCTTGAGGAAGTCCGCTGGTCACGGGTGAAACCTCGCCTGAGACCAGATCTGCTCTTGCTAGTTTAGTACACAACTAGTATGGTCGATCGAGTTATCGTTTTTGTTTGGGTATGCCTTTTTCTTTCTGGTGTGTGTGTGTGTGTGTGTGTGTGTGTGTGTGTGTGTGTGTGTGTGTGTGTGTGTGTGTGTGTGTGTGTGTGTGTGTGTGTGTGTGTGTGTTGCATGTATGTATATAAATAAGATGCTAGGTGTTTCAAAATACCTTGATGCAAGTTCTCACCATTAGCTTGAAATCTGAAATCTATAACCTATGATTGAGTTCCCGTATTTGTGGCCTGAGCAAGAAAGAACATTCCATCAGAAAAGTTTCAAATTGTCTTTTTCAAAATAATCTCCCTTAACTTCGGTGAACTTTGTCCAACATTGCTGCAGCATTGCTATACTGCCATGAAACCAATATCCATCCTGCTCCCCTCAAAACATCTCCCCAGCAGCAATGGCGGCCTCATGAGAGTCATATTTCTTTGGCGGCCTCATGAGTCACATTTCTTTGCTATTAACTCACATTTCAATTTGTGAAAGAGTGAGAAGCCTGGGAGAGCGAGATCAGATGAATACAGTAAGTGAGATGAGGAATAACTCTGAAGCCACGATCCTTTGCGGCATCGACTGCAACTTGTGCGGATCGTGGAGATGTCGGAGACCTCTTGCAAGCTTTGTGGCATTTATTTTTTTCCATAATTTCTTCCCGAAATTTATCTAACACTGTCCATTAATAGTCGCATCTTTCTGCAGATCGTTTGCCATCGTAACGTAACTCCTTTGCATTACCAGAAAACTATTGGCTTGACCTTGCTGCTTATGCAGCTGCCAACTTTTGTTGGTTGGGAACTTGTGGTGGCTGGAACGCTGTTATCATATATTTGATGACGCCCTCCTCACCCTCCAAGTACAAATGCAATTCCTGTTATATTTTACGTGAGAAAATAATTCAGTTTTGTGCACAAGATGGAGAATCTTCCAAAAGCAATGGCATCGTGCTTCAAAAGGTACTCTGAGCTTTTGTTGTTTTGTTTATCTCAAGTAACATGCCAGTATCTTCGACCAAGCAATGACCATAAAGTGCATGGAAGGAAGTATGTTGTTACTTTGAATTTGATTGACTTGACAAAACCGTAACAACAGGATGCAGACATTCATCCCGTCATGCCATTTCGTTCTTGGGTAGGGAGCGGAGAGAACATGTACATCTGTATGCCCCTGAGTATGACGTAATGCTGGATTTTGTTCGGCAGAATTGTTTGAGACACTGTCACATCTTTCATCCTTGTTCGCTGCAGACCGAGAAAATATTGTGACAGACAACATAATGTGGAACTAGAGCGTTCATAGAATACCTTACCCCGTGCAATGTTGAGAATGCAGGACGTGGCTGGGGTCTGCGAGCGGAAAATTTGATCGGTCATAATGACTTAAAATGCAGTAATGTTTTGTCCCAAGCACTGCTAAACGGAAGGGTTTTTGAAAGTGCCAAGAAGGCGATTTGTGTTCTATACTGTTCAAGTATATAATTCGAATGAAATAAAATTCAAGATTTAAAAAGTTGGAGAAAAAAAATTTCTTTGAAATTTACCGCCGTTGATGTCCCATCTTTTACACCACCTTGTTAGCACGTTACATTAGTTCTTTGTACCTGCAGTTTGTGTCCTTTATGTTGTCCTTCAAAATAGTAAGCTTCCTGCTTGGGATGATTTTCTATTGTTTTATTGCCAGACAGGCAGACAGACTAAAATAAATTATCTCGGCTCCTCTCTGCACATGCATGATCGTGATGAATTCAGAGCCAAAGTTCTGCTAAAGTACAGGTTTGTTTTCTGATTTGTGTTCAAAATATAAAAATTTAATTGAAATTAAAGTTGTTCCTTGATCAGAAACTGACGTGTGTTGACAGACAGACAAACAGGCAAAGTGAACCGATTGCTGAACCCCACTTTTTGCTTGCTTCCACGTGGAGTAATGATCATTTATCTTGCCAATCGATTCTAATCCTGGGTGTGCTCTGGCTTTCAAAAGGAATTAGCCACTGTGGATAATCCAGGTTTAGAATGATTAGCCACATATTTTATTCAAAAGTTTTTTTTTTTTTAGCAATATGAAATAATAAGTTAATTTTAAGGCAGATGTGTGAGTTTGATGGGTGAGGTTGGTTGGATGAGTGAGTTGGATTGTTCAGATTGGTTGGATGAGAGTTTGATGTGTGAGATTGGTTGAATGAACGACCATCAGGGGAGGTGGTGATTGTGAAGGATGGTGGTGATTGATTGTGTGTGTGTGTGTGTGTGTGTGTGTGTGTGTGTGTGTGTGTGTGTGTGTGTGTGTTGGGGGGTGGGGGTGGGGGGGTATGGTCGTTGTGCCTTTCGTAGGTGGTAGTGGGGATGGGGTGGTTGTGGACCAGCATTGGACCAACCTCATGCCAGTCAAACTCACTAATCCAACCAATCTCACCCAACAACTTCACTCATCCAACCAATCTCACACATCAAACTCACTCATCCAACCAATCTCACACATCAAACTCACACTTCCAACCAATGTCACACATCAAACTCACTCGTACAACCAATCTCACCCATCAACTTCACTCATCCAACCAACCAAAGTCACCCATCAAACTCACTCATCCAAACAAACCCTCTCATCCAAACAAACTCGTACTACTACTGATTGTGTCAAAACTCACCTGGCAACCACTGACCCAAGGAAGCAAGTAGCGCCGAATCATGCCGAATCATTCTGGAAAAAAAAAAAAAAATTTTTCAAAAAAATTAAAATAAAATTGAGATGAGAATCAAGGGAATCATGCGCAATTTCGGTCGATTTATTTTTTTTATTTTTATTTTTTAACTACAAACTAGTTTAAAACTACTAAAGTTAGTATATATAAGCTTGTACGAAATCACGCGTGATTCCCGTAATCAAAACATACAAAATGGCGGCGTCTCAACGAAGGTTGAATTCTGTGCTAAAATCACCCAAAATTCGTCTAAAACTGGCAACAAAAACCCCACTAAAACATGGATTAGCCACAGTGGCTAATGGGTGGTTTAAAATATTAGCCACAGGTAAGGGGGATTCGCCCTGTGGCGATGTGGCGAGCGGCAGTGCACACCCAGTAATCCCATAAGAAAGCTTCACTTAGTTGGCAGAAATGGTTTTGAGATCAAGCAGGCTCTTTTAAAGAGACTAGAGAATTTATCTTGTGAATAATGGAGAAAACAGGCTGCTCTGGGAAAACATTCCATAAAATGTTTTGTCGTGTCTTCAGCTGCGTTCAGACGCATCAACTTGTATTAAACGACTTGCTGAAGAGCCATTGAAATGGCATCAATCCTAGGTGGGGTGAAGCAGAAAGCTTTTCACACATTGAATAGGTTTGAGGGGCAAAAATGGCTCTTTGACCATTCATCAGTATTTGGGGCATATGTGTGTAAAATGAGTTTTGTTTTGTTTACAAATAATGATAAATGTATTCAGCGTTGATTGAACATTGGCTTTTTAAAAATTTGCCCGGCTTTTCATGAAAATCACTTCATTTAGCATCTTGAAGTCTCTGCTGTAGTTTTTCCATTCAAATGCCTTATGAATGCAGTTGCTGAGTCAACAGTTCATTCTTGAGGAAGGGAATGCACCATTACTCTACAATGTAATGGTACATGCTCGTTCTGGCTGTTTGCAGAGCATCAGCGAACAGCTTTCACAGCTGTTGTTTGGTTGGTGAGCTGTGAGTGTACTCTGCTCTGTCTAGGCCTCTTGCCAGCACTTAATTTTGGCTTTAGAAGCCTCTGTCTTCAGCTTGGATGACTTGCATTGGCTTTTACAACCCTGAGCGTTGGTCCCACACACAGACTCAAGCTGGTGAATGTGTTCTCATTAGAGTGTTATAGCAGCAAGTCTTGGGGCGTTACCTTAACTGTATCATCAGCCAAGCAAATTTGGAGTTGTACATAAAATGTGGTTTGATTTAACATGTATGTATATTGTATATATTTTTATGGATCTGGAAACCATTTGAATTCAACATACAGGTTCCAAAAGTCAGTTATCCCATTAAGTACATGTGTAGTCAGATCCCTTTCCTTTTGTCTAGTGGGAGAATGAAAAACGTGCGTTGCGACTTCTTTTAGTTAGGTTATTAAATCTTTACATCTAACAACCAACAAGCCATCTTCATGACCCCTTGGCCCGTCACGATCCACCGCCACCAACATACCTCTGCAGCGTTATACTGTTACTCATCAAGTTTGACCCCGCGTGGAAAGAGCGGTTAGGGTTTCCCAGCAGGGGCCAGGGCCAAGGCCCCGCCCCAGAATGGTGGGCCGTAGGACCCTGTCGAATGAGGGGCAGACAGCGAGGCATTTTTCGCCAAGGGCCCCTCCCCGTGGTGGGAGGAGATATTTATCCGAGACTCTCTGAGTAAGGAGGAGTTTTCACGGTGGTTGGGTCAGGCAGTTTTTTTCACGGTGGCTGTGAGCAGTCTGGTTCGTTCTTCACGGTGGCTGTTACGGGGAGAGTTCTGTGGACCCTGACTATTCGCCACGCGAGCACTGTCATGAGCCACGAGTCCCACACGTGCGACTGGGACCAAACCGACAACCTTTGGCAGGTGCCGCACTACAGTGCACGCTTTCCCTCCAACGACCAGGTACCCACCGAACTCTGACCCCCAGCTTGTCTCTCTTCATGGCTGCGAGGGTCAAATAAAGACTCTGGGGTTTCTTTTCTTTTTGTGTGTGTGTCTGTGTGTGGGCCCGTCTTTAAGTAGAACTGAGTAAGTGTTTTTGCTCATTGTAAATATTTCCCTGCTAGCATATTCGCACCGTTGGATGCAGATTATCTGGCCCTGGAGTTTGACCAACCCATACATTTTCTGTTTCTTCACTTTATCGACTTCTGCACGGATCTCTTCCAAAAGCCCTTGCTCACCCCCTTCCCCTCCCCAACCCCGAGATGGGCACTTTCAGTTATTGGAAGCCTCCCTGACTATTCCCGTGTAAATGTAGAAGCAACAACAACAAAAAAAAGCCTTCCATCTCACCTTCATTGTCTACAAATTCTCCTATGTTATTCCTCAATGAATCCACACTCCTCTAAACACTTTCCTGATTGCTTATATTGTTGCGGGGCTGGGTATCGACTGCGAGCATGACCGCCAGGTGGAGCAGTAGAGTCGGCTCTGCCGATCACCCGGTATTTAGATCGTACTTCTTTGGAAAACTCCAAAAGGTACGGGTCCCTTATCGGACCGTGAAGCGTCAATATTTCTTCCACGTGGTACAGGGTTATTTGCCAATTTTCAAAATACCTAGATAACCACGTGGCGATTTACCGAGTCTCCACACCCTCGACGACACCCGTACGGAACAAGCCGCTAGCGTACTCGAACCGTGTGCGACCCGAGCAGATGGTCACCGAGATCCGTCGGTCCCAAATGTCCCCTTACGGTGGAACAACGGCCTTGCTAATTTTCCAACACGCAGCACACTAAGCCAATGGAGGAAAGGACATGAACGAGCTGATATATTTCACAAAGGGGGATGTTTATTTAACAACAGGCAGGGAGGGGAACACAGAAGAGCAGAGTTATCCGAATATTAATAAGCACGTATGTACAGCAAGGCACTTAACAATTCATTACTTACTATACTGGCGCCACAAACACACACACCCAAAAGAATCAGACCAAAGTGGTCTTTATTGAAGCCTCCAGCTCGGATGGAAAGGACAAGCCGAAGGCCAGAACCTGCCTCGGACCTGCCCACCTCGTGTGGTCTTTGCCTTCGCGTTGAGTCGACCCGGGCACCAGCGAGAGGCGAGCTGAACCCAGACACCGGCGAGCCGCGATCAGCCTCCTCAGCTCCGCTCGGCGCTCGTCCTGGTAGTCAACACCTCGCATCCGTATCCCTCCAAGGGACGGCGTGCACCCTTTCGGCTCCGGTGGTGGATGGTGTCTCTGAAGTCCAAGCTCTTGATCATCGGGAGGAGGAGGAAGAAGACGCTCTCTGCGAGGATTCTCTGTTCCTTTTTATCCTCTCCGGCGTGCTCGCTCAGGCGTGATTCGTTCTCGGGTGCGGCTCGCTCAGGTGTGAATCATTCTCGGGCGGGGCTCGCTCAGGTGTGGATCATTCTCGGGCGGGGCTCGCTCAGGCGTGATTCATTCTCGGGCGCGGCTTGACCTTTTCCCTACTTGACGCCCCGCCAAGCGAATGGGGGGGGGGGTGGGGCATGACCTTTCCCCTACTGAGCGCGCGGAGAATGCCGGGAGCAGAGGGTTTTCGTCGTTGTATTATTTGGAGCTGGAGTGGTCCGCAGCTGTTTTTGTCATTCATGTTGGTGGAAAAATGTCAAAGAAAAACCCTAACTGTCAAAATAACTCCACAGCGCATGAACATTTATTCACCCATTAGATTATAGTCCATTTGCTGTTATTATGTGTTCCATTGTCAACCTTGTTGATGTGGAAAGTGTATGGTTTTATGATTGTTTTGGACTAACATGGGTCCATTAATAAAATTCAGGTTGGTTGCCGGGGTGGCTATCTTGGGGAACTCCTGTAATTTGCATAAATTCAAGATGGCCACTACAGGTCAGACGATGGGGCTAAGTTTTTAATCGGTCAACATATAATCCTGTGTAATACCTCTTTTCCATTTGATTTTGACATGAGGAATTCAATTTTGGGGTTATTTTTTACGTTCAGGAATAAATAGAGGTTCACATGAAATGTCCATGACTATTTTCTGCTGAAAATTATGCAACACCAATGCAAAAGTGAAGTCATGAATGGTTCACAACAGTATGTTGATAATCAGAAAGCATACACATTGTCATGTCATCATATTGGACATCTTAGGAACAGAGGACATAGAGCCGAGTTAGCCAACTTACGTATTGTTCATTCCCATTCATTGTACTCGTCCCCTTCCGTATCCTCGTCTCTTTCCAGTTCTGCTTCGACACTCCCTTCTTCCACTTCACTTTCACTGTCCTACACAGTCTTGTGTGGGTTGAAGCACTTGTCACTGCAACCACAAGTGCAGTATAGCATGCAGGAGATCTTTGCATGGTGACAACTGCAGTACTGCAGGCCTTCCCCTCTGCTTTGCATCCACACTGCACAACATCCATGAGGTCCAAAGGGGCTGGTGGAGTAGCAGAAGTTGCTGGCACTGGGATTCCATCTCTGATGTCCCATCCATATTTTGTAATGTCAAGTTCAGGTGGGGCCTGCTGATCAGCTGATTTTGCAAGTACTGTCTGTAGATGATGTGCACGCAAAATATGTAGGAAGAGATTGATCTCAGTTGGAGGTAATGCCATGAGCTTGAGGGGCTTGCCAGACTTCCTTTTGTACATATAGTACCTCATCTCACTCACCGTGGTACCTTCTGGCTGACCATACAGGGCACAGAAGAATGTCCGCCCTGCTTCCATGAGCTGTTCATGGCTTGCGTTCAGCACGCCAAGTGCGGAGTACAAACCAGGGAAGTTGCCAGCTCTCAGTGTCTTCAGGGCTGACACTTTGCCCTTGCCGTATGGGTATGACGTGTTATCTGAGCCAGTGATGTAGTGCATTCCCAAAAGCTGCAGACACTTGGGGCCAAGCTGGTCACAGGTGGTGTTGATATCCCAAATTGCTCCATCCCACCTTTCCATCTGCACTGTGGTCTGGATGTTGCGCTGGTGAACCCAGTAAACCATCAATACAAAAACATCAGTGTCATCATAGAGGATACGTATCACTCTTGCATTACATTCAGCAGCCATGAGCAGGTGTGAGATCATTGTAATGTCTCCTTCATTATTGTTGAACGCATTCTACTCAAACCCATGAATTGGTAGAGAAGCTGAGCATTATCACCGAGAAAATGAGCAGCGGATTTCCTTAATCTCAGGACCTCATCATATGACGTTGTGAACCCATGTTCATGAAGGAGCTTTAGAAGATCAGAACTGCCATGGCGGTGCAGTAGTTTGACAGCCAGTCCTAATGTTGTCTGATTTCTGGTACCTGTAACATGACTTTAAATTGACTGGCTCAGGCTTAGAGATTTCTTGGTCATTTCACCACCAGACACTAAGTCTGAAATCAAACTCAGTAAAGTTGGGCTTGTTGCCTTGATTGTGTTGGCTTGTGTAAATTCTGAGAGGTCATAATTGGCACTGTTGTACTTGACTGAGCGTGCCTCCTTCTTGATCTGCCTTACAAAAGAATCAATACTCCTCTCATCTGCATCATCCACTTTAACCATTTTCAGATGGTTAGCAATGGACTCACGGAAACCAATAATGGTAGCACATCCATCTACCCGAACTAACATAACGTCCACTCATGCAGTCTGTTAGTTTGCCAAACATAGCACGTCGAGTGAGTTTGCCACCAAGATCACAGTACAGGGAATGCAGTTCAACGCTATTCCACATCTTTGACCTGTCACAATTCATGCGCTCTATGACGTTCTTTAGGGCACTTTCTTCTGCAACACCAGTTGGCAAATCAGCATATTTAGGGACTGTCATGAAACTGTTATAACAGCGTACATGGTATTTACACTCAGCCGCAGGGAGATCAACCAAATATCCAATATGTAACTTGATCGTTCTGGCTACTTCATCATTACGTTGCTCAGCAGCATTAATGATGGCATCTTTCATAGTTGGGATGGGATTACCTTCCTTGTCAAAACGTTCTTTAGTCATGCACTGACGAACACGATCCCATCTTTCTGGATGTTTGTCATCAACATGTAAACATTCTTTGCCACAAAAAATGCAGTCACGTTTGTAAACAAACGCACCACTGCCTGTTGCCTGTGTGCGAGATCTTGTTGTCACTGTAACACAATCATCTTCATCTTCAGCTTTTCTTTTTTGTGATTTACGAAGTCTCTCAATTTTTTGTTTTGATGTGTAAGTACAGTAGCATCCTTTGTGACATTCTATGCGAACAGCATCACCACCACCATTAACAATGTCCTGTAGTTTTGCACGTAGCTCTTCATCTCCACGGGCTTTGGCACAGGAGATCAATGTCTTGATCCCTTGATCAGCGAATTTCTTCAATTCCCCTCCACCATGACACATGGGAAGAATGCACCTTGAATCAGCCATATCTGTAAAAACAAAAGGATGAATTAGTAAATCGCATTAATGTCGTATGTGAGCGTCCAGTTGTCAGAATAGTGACCTTGTTGTCATTCAAAATGTATCTCACCTGGCAAACAATTGCCAGGAACTCGAACATTGACCTCAAATTTACTTCTAATCACAAAAATAAGGTTAAATATCGATTCCTCGTGCCAAAATTATATGGAAAATATGTCTCGTGTAATTTTAAGTTCATTACCTAAAAAGTTATATTTTCAGCCCGGTCGATGACGGCCATCTTGTATTTGCGCAAAAATAACAGATTTCCCCATGGTTGCCATCCGGGCAACCAAGCTTAATTTTGTCTGCATGCCTGTGAACAAGAAACCACCATAAACCATTACATGCACTTTTGAGGACAACAAGGTTACTTCTCTGGCAAATGGACTACTAGGGATCTGTCCACATTCACTTATCGAAATAACTGGGCTATAGGACCTGAATGTTGTGTGCTCATGGCTTCCAGATTCGCAACAATATATATAGTACCAGTATTAAAGAGGGCTGATAGGATGGCATAATGATACACATACTTGCCTCTAAACTGTCTTGCCAAGGTTTGAATCCCAACGCAGCAATAAACTGTCATCCCGGTGTTTCACAGGCAAGATTATCCATCAATGTGTGTGCTGTCCCTCGGATGGATGTTAAACGGGCGTCCCGTTTGCCGACATTAGTTGGTCGACATTGAAGATCCTACGGTGTCCTACGCGAAGAGAAGGTGAGCTATCACTGGCACCATGGCCAAGTTCCTTATTCCTGCTCTAACTAGCAGAGGACATTGCATCAGTGGCAAAGCTATACCCTCAGCCAATGGTGCTACCCTACAGCCTTGTGCTGCATATTGATGAAGAAGAAAGACTTAAAGAATGTCTTGCTCTTATGTTTAATATTCTTGGCTATATCTTTTTCATATTCTCTTTTGGCCTGCAGAGTTATTTTTCTTAACCAATCTGTTTACTCCTGGATGCTATTTTCTTAACCAGATGGGTCAGACTCTAGTCCTGTTAGTTTGTACTTGATGAATGTCTACTGCTTACCTCCCTGCTCAACAACCCTGGTCTCTTTCTGTCTCTAATTTTGCACTTTACCGGTATATACCTACTTTATACACTACACATTTGCTCCTTGAACATTGTCCACCTCTCTGACGCAGACCACCCACTCATTAACTTTACCCGATGGAAGGCTTCAAATCACTTCTCGTACCTTCAAAGTTTGTCCTCCTAAAATCCATCAGCCTTGCACCACAATCCCAAACTTCTCATCTTAACAATAGAGTTGTGCTTACTACATTGTGGTTGCTTGTCCCCAGATGTTCTCCACCCCCACTTCCTCCATCAAATTGGGATCATTACTCAAAAAGATGTCCAACACAGCACACACCCTCATGGGCTTTTGTACACACTAGTTTCAAAAGCAGTGTTGGACATGGAAAAATGGAAAATCCATCTTTAAAAAAATATATAATAATAATAAAATCCCAATATCTTTCCCTAAAACTGCAATGAATCTTTGGGTTGATATCAAATGTTTGCATTAAATGACAGCATTCCAGTGCTAAACATTCTATTTTTGGAAATATTTGTTCCTTTTTTATTTTTTATGGTTGATGCGCATGTACTGTATTTCACTCGTGTACCAAAGCAACCGTCTCCAAAAGGACCATCTGGCAAACCCTCTTATCGACTTTCTTAACAAACCTCTTGAGAAATTTCAGTCATTTAAATGCCCGGGTCTCACTATCAGCCATGATCTTTCGTGGGCAAACCACATTTCAAAGTTGGCCTCCAACACCAGCCACCAACTGGGTATCTTCTGTCATAAACAGTCCTTCCTTGGCACACCTGAACTAGCCATCTACAAGACCTTCATCCACAGCTTGATAGAGTACGACTCTCACTTCTAGGCTTGCTCCCCTGCCTCACATATTGCTCAGCTTGACGCTGTGGAAAGCAAGGCCTGAAAGATCATTGAAATCTCCTGTGCTGAAGCTAAGTCGATGGGCTTATCACTTCTCCATTGCAGACAGGTCGGTGGTCTCTGTCTTCCACCACCTCCTTTCTGGGCTTGCACCCTCTGCTCTTTCCATGCTTCATCCCCCCTTCCCAGATTTCTGCAAGGCTCACATGGTTCACCGTCAACCCCTTCTGATTAAACTACCTAAATCCAGGATCACTGCTCACCTGCACTAATTTGTTCCTCTTTTTTTTTTTTTTCCCCACCTGTAGAACCAACTTCCATATCTTCTTCAATCTCATGATTCTCTCCAGGTCTTCAAAGCAGCTGCTCCCCACCATATCCGATCATCCCAAATCCAAAACCAGGATATTTTCTCCCCCCCGATAACCGCCCAAAATTTTGCTTCCTTCCAATTTTCCAGTTTTCCCTTCTCGAAATTTCCATCTATATCTATTTTGTCCACCCGATGCATGCGTGTTTTTTTTGTCCTCCTGTTTTTGTCTGTTATGTTCTGATCAGTTCATTATCTTCCACGAGCCTCAACTATGTATACAAAAAAAACAAGTACAAGTGGTGCCAGGCACAACAAATCCCACCCATTTAAGGCATAAAGTCTTCGGACCCAACCGATCTTCACAAATATGCATTTTTCACTATAGGAATGGGTAGGATTATAAGTGACAAATAGAATAAGGTTCACCATAAGCTTAGTTTGAAGTAAATCAGATCATGTTTGACGAAGTTATGAGCGAAAAACGATTTTGATCTTTTCGTGACCTTGACCTTGACCTTTGATCCAATTGGACCCAAAAGTTAATGGGGTCGTCCAAGGTTCATTCCCCACCTGTGGATTAAATTTGATAGTGTTTGCTAAAGCCGTTTTGCCATAAAGTTGCTAACACAGACAGACAGACAGACAGACAGACAGACAGACAGACAGACAGACAGACAGACAGACAGACAGACAGACAGACAGACAGACAGACAGACAGACAGACAGACAGACAGACAGACAGACAGACAGACAGACAGACAGACAGACAGACAGACAGACAGACAGACAGACAGACAGACAGACAGACAGACAGACAAGCAGTCATAGACTGGTACTTACGAAATCGTCAACTTGACCTCTCACCTTGTCTAATAAAAGCTGTCTCTAGAGAAGGTAGCGACGCAAACCAGAAGTTTCTACGATGATTCTGTACCAAACCATCAAAAATCGTAACGTCGTCCAAAGCAAAAATCTCCATTTCTCGACGCAATTATTTAATATTATTTTATCAAAGTCACAAAACCGTAATATTCGGCCATCCACCAACAATCTTTACATAATCCGACGGCTTAGCGAGTCAGGCATGTGACGCTAACCTTTATTGGGATTAAAAAATGACTTTTAAACACCATCTTTATCGAAAACACCGTCAGCGTGCACACGGAAAACCTTTACGTGATCAACAACTCCTCTGCTCGAGCGCGCTGCACCACATGATGACCCGTGACGCGGCGAGTTAAATATTTTTTATACTATCTTAAAACGTCTCCAAAACATCTGATTTTTTTTTTTTTACCAGAATTTCGACAACCGAGTTTTAAGCATCCTAAGCGATCCCAAAAACCGAAGACAAAGTTAAAACGAACCCGTAACGTCGATCGAAGCAAAAATAATCCATTTCTCCACATGAATTTACAGAATTATGTTTGACCTCACTGTGACCTTGACCTTTGACCGATTTTGACCAAAATCTAATCTGCACTAGTCATCACCCTCCTGAATCAGGTGGTGTAATTTGACATTGGTAGCTTCTTCCGTTCTCGAGTTATCGTGCCTACAAGCAAACAAACACAAACAAACAAACAAACACACAAACAGAGGACGGAAGTCATCAATATACTTACGAAATCTTTAGATTTTGTTAGTAACAAACCAGATGATTACAATATCCCGCTCCCTCCCTCCGGGGGGCAGGATAATAAAAAGACCAGTCTTTCAAAGCGTTGGTGTACTGCAATGTATCTTGCCATCATCTACATCAACAAATTCATTGACAAAACCTGTGCTGTATTCACTGTGATTAATCCTGAAGGATGCCCATGAGATTGATATATATTGTTGCGGATCCCAGCTGGCCGGCTCAGCACAGGCCTCGGGTCACGCGCCTTCAATCGCGATACCAACGTAATCCTTGTACCTTGCTAGTTGGGGAAATAGAACCCCTGGTTACAGACTGGTTTTGTCAGATGCCGAGCGTTTTCTGCCAGTCTGTAACCATTTTGGTTTTATATGCCAATCGAACGGATCGTTCCTCGATGCGACACAAATTAATCCATAGCAGCAACTTCATACGAATTAACCAGATTTATTGGGGAACATCGGGGATCACAACACAAGCAAACTTCACGACAATGTTTTTATTAACAATCCTCAACCCGTTCTTAACTCGGGAACCACAGACTACAGGTTTCGAGGGGGTTGCTACCAAAATATGCCTTAAACAACGTGCAGACAAAGACAGATTGCATGCATGCAAGACAAGACAGAGTACTTGGTGATGTCTCATGGATGAGAGGACAGTGTCAAAAGCACGAATGTTGCTTGCAACAGGCGGATGTCCACGGATTCGAAGTTCCAGCTCGAACGCGCCGCGTGGCAAGATGGCGGCGCCGTACTCTTCCTTCTCAAGGCGCACGCCCTCCTCAGCGCGTTCTGGCCCCGCGCAATGTCGACGATGGGCCTCAGCCTATCTCTCTCAAGGTCCAGCATACAAATCCAGGCCTGGCCGGTTCACCAGACAAGGCCCAAATCGAGGTGCCGGGCTCCGGCAAGCGGATCGGCAAACGTGTCGAGCCGTTGGTGTGAGCAGGGACCGTCAGAGGCTCCGGCGTCTCCTCTCCTGCCTTCCCGCCTCGAAGCCCGACTTCCCAACTCCGTCCTTTCAGTTTCTCTCTCTGTCAAATCACCTTTGCTTTCCTTAGTCGGTCGCCGATTGGACGTGCAGCCAGCCTCTCTTACGTTCGCTCGCTTCGGAGCCCCTGCTCATCCAGCAGATCGCGACTCGGCACTCGTCGTGTCTCTGTTGCCTTCCCTGCCTTTCTTTCGGCTCGTTCCTCACGAAAAACAGACACAGCTGTCCTGTGTCCAGCCGATCGGCGCCACCACGGCGCTCAGTTTCACCACAGTCTCTTCGTTCACTCCTTTGACACACGAGCCCGCCTCTCTCGGTGAAGCCGACAAACTCCTCCCCTTCGTGTCACTTCCTCTTTTTTGGCCACACCTCCTCAGCCGACTGGGCAGGGCCTATCGTCTGTGATGGGGAAGAAGAAGAGGGACCTCTCGTTCCACCACCACTGCACAACATTAATACAGCCTCTTACACCTCCTGACACACATATAACGTCCATTTTACCAAACAACCTAACTATACATGCATTTAATGGGGGATCTGAGCTAATCCTATATTTAGTAGTCCAATAAGGGCCATTTCCGTAACAATATATATATATATATATATATATATACATATATATATATATATATATATATAGTTACCGGGTGTAGTGGCGTGCGCCTGTAATCCGGCTACTCGGAGGCTTGGGTTGGAGGATCGCTTGAAGACGGGAGCTCTGCACTGGGCCGCGCAATGAAAGAGTGTAGGGCAGCCCGGAATCATGGCGAAACCCAATCCTTATCCCTGTGTCGTAAGAGGCGACCAGGGTTGCGTCAGGAAGGGCATCCGGCGTAAAACCTATGCCAAATCAAGTATGCGGATCATAACGGATGATCCGTTGTGGCGACCCCTAACGGGAGCAGCCGAAAGACGAACAACAACAACAACAACAACAATATATATATATATATATATATATATATATATATATATATATATATATATATATATATATATATAGTTATGGGTTTGGCAGATGCATGGTCGTGAGGGGAGTTTCCCGGCCGGTGACCCGAAAGCCGACACGCCGCAGATATCTCCGCGGTATGATGGGTTGCCATCTGGATGATGACAGATGTCATCTGGATGATTCATTTAGGTAGGGTCCAGTGCCCAAATCCTGCTTTACCTTACTAGCAAATGAATCACCCCAAGTAAGGACTGTGCTTCCCAGCACTCCATTGTTACCATTCGGAATGGCCGAGCGATACCCTTTGTGGAATGCTGGCTATTGTCTAACCATAACAAAAGTGGCAGGGCAGAACTCCCTGCCACTAATTACTTACTGTCTCACCAATGGAAAGAGACTGTTGGGCAGTTTGGAAAGCAGTTTATTCAGGATTAGCAAAAAGCACATATTTACAAGCAAACCGTGTCGCACAAAAAAGCTCTTGCCCCTAACGCATAAGCCCACTTAGCCAGTCAACAACTTTCTACACACACAGATTCCTCAGTCATTCCGGGGGAAACGAGATAAGCAAGAGTGATGGGAAGAAATTAGGTCGAGACGTAGGGTCGGCCTCTCACTCACCTGACGCAAGCCGGTGGGCTCATGTTGGTCCCAACATAAGAAGGACAAGGGGGAGAAAGGAGTAGGGGAGAGGATGTGGTGTACAGTGTGGGGAGAGATGCAGGTGAATGCCTGTTGTGCTTTCGAAGAATGCAAGAGATGCGAGTCAGTAACCCAGCCCTATAAAGGACAAGGGCTTAATTGTTGAGTTCTCTCGTACATTCAAAGTGAACGAATTAGAAGTAGGGAAAGCCAGAGATGGAAAGTGTAAATCCGTGTTCACCATAGCATCCAGGGACACTCCGTGGCTTATCAGCTCTCCGCTGTAGCGTGCCACCAGTCCGTTCATCCTTGCAGGTTAAGCCTTGACTCATCAATTCCCCCATACATGCGCAAGCTGTCAACACTTCGATCCACAGGCTTATAAGGTCCCTGGGAGAATCGTGGTTCTGTGACCGAGCAGTCTCGAGCGTATCTTGAGCTTTGTGGGTGCTGTCTCCTCACTGGCCAATCATTATTTCTTGGTGACTCCCATTGGCCTACCCCAGCTCCCGCTGTGGCCAACAAGGCGGAGCATCAGCTGTCGACATCTCGCTGCAGGCCCGTCCATCTGCCTGCACTGCGTGCTTGTGCTGTACTGTTGTTCATGATTTAATTTGCAGTGGTAGTCCACACCACTTTATGCTGACTATGGTGAATTTGATTTTTAATGGTGGTTTGCAATGTTGATTTTTGGAGTGTTGGTTGGGATATTGAGTGTAATGGTGA
This sequence comes from Eptatretus burgeri, assembly GCF_056783735.1. Classification (NCBI taxonomy): domain Eukaryota; kingdom Metazoa; phylum Chordata; class Myxini; order Myxiniformes; family Myxinidae; genus Eptatretus; species Eptatretus burgeri. The sequence goes on from NC_140972.1 coordinate 44,948,150, forward strand.
GTGCTGAAAAGTGTGCACGGATGTGCTGCAGAGGTTTGTGTATCAGATAAAGTGAAGTAAAGGGCTGAAATAAGAAAGAATAGAGACCGAAGACCTAACTAAAAGCCCTACGCAATGCATCTTTCCCATTTACCCGTTAGGCATATGGAAAGGACTAACTAAACACATACCAATGAAATAACTGTCTTTGGATCGCTATATGTTGGGTGCCATTGCTTCAGAGGAGTGCCGGTTTTACAGAACCACAACAATGTATACAAGCAGGGTAAGCTTACACATTGTAAGCAATAATGAGCTGTGCTAATAATGAGCGAAGAGGGGTGGGGGAAGGGAAGGCAGTGTAAGGGGAGGGTCAATCCGGACAAAACCACTGTCTGAACCCATCCTGAGATAACCACCATCCTGAGATAACCACCATCTGGACATGATCACCGTTCGGATGCGTGCAGAGATGACTACTGTCTGAATATGTGCGGAGACAGAAAGAGATAGTCCGGGAGCCCACTGAGGTTTAATCATAATTTTTGGTGCAAAAGATTTGGGGTGCGGGATGTGCCCATGGGACCCGTGGGAGTCTGTGAAGGCGATTCTTAAGTGTCGCATATGGTGCGTTTGGTTGTCAGCACCACCTAGATGAGCAGAAAAATCACTTTTAATCATAATTTCGAGTGCAAGCGCAATTAAAGCATGGATCGACAGATAATTATGCACTGATTATAAATCAGCAACTTAAGAACAAAATCCATGGTGCATATCCAATTAAGAACACAATTAATTAGCACTTTTAATCATAATTTTCAGTGCAAGATTAAAACGAGTGCCAAAGTGTAGAGCATAGCACCACTAAACACAATCAAGTGCTTAAGAACGATTCTTATGGTGCGCTCCATGCTTAAGAACGGGTTAAAAGGTCACCGTGGGGTCACCACATTACGTATGAGAGAGTTTAATCATAATTGTGAGTGCAAGCGCAATTCAAGCATGGATGGACAGATAATTATCATGTACTGATTATAAATCAGCTACTTAAGAACAAATTCTATGTTGCATATCCAATTAAGAACACCATTAATTAGCGTCAATTAGCACTTTTCATCATAATTTTCAGTGCAAGGTTTAAACAAGTGCCAAAGTGTTGCGCACAGGGCCGCTAAACACAATCAAGTACTTAAGAACGATTCTTATGGTGCGTTCCGTGCTTAAGAACGGGTCAAACAGCTCGTGTGAGAGTTGCAAGCATTGACGTTCTAGTGTTTGAAATCGTTGCTTGTCAGTTACCTAAGGGGTTTTTTTTTCCTCCAGGGGTCTTTGTGGTCAATCGGTCGGCGAATTGCCTAGGGCGGGGATTCTACAGCAGGCGAGTCATTAACAAAACACATAGCATATCAGATCATATTTGTATTAACTGAGCAACAATTTAAACTCGACAAATTCGTTTCCTCCTAGCTCCTCCTTCGTTTCCTCCTAGCTCCTCCTTCGTTTCCTCCTAACTCTTCCTTCGTTTCCTCCTAGCTCCTCCTTCGTTTCCTCCTAACTCTTCCTTCGTTTCCTCCTAACTCTTCCTTCGTTTCCTCCTAACTCTTCCTTCGTTTCCTCCTAACTCCTCCTTCGTTTCCTCCTAACTCTTCCTTCATTTCCTCCAAACTCCTCCTTCGTTTCCTCCGAACTCCTAACCCCAGCAATCTACAAAGTCATCTCACCAAACCTCAGGTGTGGCCCAAATTACGTCATGTCGTGTTCGTCATGTTTATTACGTCATGTCGTGTTCGTCATGTTTATTACGTCATGTCGTGTTCGTCATGTTTTAGTACGTCATGTCGTGTGCGTCATGTTTTAGTACGTCATGTCGTGTGCGTCATGTTTATTACGTCATGTCGTATTCGTCATCGAACATCATCTCGTCGTCTGACGATTGCACCAGATCGTCCGTCTCGTCGTCACTCTCGACGTCCACATCGGCCACCAACGCGTCCGGCATCTGTGGCCCTTCAAACCACATGACATCGTAGGAATGCCCGTCGTCTGCCACTGCCCAACCGTCCTCGGCTGTCGGGTGAATCTGGATTCGAGCATTTGTGGCTCCGCCCCACACCCTTGCTATGAATGCTGCCCTGTGTGTATGCATTTTGATCTCAGATTTGCATGGGGGAAGGCTGCTCCCGTCTATGCCAGCCAGCTTGTGAAGCAGATTCGCGGATTTCGGCTTTGGTCGGAAGGCCTTCTCGAACTTTTGGTAGTTGAAGTCGTTGAGGGCCACTCTTCCTGGCACCATAGAGCTCGCATGTGAAGTCTTGCAGCGTTTTACATGGAGACGTGCTCACACATGGACATTCGGCGAGTTGACGAAACGCCCCCTGGCACTCCTTATTCTTCTCAAGTATTGCCAGTGGCCTCGCTTTACCTTTCCTCACGAATGCGGATGTAAAGTCGCTACCCATGAAGGCATGCAGGCCAGGGAGTGCAGAACACATGTCCCGTCCCAGAGAGACGGCTATGGTAGTGATCGCTACATAGCGACGTTTGTTCCCGGTTCCTGTGTCCTTCCAGATCCTTGCTCCAAACTTTGCGCTGTGGAAGAGGAGAATGATGGCAACGTCGGTATCTGATGCCCGGATGACAATGTGATTGGTTCCATCAGTGTCGATCGATTTGACATGCAGGGCAATATGCGTGTCCGCCTCGTCGTGGTTGGCGGCCAATTCATTGACCAGTTCCCTGTTGAGTTGTCCGTCTCTCACAAGGAAGCGGAAACATTCCTGCTGATGGCCAAGGTAGATATCGCGGTTGCCGATGATACGTGCATACTGGGGGTTTCGCCATTCAGTGGCTCGGAACGACGGAAGCTGCTGCTTGAAGGATGTCGACTGAAGCGCTTCATTCATGTTTGGACGTCATTGATCCGCTCCTGTAATGATGTATTCTCTGTTTGTCGCGCCTCTGCGACACCGTTCATGGCACTTGATAGAAGGTGTTGTGTACGCATCAAAGACGAGGTCGACGTGTTGTGGGGAGAGTGAAACTGCTTGAGTGAGGATCGAAGTAGTGAGTCCCCCATAGGTGGCTGGCAAGTTCGGTGGGAGGGTGTGAAGTAGATAGTTCCCATCTACTACAGCTGCACTTACACTTTCAGGCGAGGACTTGTCAACTCTCGATTCCAGACTCTGCAACAGCGTACATTTGGACGTTTTCGCCATTGTACCATCGCCTTCACAAAATGATAGTGGGACAGGTGTTCGCGGGTAGGAGAAGACATGTTTGAGGTCCATTTTCTTTCTCGATGCGACCACAGCCAGATGACCAGTGAGGTTTTGTGTGCATTTCAGGGCAGCAATCTTCTTGTCGGAAGCTTGCTTGTTCTTCGCGCATGCCTCTTTGAATGAGCTGACTTTCACCCTCTTGATTGGTTGTTCGAATTGTTTGGGGTCACTCTGGCATGTCTCGACAAACTCCCTGTGTAGTTGTTGGCCTCGGCGAGGAACACCGAGTTAGCACTCTCGCACGGTGTCGTCAGCAGCTTTCCCAGTGCAAATGTTGTACAGTGTTGGGAGGTACTGGCAGTGGACGGTTCGAACGGATTGCACGTATCAGTGATCTGTTGTATGACTTTACATAGGTTGCCACAATCTCATTTCATGCGTGCACATTTCAACTCAGCTGTTGCGTCTTCGTGAACTGTAATTCCAACCATTTCCCGAACTGTGGCGATACATGCAGCCCGGGCCGACTTCGTTATCATCCACCGCAACCTGGCACTGAAGTTGTTGGTGGCGGATGATAACCCCGTCATCCGAGACGCAGCATTGGCGTTAACAGTCTGTTCCAGGGTTAGGTCCACCGGACATCGACTGAATGGATGGTCAAGTCCTTCTCACAGTGAAGGCGCCTGCCTTCAGGATGTCACGAAGCCCGGGATGCGTCTCATCAATGTTGAGCAGGTCCAGTTGAAATTTGGAGAGTCAACGGGAGTAATTGACATGATTTGTCACGAAGATTAATGCTATGACTTCCATGAGTGTGTAAGTGAACAGATCGATGTCGTTACTCCTGATTGCACGTTCAAGGTCATGGTAAGCCTGTATGTATGCGACACACATCAGCCAAAACTGCGCGGTGGCACCATGTGCTCCCAGTCGCGTCTGTTCAGTGAAGCGGCCATACGACTTTGCACAATCTTTGAACAGATCGGACAATTCAATTTCCTGGGATATGTTCGCTCCTGGGGTGAACTCAAATTCTTGCAACATGTCCCTGATCTCATCTTTGGACTCGTATGTGGCCAGGAATGCGTTTAAGTGTTGCGTTTCGAACGCGAGGGTGAGGATCGGATGTAGGCGCTTGCACCTATTGAAGTGTTTTCCATCTAAGAATCCTCTCAACGATCCTGGTGCGAGTACACCGCATTCTGTCAGCATCTTTGGTCTGCTGGATTCTGCAATGAGCTTGCCAATTGCGTTGAAAAATGCCATCTCGATGTGGAAAGCACCCGGCATAATGAATATGTCGTCGTACTTGGGACTTTCCGTTACCTGTATCTGGAGGCATTCAGGTCATACGTGAGGACGGCGTGTTTCTGATTGCATTCGTGGGTGCATTTCTGAGCTCTTTTTCATGGTCTCCCGTACAACTGCCAGGGCAGTGATCGGCTCCTGGATGTTCCCCATGTATAGTACCACCTGTTTTGGGAGGTTGTCGACATAGAATTGGAGTTGAAACCAACCCACATTGGAATATTCTCGATTTGCAGCGTGTGATGCATGAGCCAAAGAAGACCCAACTTCCGTCCTTTCCTGCTTACGTCTTGCTGATTCCATATATCCGCGACGTTGTAGCTGAAGACCGACATCTTCGGTATCTTCTGGTATGGCTCAAGTGACACCTGGCTGAAGTCTAGTTTTCTCTTTCGTGATTTGCGCTGTCGTGATGACGGTTGTGAAGATGGCTGTATTGCGCATCGCGGATTATCAGGTGTTGCATTACATGATGCGCTGCCTTCAACCTGATACAATAAATATTCCCATTGTGTCATGTAAGGTGTCTGCCCCGGACAACGTGTTTGACAGTTCATCGAAGTTATCAAACACTACTCCCATAGGCAGGTTCTGGATGGTGCCGTTGGGACATGTCTGTTCTTTTTCATGGATGGCGTATCCCACAGCTGTTTCTAGTTCTTCCACAGCTGAGTAGTTCAGACAGTGCCCAAATCTATTGAGCATGGTAACGAGCTGTTTGCTCCCTGTCATTGACTTCATAGTGATACCAAGAGCGATGTGCTTTTTCAGCACCACGTTTCCTCTTCCCACCACAAACAGCGCATCTTGACTTGTTGACTTGGAGCATCGTCTAACTCTCTCCGTGTGATAATCTAGATTTGGTCCACCATATAGTACGCTGAAGAATGTTGACAGTAATTTGGGTGGAATTGCTGCACATGAGTGTAGATCATTCAACGTTGGAGAATCAGGAAACTCTGTGTTTGGCACATTCTTGATGAGCTGCCGAAGGATTAATGCTACTTTTTTCACCGTACCTTCTGGTGTGGCCACGAAGTCGTACACGACACAGCATCATCGGCCATGTCGGCGCTGTACAAAATTACGCCGGACTTCTTACCTACTGGGCACTGCGCCTTTAAACATTCGCCAAATTTCTTCATGATCACCTTCATCAGGTATTGTGCGGTCTGTAGTGGCTTCTCATCGACCTCAACATACATATCCACGTACCAAGCATATATAGACGTCAGCAATTCTGGTCGTTTGTTTTGGATTACGGACTACTCAATATGGAAATTAATCGTATCAATACCCATGCTATTACGTTGATTACGTTCACTCTTCGAAGTTGCCTTGGATGCTGCAGCCAAGAAATCCTTCCTGCAGCTATGATGGTAACGAACCTCCTTTGCTACGAAGTCTACATCAGATAATTTAACGACTAGCTTTTCATCTCCTAAGATCTGTGCGGCTTCCTTGATTTTAGTTTCAGCGTGTTTGGTGAGACACGCACCGGTTACCTCAATTTGACCCTTTCTATTCTTGCGCTCTTTGTTGCACAATACACACTCTTTCAGAAATATTCCTGATGTAGATGCCATTGGTGAAGGAGGTTCAACAGCAGACCACAAAAGAGGTTTGGGAGCCAGATTGGCGGGTGGCATCACCACAGTCCTCTGAGGAACTACAGTGAAGTTATTGTAACAATCAGTTTCTGTGGGTTCACTTGGTAGTGATTTGATTACTTTACAATACCGAGATGTGGAAAAGTTCTTCTTTTCTCCACGGATAATGGATGTTGTCTGTACTACGGGCCACTGATCAGCGTTGAACGACAGTATGCCCTCACTTGATGCCTTGCCTTTCTAATCGATATGCAGGATGCAGCGTTTTGCAGCATTCGTGTCTGATGTGTCTGCAACAAAAAGCGCGACTTCTAACTAATCTCTGCTCAACAATTATATTAACAGTGACAATAGGTAGCGTGAGAGACGGATGAATGTTAACAGTTGAAGGCCGCATCATAATGGGTAGTCGAAGGAATTATGTGGAAGTTATAGACGAAGTATACATGAGTTCACATGAGTCGATTTTCATTGAGGATCCAGAATATGTAACTGAGATTGTGTATAAAGTGTCATCTGCTTACCACGTGGCGTCTCATTCTGGATGTTGGGCGTAACGGCCATATGGTGGGGCGTAACGGCCGACTCGTGTGACGTATCGGCCGTATGGTGTGACGTATCGGCCGGGTGATCTGGTGTTCTGGCAGACTCATTGCCAGTATCCTGGATGCCGTGGCATCCTAACATCAAAATCAATGACACATGGATAATTCATCAATAGAAGTTCACAGAGACAAGGATTGAGGTCAGGGTCGTGACATGGCTGTATGGGGACAGAGCAGACGCCGTTCATAAAAGCGCCTGCTCTACTTCAGTCTTATTTTGACCCAACCCCCTCCAGACCCCCTGTCCAGATTTGACGAGGACTAACATAGTAGATATCTCCAGCTATCGCCCAAAAATGATTTTTGACGAGAAATACAGAAAACCCAACGAGAAATACACAAAACTTACCATCCTTTTTGTTGGACATGATGATGCATACCCGGCTGGCACGACGTGTGGTCCCGTTCTGGCCTGCGCTAGCAATAGCATTATATGTCAGAGATAGGCAGCGCAGCAACGGTTGCTGAGGTACCTACAGAGAACACAGCATGCTGACAGGCACGCGTTCATTCTTATGCATGACTTCCAAGAAAACACCAGAACCCATTCATGCGTGTGCTGAAATTTCCCGAAGCATCGTTCACACAGGGAGGCGCACATCGACCCGGTGACCTTTGACCCGTTCTTAAGCACCGAACGCACCATAATAATCGTTCTTAAGCACTTGATTGTGTTTAGCGGCACCGTACTCGACACTTTGGCACTTGTTTTAACATTGCACTGATAACTTATGATTAAAGGTGCTAATTGACTCTAATTAATGGTGTTCTTAATTTGATATGCACCATGGATTTTGTTCTTAAGTTGCTGATTTATAATCAGTACATAATTATCTGTCGATCCATGCTTTAATTGCGCTTGCACTCAAAATTATGATTAAAAGTGATTTTTCTGCTCATCCAGGTGGTGCTGACAACCAAACGCACCATACGCGGCACTTAAGAATCGCCTTCCCAGACTCCCACGGGTCCCATGGGTACATCCCGCACCCCAAACCTTTTGCACCAAAAATTATGATTAAACCTCAGTGGGCTCCCAGACTAGAGAATGAGTTGTGTGAGGATGCTGCATTGTATTAGAAGGGGGTGTAGTGAGGAGAATGGTGGGGGTAGAGGGGTTAGCAGAGAATGTTATGCTTTCACACACACACACACACACACACACACACACACACACACACACACACACACACACACACACACACACACACACACACACACACACACACACACACACACACACACACACTCACACACTTACAGATCCAAATATACCCATATTTGTACCTCTACCTTGGAGCAACTGCCGATTGTACATTCTGATCGGGATACAAACTGTACCGCCATCCACTGTAGGGTGTGTGGCAAGTGGCTTAAGCACTTGAGCAAGCACTCCAATGAAATAGTTGGCAAGCGATAGTTATGTCCAAATTAGACAAACACTTTTTAGCAGTCGGAAGTGCTGTTAAGTCTGATTCTGGAGCTTAAGTTTTGTAATTCGGCTTAGTTTAAGAGATTCTCAAGGTTATGGTGTGCGGAAATGAAATAAAACCAGAAATGAAATAAAACTACAAATGCTGCCGTCTCTCGACGTTTATTAGCATTGCAATGTACGCAGCGATTCGTAGCTTTGATGAACAGTCATGTGATAATATGAGTGTGGAAAGTCGAAAAAAAAACAATGCATGCTAGGTTTCAGGCTGTGAGGTTTCATGGTTTTGGAGTTGTGGAGGAGACACACACACATTGACACACACACATTGACACACACACATTGACACACACACATACACACACACATACACACACATATTGACACACACACATACACACACACACATTGACACACTGACACACACTGACATATATTGGTGTAGATATACTGGTTTGGTTTGCATGCTGTGCCCATATTGACAGTGATAACAAATCACATCTGTGATGCTGCCTGGTTTAATGGTGATCCATGTTGCTTTGTCTTGTATTATATATGTGAGAGGGGAGTCGTGGAGGAAATAAGAGTTAGTGGAAAACATGGTAAAGCGGATGTGAAGTCCTCCTCTTAAAGGGCGTTGTACAGCCTGACAAGAAATGTTGTGTCGTTTTGCTTTGAATGAAAGGTTTCCCCAAAGTTAATGACACTTCAGTGAATTACATTGAAGTAAAACAGGAAAACAAAAATGTATTCCATGTCGAATTGATAACAGGAAAAAAAACTATGGGGATTTTAAACTTGTTATTTCCTCCAGTACTCGGCACCCTTGGACACATTGTTTCCTCTTGGTCCTTATGTCCCATCAAACGATGCATGATTCGTTGCCAACATGCCTACCTTGTGTCGCTCCATTTTGTAGTGTGTTGGCAGTCTTCTGCACAAAGCATGACTGATGTGGGCAATGTCAAAACTCACTCGCTCGCTCACTCTTCTCTTCTCTTTACAGTGTTTATTTATACTTGGAAGGAAGTGCTACCAGAGCATTTGCTTGTAAACATGATATTGGGATGTGAATGAAGGAGCCCGAAAAACGTTGTTCCTGTTTGTTGAAGTACTGTGCTACAGTCAACGTTGAATCAGCTCTGATTGATATTTTTGGGATGTGTCTGGTTGATATTTATTATATATACGTATATATATATATATATATATATATATATATATATATATATATATATATATATATATGTATATATATGTATATATATATGTATATATATGTATATATATGTATATATATATATATATGTATATATATATGTATATATATATATATATGTATATATATATATATATATATATATGTATATATATATATGTATATGTATATATATTTTTTTTAAATGTAACTAATCTGTATACGGTATTTGTAAACGTCGAGGTCAGATGCTGCTTTAACGATGGCGTGATGATTCACCTTGCATATATCTCTTCGTCCTGAGGTCCAACTTTGACAAAGCTTTCTGTTTTAATGACATGCTGCCTTTTTACAAGTGTGTGCAAGAACAAGATGGTCCTTGGAAAGCTCTATGGATATTTTATGTGTTTTGGCCCTTCCCAGGATACGGATTCCCAGAGATTGTACACCCTCGCTAGGACTTGTTTTGTGTGGTGTATTTTGTGTGCCATTTGTGTACTGGTGTGGTACGTAATTAATACGAGACATAATTAGAACTGCCATTTCATAAATGCTGGCAGTGATGACTGGTTCAGCCATTTTAGAGAAGATTTTTGAAGTTTTTTTTCTTTATTTTTTATTTTTTTTTTTAAAACAATATGGCTGTCGAATCACGTGACCGATGACATCATCCCCAAAAAATATTTCTTTACCATTTTAACCCTAGATGACCGTCAAATTTTCATTCTGATCAGATGTGGCGTTCTACATATGCAATTATGATGTCATAAAAAAAATCACACTCATTCCCCATAAGGAGTACTTGCGGTGTGCCAAGTTTCAAGTTTTTTTCCTTAGTGTGGTTTCAGAGATACAGAGGTCCAAAGTTTTTCCGTTTTTTCCAATATGGCTGCCACACCATGTGACCTGAGACGTCGTAATTATCATTAAAACATTCTACTTGAGTCGTCGCACCAGTGGTTAAAATTTCGTCTCAATCCAACAAGCAGTTGCGGAGAAGAACACGAAAGTTCTGTGTGGACAAACAAACATCAAGCAAACATACAAACGGACCCAAATGCAATACCCTCTCCTTCGGTGAGGGTAATTAGCTCCTGGTGTGATGAGACCCTCCAGCTGGCTGAGACTGTCAGTAGCAGAGTCTGTTCCCAGGAAGACTAGCACTAGATTGCAAGGGACCACAACAACAGCCCAACATCCCAGTGAATGTTTGACGGAGCACTACAAAAGAACACTTGCAGACTCCTTCACAAGTGAGATATTGATACGATTTGCAGGGCAAGGCCATCATGCCTGTGGGCTACACAGATCCATGCCTCATACTATAGATACTGCTCAGTTGTTGTGCACAACCCTTTGATAACTGCATGCTTTGCTGGGAAAGAAACCTTCCTTCCCTGAACCCCCTGGGAAATGAACTTTGGAAAGATGGCAGGCTCTGTGGCAGAACACAAACGGTAAACTGCAGCTTGCTGAAAAGGAAGGGTGAAAATTTGACATCGCTCTTCCGGCCAAACTTCTTGTAGCCCTTGGTGCTTGCAATGTTTTCTTCCTTCTCCAACATCCACCGCCTCCTGGTGATAGCATGCACTTTACCCATCACTGGTGGAGAGGCTGAGTGCTCTTTCTCACTGATACGGATCAAGATAGACGCACAAGGTCTTCCATGATCGAATAACGTCTATCCGATCTGGTAGTGATTGCTATTCATTGTGGTGAGAGTATTCCCTTAAAGATGAAATCTGTCACTCCTTCCTCCGGGCATACTTTTGAGATCCCTTTCAAACTTCACTGTTTGTGGATCGACTCTCTCACTCTTTGGTGTGAGTGCAGAATCTGAGCATTCTAGCAATGCTTGAGGTATATGTACATGCTGTGAGTGATGGAATTCAAAGATCGGTGTTGGTTTATGTGGAACTTTTCATTTTTTAATTATGTGTTGAAATGTAGGTATTAATTTATGTAACACTAATATGGTTTTGTACTGCGATGTCCAATTTATTTGTATTCAGCACATCCTCTTTTGGGCCAACAGTTTATTGGTCCCTCGTTTGTCATTATTATCTCTGCCACCGAAGGTGAAGGAGGTTATGTTTTCACCCCTGTCTGTCTGTTTGTTTGTTTGTCTGTCTGCTTGTGTGCAGGATATCTCAAAAAGTTGTGCACGGATTCGGATGAAATTTGGTGGGCAGGTTGGGTTTGTGAAAAGGACAAAGTGATTAGATTTTGGTGAAGATCCGCATCCAGATCCGACTATTAGAAATTTTAAAGTGATTCTTCACCATTGAGAAATAGGGCAAAACCGATGTATAGCACGATATCTCAAAAAGTTGTGGACACATTTGGATGAAACTTTGTGGACAGGTTGGGTGTGTGATCATGACAAATTGTTTTGATTTTGGTGAAGATCCAAATCCGGATCTGGATACGAGAATTATTTAATTTTTAAAGTAATTCCTCACCATTGACGGGGCCAAAAACGATATATAGTATGATATTTCAAAAATGTATTGGGCCCGATCTGTTCTTGTGGCAGAGGTATGTGCTCAACTGCGTGCCCTTCTCGTTATTGATGCTTCGAGAAAAATAGTATTTACACAACACACGATGACCTTGCAACTTAGAAATTTTTCAATAGCTGTTCATGATCTGGAAGAAACCACTCCTCCACACTGCCTCCTCCAAGCAAAGATCCTGGATTCACAGCTGCATGGTTAATATGAGTTACATTGGAATGGCACACTGATGTGCAGTTATTGCAGTTTCTTATCCCTGTTGCTCAGGCTTGGCTGCTTTCTATCATGCTTGGAAGGAACATGGTTGGAGGTTGACTTGTCCAAATCATTCTGACACATCTGGCTTGTTGACCCAGATTCCAATCACACTTGTTGATTGTATTTAATCCACCAGGATGTTTATCCTGTGGAGTACATCTCTGTTTTGTCATTGACTTGCATGCATCACTTGCAGGTTGTGGTTATGGAGGTTTATAATGTAATATCCCATGATGAAGCTGAGTCCATGGGCCTATCACATTCCCATCCAAGACAGGTCGGTGGTCTCTCTGTCTTCTCCCGCCTCTTTTCTGGTGTTGCGACCTCTGCTCTTTCCGTGCTATGTTCACCCCAGGTTTCTGCAAGGCACACATGGTCCTCCATCAACCTCCTTCTGGTGAAACTGTCTAAATCCACGATCACTGCTCACCTCCACTCATTCGTTCCTCTTCTTTTTTCTTTTTTTTTCTTCCTGCCTGTGGAACGAACTTCCATATGTTCTTCTATTTCATTCTTCCCTCCAAGTCTTCAAGATAGCTCGCTGTTCACTACCATCTTCGATAATCCCCCACCCAAAACCATGATGTTATCTACCCCTACCTAACTCCCAAACTCACCTCCTTCCAACTTTGCAATTTTTCCTTCCTGAGAGTTTCCTTCTGTATTCATCTTGTCCCCCCCCCCCACCCCCATGCATCCTTCCCTACCCCTCATTCCTACCCACAGTGCTTGTTTGTCCAACTCTCCCTCTATTTTGTCCTTCAATCCTGTTGTTGGTGTTTGCCCCCTCTTCCTACTCTTCCTTTTGTTATGTTGTGTCCTGATCTGTTCAGTGTTCTACCTCTTCCACGAGGCTTGACTTTGTATACAACAAAAAGGTATTGTATGCCCCAATACTTTCTCCTCCAATTGCAATCATCAAAAGTGACTTTTTTTAGTTTTAATAGAAATTAACAAATTGCACATCGTCATCTTGAAGGATTTTGATTTGCTCAAAGCTACCTCGTACAATGCCACACATTCAACTTCATCAGATGTACGCGTGTGCACCTGTGCATGCATTTCATTTTTAGATGATCTATTTGTTGATATTGTCCAGCAACTTTTGATTTTGTATGTTCTCCTTGCTCCTGAAGTAACCCAAGTAATATACGACCCATGCGTGTTGTATCCAATGTTGTAATATTTCACAAAGAACATTACACCTGCTATCTAAAGAATCACCTTTGTTTGGTTTGTTGTGGTTGGGCTGAGTTGTGGTTGCCATTTTCCTGGTCTGGCATCCTCTGATTGTGACCTCACTGGAGTTCCGACACTTGTGGAGGAACTGCCCACAATATTATTGACAAAAAGCAGAGTTGAGCAATTGGTTCACTTTGTCTGTCTGTCTCCACAAACTTCAGTTTATGATCGAGGAAAAACTTGATTTCAATTGAATGTTTGAATACGAATCAAAAAATAAGCCTGGAGTTTGCCTTTGGATTCGTCCCGATTGCACATGCACAGAGAGGAGTGAGATAATTGTTTAAGTCTGTCTGCCAGTGAAACAAAATAGAAAATCATTCCAAACAAGAAACTTACTGTTTTAAGGATGTCATAAAGGATGCAAACAACAGGAATAAATAACTAATGTAACGTGGAAAAGATGCTGCATCAACAGTGGTAAACTGCTGAAATTCTTTTTTCTCAATGGCATTTAAAATCTTTATTTTATTTCAATTGACCTGTATACTTGAACACTGTGGAACACAAATTGCCTTTTGGCATTTTCAAAAGCCTTTCGTTTAGCAGTACTTTAACAAAAATATTATGGCATTTTCCGTCATCACGACCAATCAAATTTGCTGCTCACAGACCCCAGGCATGTCCTTGTTTCTCAAGACTGTGTGGGGTAAGGTTTTTCTACAAACTCTCTAATTGATTTTCTTTCAAAATGCACCTACCTCTTTGAAGGATTTTGTTGTGTCCATGGACATAACAAAAGAAAAGATCTTTAGTTTCAAAATTCGATAATTTGAACTATCACAAATGTCAGTTATAGAAAATTGTTTAATCTGGAGGCTTTCATAGTCATATATTCCAAAGCGCTTTCCAATTCAAGTTTGAGATCCGAGATGAAAAAATTCAAATTGAGGAAAGACTTGCAGAGGAAACAGGAAAATATAAAGCTGCCTTTGTTAACTTCCGAAAGCTTCACTTTACTTTTCATAATTCCTTGGGGGTACTTGACCTATTTTCTCCCACATATCAGTATTGCTCTGTTTCTATCTTTGGACTGACACATCTGTGATGTTAATAAAAAAATTGAGATCTAAAGATTCATGAGAAAGATGTGAGATGGATTATGTAGAGGAAGTGTGTTCCACACCTGGATTGGATATTTGGAATCTATCTTGATTTTCAACTATTTTCCGCATTGTATCGTGCGTAACCATGAGAAGTGGTTTGATGAGAGAGCATGTTGGAATATTTGTAGCCAGATAAAAGTTCAGCGAGTCATGCTGGATCATAACCATTTTGGGCTTTATCTTGTACAGCGGGGTAAAAAAAGTCTGAGTCCAGTAGCAATGTTATTAAATTGGATGTGATAAATTTAAATGTTTTAATATTGTAATGGTGATGGGATTCGAACCAGCATCTGAATCCCATGTTGGACCAGGTGGACACGAGATGAAATCTTCCACACAGACGGTCCCCAATTTAATCACGGATAGTCCTTGGGGCTGTTTGTCATCTGCTGGGAAAGCTAAAAAGATCTTTAGTTTTGTTTATGATGCACAGAAACTCAAACGAGCCTGTCACCTGCAATGCGTTCTTCAGTTCGAAAGGATAAGGGCGGAATTTGGACCTCCTCAAGATGGATTTTTGTGCCAACTTAATTTTGTTATTTTAATGATGTAATCAAGAAGAGTAATTGGAAGCTGACTTCATATTTTGATTCTTAGCGATGAGGAAAATCACAAGAATCAACTTCTTTAGAAACGAGGACATGGGTGGGGTCCACGAGTGGTAAATTTGATTGATCAAGATGATGTAAAACGTCATAAGATTCTTCCATGTACTGCTAAATTAAAGGTTTTGAAAGTGCCGAAAAGGCGATGTATATTCTACACTCTACAGTGTTCAAGTATGGTGTATAATTCAATTAAAATAACAAAATATTTTAAAGGTTGCAGAAAAAAAATATTCAGAAGTTTACCGCCATTGATGCAGCGTCTTTTATTTAACACATTACATTAGTTCTTCTCACCTGTTGTTTGTGTCCTTTATGACGTCCTTGGAAACAGTAAGTTTCCTGTTTTACTGCTGGCTGGACAGGCAGAGTAAAATAAATACATAAATAAATCACATCCGTGTCTGAAGGAAGCGAAGCAGTTTGGCATTTTCTTCTCATGATGCTCGTCAGCTGGAACTCTCCCTTGTGTCAGTCACTTCAGCGTCTGCCCCCGCTAAAGAAAAATTTTGACAGACAGACAGATGGACATACGAAATATTTTCTCACTTCTCCCTGCACATCTGCGATCGGGATGAATTCGGAGCCAAAATATACTGTTGGACAACAACATTCGCGGTTCCGCTTTTCACGGATCTTGTGTATTTGCGGTTCATAAAATGTGACCTTCTACATTGGCGGCCCTGCAATTTGTGTATTCGTGGTTTTTCTGACCTGCTTCTACATTCACGGCCCTGTGCTTCATGTAGTAGCGGTTTTTCACGTGATTTTTGATTTTCTCTATGAATCGAGAACCGCCAGGAACCTATCCCCCTTTTTCCCATTGAAACAATGCCCTGACATTTGTGGATTCGACATTTGCGGCATTTTTCAGGAACATATCCCCCGTCCACATGGGGTCTGACAGTACTACAAAACTACAAGTTTGTTTTCCAATTTGTGTTCGAAAAACAACTTTATTTCAATTGAATGTTATATTTTGATCATAAACTGACGTTTGTATACAGAGTCAAAGTTAACTAATTGCTTATCCCTGCTTTACACTTCATGCACGCAGAGTAAATATAATGCAAATATCCAACACACAAATTGTATGAGGGAACTAATATGTGCTTTTGTAGCGTAGGTCAGGTCAGGTATGGGAGCATGCACCAGAGCAGCGCGTTGCTGCGTCCACTTTCCACCGGTACCCCAGGGGCCTCCGTCTGGCCATCCCCCAGGCAGATGCCTGGCCCATCCCCATCTCCTTGAGATGCCGATCAACCTCCTGCAACCACGAGGTACGTGGTCGGCCCATTGGCCTCCTCCACTCACGAGACTCCTCGCTGAGAGAATCTGGTGAGCAGGATCAGCGTCAGGAAAACGAGCCACATGTCCATACAGCTGCAACTGACGCTCACGGACTATGCAGGTAACAAATGTCATTTGAGTCTCTCAGCAACCGCTCGTTGGACACAAAGTCCGACCAGCGATAGCCAAGGCTTCTCCGAAGAGACCTGGTACCAAAGTAATTAAGTCTCCGTCTCAGATCCTTGGTCAGAGTCCAAGTCTCGCATCCATAGAGCAAGACTGGAAGCACCAAGGACCTGAAGACTCGGACCTTCGTCCTCCCAAACAGGTACCGGCAGCACCACACCCCATTATCCAGTGAATCCATGACTCCCCAGGCCCGACCTAGATGTCTATTGACCTCTGACTCACAGCCAGCAGAGACATTAATATCACTGCCAAGGTAAGCGAATCTCCCTACGACCTCAACATCCTCACCAGAAACAGGCACAGACATGACAGCAGCATCCAATATGTCATTGAAAGCCTGGATCTTAGTTTTGACCCAGGAAACCCGTAATCCCAGTGGCTCCGACTCCTCATTCAGCACCTCGGGGGCCCCCAAAAGAATATCTAAAGTCTCCGCAAAGAGGACTGCATCATCTGCGAAATTAAGGTCAGATCTTGACATTCCCAAACGATGCACCGCAGCTTGATCTCTCTGACATCCTCCCTAGAATCCAGTCCATTCAAGTGCTGAAAAGTGTGGGGGCCAGTACACACCCCTGACGAACTCAGTAACAACTGGAAATAAGTCAGAGATGATACCACCACATCTCACAGCACTCTCAATACCAGAGTAGAGTTCAGACATCAGATCGATCAGTTTTGGTGGCACCCCACGAAGACCAAGAATCCTCCAGAGGGCATCCCGATTCACTGAATCAAACGCTTTCCAGAGATCAACATAGGCTGCAAGCAGCCCCTGCCGAAACTCTCGTCTGCGTTCGGTGAGGACTCGAAGAGCAAGGATACGGTCAATCGTTTACCTCTGGTGTAAAGCCTGAATGCTCTGGACGCTGGTGCTCAAGCAGATGGTGGCGAACCCTATCAAGAATTTCCCCCCTCAGCAGCGTCACCCCTCGGTAGTTGTTGCAGTCTTGGCGATCACCCTTCCCTTTCCAGAGAGGGACAACAAGGCCCCTCTTCCAGTCAGTTGGGATGATGCCTGTGTTCCAAGCAGAGCACAGAACTGCATGCAACGACACGAGTGCAGCATTTCCACCAGCCATGAGAAGTTCAGCATGGATGCCACAGATCCCTGGGGCTTTACCTCATTTCAACCGGTTCACCGCAGCCTGTGTTTCCACAAGCGAAGGTGGACCACAGTTGATTGGAGGGTCAGCAACAGGGATTGCAACACCCCTGACGTCCAACCCGACAGCTGGTGGATCAGCCTGGTACAACTGCTCAAAGTAACCAGCCTAGCGGGCCTTCACTTCGGACTCCTCTGTTAAGAGCCTACCACCCTCTGCTCTAACTGCAATACACCGAGGGATGGGCTTGGATGAACGCAATGCGCGAATTGCACTGTAAGCAGGATGAGAATCCCTTGACCACAGGTGATGCTCTACCCCCTCATAGATTCCTCGCACATAGGCTTCCTTGTCCACCCTTAGCACATACAGTTTTATGCCTCAGCTCCATGAACAGCTCAGCTCTGCCATTCAGCCTGGCCCTGTGACTCTGGTCAATGGTAACCAGTGTCCCTTGAGAGACAAATTTCTTCTTTGCCCTGCGGTGAGTTCCAAGACATCCACTGGCAACATCAAGGATAGTGGTCTTGAAGACACTCCACAATTCTTCAGGACCCCCCAAAGCACCCAGACCCCCCAAATTCCACTCAGCTTGTTCGCAAACTCCTCAGCTACCCTCTACCCTCTCAAAAGGAGCTCCTCCGCCCTTTGTAGAAGAAGCATGGATAACACAAGCCATTTTGATGATATATCCGGCGTTTAATCGATATGAGAAATGGGATTGAATGAGACTTACCATTATTATAAGTGAAGAGGAAGTTGGAAGAGTTTTTGTTTTAATGTAAATTGAAACTGGCCCATATATAGTCCCCTTACTCAACTATATCATACTGTTTGCAGATTTGGCTTGATTGGTGGTATCCCCTATTGGACAATTGTTGATTCAGGGATGTGTAGATGCAGGCAGTGACGGACGGACACAGGCACACCGAGACCAAGGTCCTTTTATATTAGAGAAGATAGGTTTGTAGAATGTACATAAATAAAATTACCCCTGTGTGGGGGTGACGGTCATCTCTATAATACCACAAGTTCTCAATGTTCAGTTATGACCGAATACTACTACACAGTTCTACTGCGCAGTTTGGTTAAAGATGACTCGGCATTTTGGCGCGCGCGTAGGAAATTGTATTTTGAAAATAAATGCCGACGTTTACATTTCGGGTTTTGAAACTTTTGCACCTTCGGCGGAAAATGTATAAATATACAAGCATGAGTTCCTGTTACTTGGGTGTAGTGTTCTCGGCTCAGGAAGGATTTTTGGCCAAATTTGAAGTCACGTGACGCGAAAACGAAAGCGAATATCGAAAATCCAGCCTGACCAAATCTAGATATTCTCCCATAGATTCATATGCCGCAATCAAATTCAAGATAACTTAAGAAATGTAGGAGGAGATAGATTTTGAAAATCGTCATTTTGCAACTACATGAAGCAGTTTTCGCAAAATTCAAAGTCACGTGACGTGTACGTATTCAAAGATATCGGTATTCTTTCGAATGGACATGGAAGACAAGGTCAGTTGCTATGCAATGACACCATTCACTAACTTTTACCATGCCCAGTAGAGAATATATAGCAAAGGTAGGGCAGTTTTTGCAAACTTTGAAGTCACGTGACGCGAAAATGAAAGCGAAATTCGAAAATCCGTCCCGACCAAATTTAGATATTGTCCCATACATTCATATGCCACAATCAAATTCAAGATCGTTTGAGAAATGTAGGAGGCGATAGATTTTGAAAATCGTCATTTTCGCATTTTTTGCCAACTTTGAAGTCACGTGACACGAAAATGAAAGTGGATATCGAAAATCCGGCCCGACGAAATTTAGATATTGTCCCATAGATTCATATGCTACAATCAAATTCAACATCGCTTGAGAAATGGCGGAGGAGATAGAATTTGAAAATCGTCATTTTCGCAACTTCAAAGGCCTCGTGACCTTGACCTTGACATTCAGTGACCTTGAAGTCATACCATCGTGTACGTCTCATCGACCTCTATCAGGATCACTAATGACCAGATCTCCCGCTTCAACTTCATTGTGAACGGACGGACGGACGTATCTAAGGACATCGACACCAATATTATTAGGTCATGCTCTAAGAGATGACCTAAAAAGGACACTGTCTTTCCTGTCCTGTCCTTTTCTGTCTGTCTTTTTGTTTCCTATCTCCTCTGTCCACTTCATGCGTTGTCATCAAATTTTGGCAGCATAATCACCAATCTATTGCAATGCTTCTTCCTCTTCATATTCTTCTTCCTCTTCTTCTGTGGCCACAATTATTCCCACGTTCTTGTAGGGTTGGCCGGGAGAAGCTTGGCCCAAGTCCTTCACGAACCTGCCAGCCAGGCCAAACATTTGACTAAGATTAAGGCAGGAATTTGGAATTTGTCCATGATGCCGGCGATACCTCGCCTACTCTTCATGAAGGACACTCTGCGAACTTTAATGTCCATCAACTAATGCCAGAAAAACGAATTCCCGTTTAATGTCCATCGGAGGGACGGCGCACACATTAATGAATCGCTGAGATGACAGTTTATTGCTCGGTTCATATTACGACATCAAGATTCACTTGCAAATCTTATCACCTGTTGGCCCAGGAAATAAAAGTCGACTTTTCTCGATGTTTTCGCCATGTTGGATGATTTTAGGGTATCCGGTGGACTGGGCTTCCTGCGATTCCATCATGGGATTGCTGCTGCTGTTGTTTCGGCCCTTCCAGTCCTATCAAACCCCATCACCCATCCTTGATGGGTATATCTGCTATTTAGTAATATTCTTTTGGAATGAGAAAAATCTTATTAATTACACATTCTTGTTATGAAAAGAATACAAAATAACATTGGTGTGTTCTGGATTATGTGAGTATCTACTGCATCTCCTTATGCTACATTTTTGAACACTCCCATTTTTGATCACCATTTGTTTTAACAATTGTCATTCAGCAACCTATTTGTTTTCAAATTGTTTTGCATGTTCTTGCACAAAGGTCACAAGCTCAATCTGATGTGGGAGAGTGGGAGGCGAGAGGAGGGGATATACAAATGGTATCTAATCCCGAAGAAAGGGAAGAGTTTATTTTGGTTTGTAGATTGAGTAATATCCCCCCCAAAAAAGAAATAATGTCAAAAATTGTAATAACAGGAAGTGATGCCAAATATTTCAACATTCCATAATTTCAAGGGGAACTAAATTTTATTGCCCAGCTCTTTTCTTGTTTTAAGTTTTGTTTTTGTTTTAAAAAATAATTATAATTAATAATTGGCCTTTTTGCAGGGCTGCGGCACACATCACGACGAGAGAAAAATTTGAAGGCGAGAACAAATCCTAGATATATCGCCACTCTGGTTCAAGATATACCTACCTGAATGTCCAGGAATTTGTAATTTGTTCAGGGTGCCAGCGATAACTCGCCAAGTCTTCACAAATGACATTGTGGGATCCTCAGTTTAACATCCACCAACGAAACTAATGCAAGCAGAAGTGAACCCATTTAACATCTGTACGAGGCATTGATACCTTTCCCTGTCTGTGAAACACTGGGATGACAGTTTAGAGCTGGGTTGAGATTCAAACTCAGGCGAGACAGCTCAGAGTGGAGTGTGCGTACCTCAAGGCTATCCTGCCAGTCCTAATTATTTTCCAGGTGTGCAGGGTGTTACACTCTGGGTGAGTGGATTAGATAGATTTGGAGGAAATGATTGCTTTTAATTAATGCTGATTGCTGTCTCCAACCCACTTGTATGAAATGAAAATGAAATGATGTGTGTACCATGTCTTGCAAGTAAAATGTTTTAAATGGTTCCTTCATTATTAATAATGGTAGCAAAGATGAATGTCAGGTTTATAAAGTTGAAAAATTCTGAGATGTTTGTTTCACATCTGTTTTAAACATCCTGTTAGTCCAGACTTTGTGTTTGTCTCTTTTAAATTTTTGGTACCAGTGATGTCACTGCTTGATCTTTCAAGAAGGGTGTGTCTTATTTTCACCTGTATGTTCATTCTAGCTGGCACTCGTGCTGATTCTGTTTATCAGGTCTGTAACTATCTTGGATTAGTTACCCCCCTTATGGGATTCCATTTATCCTCCTATAGAATCGTGGATGTACTTTCATTGCTTTTGCCAAACAATTGTCATAATTAATACAATGATGTGAATAGACCCTGCACAATATAATTTTTGTTGATTAATATAACATAAAGTTCTGAATATTCCAAGGTACTTGATTTTAAAAATAGAAATGTTTTATTTTTATTTTAGGCCTGACAATGAATCTGTGGTATACCTTATCATTGCGTTTGGCTGAGGTTTTTTTTTGTACACATGATTGAGGATCATGAAAGAGTGAGAGCAGAATGGAAGGGAACAAAATGGAAAGGTGGAATTACCAACAGCAGAGTAGAAGTGAGAGTGAGAGTGAGATCAAGGGGAGGGGGAGAAGGACATGTGGGGGTGAACAAAGCTGCACACGAGCTGCAACAGCAGGAAGAGGAAGGAGAAAGTGGGATGAAACAAAAAAGGAACAATAAACACATCAAGAAGAGGAAGAGGAAAGGGAAAGCCGGGATGAACTAGAAAGGGAACAAACCAACCGACAACGAACAAACATAGATAAGGGAGAAAGGGGGAGGGGGTGGGGGGAATCATAACCTGGAAAAGGAATACTTGGCAAAGGGCTCATTTGGGGGAGAAAATATCATTTTTAGTATAGATGAGGGGTGACGTGAGGTAGTGGTCAACAGCTGTCTTGAAGCCCTGGGGGGGGTGGGGTGGAAATGGGACTAAACAGACTGGGGAAGTTGGTTCCACAGGTGAGAACACTGAAGAATAATTGAGTGGAGGTGAACAATGAGCCTGGATTTGGGGAGTTTAACAAGAAAAGGGTTGCTGGTAGACTGTGCATCCTGCAGAAACCTGGGAGGGACAGAGCCAAAGAGGGCACATGCACATGGAGCAAGGAGACCAAAAAGGAAACGGTACAATACAGAGAGGCCACCAACCTGCCTATGATGCAAGAATAACAGGTCTAGCTAGACACTCGGCTTTGTTGTGGGAGATCCCAATGCTTTTGAAGACCTTGCTTTCCATTGCATCAAGAAGGGTAAAATGTGAGGCAGGAGTACCAATCCAAAAGGGAGAGCAGCACTCCAAGCTGTGAAGAAGGCCTTGTAGGTTGTCAGGAGTTCAGATTGGCCAAGGAAGGATATTGCATGATGAAGGATGCGCCCTTTGTGTTGGTGCCGACTGCCTAGGCCGAATGCGCCTTGAGAAGTTGACATCTGGCTTTGGAGGCCACCTTGGAAATGCAGTTTGTCCAAGAAATATCATGACTGATGGTGACATTCATATGTCTGAGTGACTTTACCTCTTCAAGTGGTTTGTTTTGGAAGTGGATGGGTGGGTTTTCCAGACAGTTCTTTCTGAGAGATAGGCTGAGTGTGTGGGATTTGTCTGGGTTGAAAGAGGTATTTCAAGTGTTGGACATATCCTGATTCTATCAAGGTCTGCAACAGGGGAAGACTCTGCTGCCTGCCTTTCTGAAGGATGAGGTATGTCATGGCAGAAGGTGGAGTCATCAGCAAATAGATAAAGAGGATTTTCCAGGAAATCAGAAAAATCATTGATGAATATTACAAGCAAGGCTGGGCCCAAGACACTGCCTTTGGACACACCAGCCTAGATAGAGGAGAGGAGATGAGAGGATCACATTAAGAGCTACATGCTGATTACAGTGGAGTCAGTGATTCATTAGAGTGGAGGAAGTCGGTGATCATACGAAGAGGTGGCCTTGGATGCCATAGCAGAGTTTGGAGATCAAGGCGGGGTGCCACACTGTAAAGAATGCTCGATATTTGTTTGGAGAGACGGCCCTGATATAATGTGAGAGATTGAGGGCTTCCATCCATTGTTGGGAGAATAGAAGCATCATGTCCAGGGTAGAAAGACCAGGTCTGAAACCGAACTGATAACCTGAGGTCCAGCCGTTGGAGAAAAGTTAGGATTTAATGTCAATTGCAAAGAAAGATTCCATGACCTTACTTATAATTTGAAGCAAGCTAATGGGCTTTTAGTTAAGAGGATCCGTTTTTGCACCATGTGTGTAAATTGCATTTATGTTGGCTAACTTCCAGGCAGACGGAAACTGACCCTGAGAGAATGATGGCGTGAGCAGGGCAAGAATAAAAGACTTACAACTGTTCAGAGGCTGAGGTTGTGGAATGTTAAAATTGCTGCACTTGTGAATGTCATTGGCTTTGAGCATTTGCCAACTGTGACATGACACGATGTACTGATTAATAAGGCAAACATTTGGGCTGCCTGGTTTTGATTAATCTCCAGTGATTTTTAACAGAAACCCAGGGCAACTTGCAGTAGTAAACTTGTTTTCTTTTGACAATGAAACGATGTGTTATAAGTTGCCTTCTTTGTTTATAACAAACATAAAATGTCTTGTAGCAGAATATCGATTGTACCTGAGATTAGGGACATTATGACATGCTTATTTTGTATCATTGTTAGAATTAGAGTAACTACAGTGTTCTGGATATGCATTGCTCATTCACTGATGATACACACGACATGCATGCCTCTTGGGAATCATTTTTTGGATTTGATATAACCGCAAATCCTGCCAGTGAGATTCCAGATGTGACCAATGCCTCTCAACCCCACCCATAGGCTGAATCATGGTAGAAGAGCGAGGCCCACGTGTGGCTGACTACTTTGTGGTGGCTGGCTTAACGGATGTGTCCCTTCCACTGGATGAGGATGCCCATTCTGGTGATGGGGGGCAGCGCTCGCCCAAGGCCAAGGCACCGATCACAGACATAGCAGTGATCATAAAATCAAGTGGGGAAGAGGTGCCTGAGGGTTTCACCTGTGTCGAGAGCACACCCACGGGTATATTGGCTGACCTCAACCATGGCAGCATAAAAAGCCCTCAACTCTTCATTTGCTACAGGCGTGGACGCAACAAGCCCCCTCTCATCGATCTTGGGTTAGTACATTAGCTATATCCATCACACCTGAGAAAATGTCCTTTCCTGATGATGTATGTCTGTTTTCCGGTTTAAAAAAGGCCTCCATGCTTGGCAGCATTTCATATAAAGTGCCAAAATGTATAATAATGATCTGTGCGCAACACAGTTGATACTATTTGGATTGCTTAAATCTTTTAAAAAACACTCAAATAAGCTAATAATCATGTTTTGTTTTCTTGTTGCTGCTCACCAAATTTGCACAACTATTAGGCATGTCAGGATAGCTCAGTCATAGTATGCTCACCATTGAGATTTCTAGTCTTTATTAGATCCCTGCCAACAAAACCGCCATGTATATGCTCTGCTGGCAGGAGATAATGTTCCCACTGTATCGCTTGAAAAGAGTAGGCCATTGTGTGCAGGTCATTGGTCAAATTCATTGCTTGTTGATATTGAAGGGAGGTAGATGTGAATATTGATTTGGTTAATAGTAAGATTAGGGTTACTACAGTACATGGAAGAAAAGTAAATTTAGATTTTATAGTAATCTGGGTGCAGAGCAAGCACAGACATGATCATAAAGATTCAAGAAGGTGATGTTTATGGATTGTTTTCAAAACGTGGCCAGATTTGCTCCAAAGTTATGAATGATGCATTTGGATTTTGGGGTTGGTGAGGAGGGGTGAGACTAAGAACCCAATTTGGAATGAAGGTGATCTGCAGTCCCTGCTGAAAATAGGCCAAATACTCTGAACATGCCCGTGTATGTGCAGAGTCCTCTACGAGTGGAAGGATCGACTGCGGCCAGGTTGTGAAGTTGTCGAAACGACTCCATATGGCCGCAGTGCAAATGTAAATAACAGCAGCACAGCAACTCAGCGCATCCTGCTCACATACCGGCGAGCACACGAACTGTCAGCTCAGAATGCACTTGCTGTCACGGACGTGTGCATCATTATTGGAAGCAAGGGGGAGAGTGCACCACACACATTCTGTCGCTTGGAACGCAGCCTCAACTCTGGCATGGTAAGATAACTGCATTGTTATAATACAATCAGGTTTTGCAATAACATGATGAACTCACTGCATAATACGAACAGGCAAATATGCAGCCTTTGTGCACTAGTTCTTCACTGTGTGGGTTGACAAGACCTACCATCAGGGTAGGGGCATGTTTTCTACTGGCTGAGCCATTACTGAGCTATGTATGGAATTTCCTGTTATTTGAGCTGAAAAGTATGTTTTCTGCTCTGGAGGTTAAAAAAATCTTCACTTGGAGCTTAGGCAAAATTTGATTCTGCTTTGAGGAGCTAGGAAAACATGAGAACTTTAAGTACAGTACGAGTACTTCGAAATAAAGTTGCAGAATCTGATGATTGTCTTTTAGTCATGATTTGCACAGCCATCTGAGGCAATGTTTCTCCTGAAGTTTGAAATATAATTTGCCAACTTCCCTTCCCACCACTTCAAGATTGAGGTGTTTCACCTTTGAGGCTTATTATGAGCATGACCCAGCTTGGATAAGATTTGAGCATCACATTCTCGATCTATTATATTTTTCCTTTGTCCTTTGACAGCCCTTTGGGCAACCATTCAATTTACATCACTTCTCACTTGTTTGTTTGTTTGTTCCCCGCCCCCCCCCCCTCTGCAAGAGAGAGACAGAGACAGGCTAAAATCAGCAAGTTAGAGGGTTGGATTCAGAAGGGTTAATTGGGGGGTGGGGGGATGGTTGGGGGGTGGGGTAATAATGATCATGGGTTAGGATGGGGATGACGTGAGGTGGTAGTGCGCTGCCTGTTTAAAACCATTGTCATCACAATCTCAGGTTTCAAAACTCATTTTCTAAGTTATCATTTTTCTGTTTTTAATTTGTTAGTCTTTTATTTGACAAGGGCTTTCAGGCACTTTTGCTTTGGTATATGCTGCAGTGGTATTCGGTAAATCGGTGTGGATGGACGACGCGGCCAGGAATTATCCATTAGATCCGCCTGTCTACCTAGCACCAAACCAAACTCGCTTGCACTTGCTTTCCAGCAACCAGCTTGTTCCGCAGACACCAGCTCGTTCTCCTGACACCAATTCGCTCTCGCAGGTTACCAGATGCGTCCCATTCTGAACTCTGGTATGGGCTTTTATAGTCCCATTCTGCTCTTCACCACATCTGGATGTCGCTTGATCCGCTTGCTTGCCCATTGGACCGCCATATCTCCCAGCAACACCCTCTCTGGCTCCTCAAAGCTTGGCTGTGTGGCTGGTGACAAAGTGTGGAATTGTATCTCATGGTTGTCGTCGCTTTCCATGCAGCCGCCTTTGGTCCATCCTCGATGTGATGTGCTCCTCCACGGAGCATTTCTTCACCCCCCCCCCTCCCCGACGTTGCTGTTGGGGTCAGTGAGGATTCTTCAGCCCTTCCTTCATTGTCTGAATCGCCGTGTTCGATCAATCCTTCCTTGGAATGCAGATTGTTAGAATTGGTGATCCTCCTCCAAAAATTACATTGCAGTGCAGCTGTGAGAAACAGATGCAGCTCTGCTAACAAGATGTTATCAAATTTGAACATCTGCATAATTTGCTTTCTTAGGACTCAGTAATTTGAAGCACATCATCATACGCATTAGATTGTCTTCTAAGTTGATAGGTTGGGATTTAGAACAGAGATATTCTCTGACCTTTTCAACTGTGAATTTTAACGCTTCAAAATCTTTGGGTGGAATAGACGTCAGGCCGGGTATTGTGCGAAGGGATACTGAAGCCACGGCAGCTTGGAAGCCAAATCAGGACATCTTGATTATAAATTGTGTTTAGAATGTACATCTTGTCTAAACCGCATGGCATGTCAGCTGTCTTGCTCTTGGAGAGTTTTTGGTTAGGCTGTAGCTTTTCTACATTGCTTAGGTTTCATCCACAACTTGCCCTGTGATGGGAGGCCTTGCCCTTGCATACGTTTGTGCTTTTGGGATGGGTCATCTGTCGACTTCTTTTTGCAAACATGGGCTATTTCCCACAAGCGCAGAACTCCAACTGAGATGTCATGGTAACTGACTTGCTGACCTTTGAAAACACAGTTGGTTTGACAAACCACAAACCCAGACATCTTCTTATGGAAACCATGAATCTTTCCACAGTTTAATTTTTTTTGTTGTTGCTGCTATTTATTTTGGAAAGCTGTACATTGTAAATGCTGTTTGTGTAGATGCTTGAATGTAGGTTCACATGAGATGGTTCGTAGAATGTGAAGCATTGACAAAATGTTATGAAAACAAAAACTTGGCAAAAATTCTCTCCAAAAAGAAAAGCTCTCTGTTATCTTATTTGCTATAAATGAAACATTTAGGAAAATATGTTGCCAAAACCTTTCAATTCATTATGTTGTCATGTGCGAGTGTACATACGTATCTGACTGGTGATTGATAAGGTCTGACTTTAATGAGCAAAATTATGTTGAGAGAATGTTAAATAAACCTCGTCAACACACCTCAACGGTTTACCTCCAAATGTCCCTGTTGTCACATAACTACTGGTTTGAACAGAAGTTGCTGGATTATGATTCATTGTAATCTTCATTGTTGATCCTTGTGCATTAGGTATTACTTGGTGTGCCTACCCGTCGCTTTGCTGCTGGGTTTAATCAAACGACATGTTGTACTTCACAAACACATTGCATGTCTATGTGTGGATTTTAATGCGTATGTAAAATGAAGTGAAATGTGTGGAAAAATGGATCTTTCATAACATGTAGTTGATGCTGCTGCTGTTAAAGTTGTCGTGGCTATGGTTGTTGTTGTTTGTGTACTCCTTCCATGTACTTTTATGCATGTTCTATTGTTTTGAGAAGTATTACTATATATATAATTTTGTGTACTCCTTCGGTGTCCTTCTAAAGGGTTCCTGCTGTCGTAGAGTAGTAAATGTTACCGTTGGAACCGCTGCATTGTTTCCATGCTGCTTCTTCTTCTTCAATTCCAATAAGACTGACTCTTGAAACAGGCATATTTATGATTAAATGGACACATAGTTGTTCCAAATCAATTGAGTTATTCGTTTTCCAACTGTACTATTTTTATTATGCCACGACAGCAGGGAACCGCTACATTAAAGCTTGATCGAGGTCCTGCTGCTTCTACGTGTGATGGATGGACACACAAATGGGCACTTCTCCTTTTGTTCCAGATTAAAAACAGAATTATCAATGACATCACTCTTACTTTGGAGATAAAAAATACTGTGCATAAAACAGAATATTGCAATGTTCTTTTTCTCAATCATCAAAGTTCCTTACCCTTTACAGAGTAGCAAGTTGCTTGTCAGAAGTCATGAACGTTTAGGTCAGAAAAAGGCATTTGTAATTTGTTGAGGGTGCTGGTGAGAGCTCGCCCACTCTTCATGAAGGACACTGTGGGATCTTTAACATCCACCCACTAATTAAGCATGAAGGACATTGTGGCAGATTAGACACCCAGTTTAACATCCATCCGGGGGACGACACACATTGATGAATCACCTTGCCTGTGAAACACAACGAGGATGACAGTTTATTGCTGGGCCAAGATTCAAACCTAGGATAGACAGCTTAGAGGCAATCCTGCCAGCCCTGGTGGAATATTTAACCTCGACAAGTGAATGCGAGCAAACGGCACAGACAGCTTTGTCTCCCAGAAGAACATTGTACTCTTTGACATGCTAGCGACCTTTCTGTGCTGCACCTGGATTGTAGTGAGTAGTTAAAATTTTCTTTTTCTTGCATTAATCTTCGACTCATTGGAGCTCATACATGACTCGCATGCTGGACAAAGACAATGGTAAACGTCAATTTGCTTTTGATGTGAATTACAAGGACGTCGGTCGATAATAGACAAATGCACATGGTATCAGGGATTTCAATCCTGGTTTTCCTGCATCGACCATGAGCTGTGGACAGGCCAATGGAATTTGACTCCTGCTCAAGCTGTAGCTTGCATTTGAACTGTCTAATTTGCATTTCATTTCAAACTCTTGTGGAATTCGATGACAGCAGCAGTTGATCTCCCACCTTCAATAAAGGAAGTGAAGTTTGTCCTTTATTTTACTACATTATCCTGTTTGGTAATATTTGCAAGTTTAGATTTTGTTTTATTACAATTTGTTTTGCAAGTATCTTGTTGTGCATGTTCAAATGAAGTGATAAACAACATTAGAAAATATAAGAAAAGAGAACCCCCCCCCCCAAGACAAGACATTGATTTGTTCAAAATTTTATTTTTCACTTCTGCCACCGAAGGTCGACTCAGGTTATGTTTTCATCTCTGCTTGTCTCTGTCCATCTGTCTGCGAGCAAAATATATCAAAAGGTTATGGATGGATTTGGACAGGTTGGGTGTGTGATAAGGACGAATTGATTCAATTTTGGTGAAGATCTACTTCCGGATGTGGATATGAGAATTTTATTTTAAAAAATATATTTTTTTTTTTACAGTGATACTTTTTTTTTAACCTAAAAACGATATATAACATGGTATTTCAAAAAGTTATGGACAGATTGACAAAATTTGTGTAATGGGTGGATGTAGTGCTTGCACCCAGGAAGGTAATGAAAGATAATTTGGCATCATCTGCTAGGTTTTAATATTGCAAGCTGTGTGTTTCACCAGGGAAATGACAGTTAATAATTGGTGATATTCATGAAGTATTGCAAGGCTTCCAAAGGGCAGTAATCAAATCAGTGGTCAAAAAAATAATTAAGGTCAGCGTTACATGTTTTCAGGACACTATCATCATCAATGATGCCAAACTCTGAAAATTCTGTGACACACTTTAGAACTCACCACTGTCGGAGGAAAGGCTCTTTGTGGTGTTTTGAATCGACTGACCTACTTATAACGTTCATCAAGCATGATTGTTGTTTTGGTATGCACACTGCTGTGCAAAAGTCTGAGACGTTTTGCCTTTTTTATTCTGATGCATGAGGAAACTAAAACGTTGTGTTGAATGCAAATACACCTTCATAAGTAAGAAAATCTCATGACAATAACCAAATTTATACACAACTAGCACATTACCCATAGGGTGATTGTGTCACCCTTATAGTAACACACACACACACACACACACACACACACACACACACACACACACACACACACACACACACACATACACATACACATACACATACACATACACATACACATACACATACACAGACACATACACATACACATACACATACACATACACATACACATAGACATAGACATAGACATAGACATACACACACACCTGTGGCCAGTTACATTTTGACTCTGAGTAAACTTTCACATGCACTTCTGACATGTGAAAAATATCACCACCACTTATTCCTTTTCCCTTGATATTCATCATAGAATGAGGCACATGTATTGATTAACATGCATTACATATTGATCAGAGCAACAAATATTGATGATTTTACATGTATGCAATAAGACAATCGGTCAAACACTCACACCCTACTTTAAAGGAGTTATTACATTTACAGGCAACAATATTTCGTTAGCCCTACTTTATTGGAGTTACTACATTTACAAGCAACAATATTTAGTTATTTCAGTGCTGTTTTGAGGCCAGAAAAATATGCTGTTGATCTCACTTCTGAAATGTGGTTGGTGGATCAAAGCAGAACAATTCATACGAAAAAATAGCAAATATGGCTTTTGGAGATGTACAGCACAATATTAGACATCCGAGTACAGCACTGCACTGTAATACACACAGGAATTGGTCTCTTTTTAGGTCATCTCATCTCAATCTCAGAGAGATGACCTTATAAAATTGGTCATGAGTACGTCTATCCGTCTGATCGTCTTAACTTTTTACTAATTTTGCTACTCCTCCCTTATCACCCTGCCGATTGTACTGAAACTTGACATGATTATAAGACAGTAGCCCACACAATCGTTTGCACTTAGATTTTTTTTTGACTTCTGATTCAAGGGGGCTCCCAGGGTGAGTGGGGTACCCTATGAAACTTGGGATCCCTACTCATCCCTTAATTACCAACCGATTGCTCTTTAACCTGATACAGCCTTTCTCCTCGATGGTTCACAAGATCACTTGGTCTTAAATTTTTCGATTTTGGATCGGGGAGGAGGGGGGGGGGGATGTTGCTCCTTGGGGGTTCCCACAAGTTTTGCCCTGTAACTTTCGGTTCTAGGAGATCGAGTCAGCATTGGTTCAAATCTCGGTTAGAACTTTCTTTTCTTTTTCGAATTTGGGCCTGTGGGCCCCCAAATCTTCGGAGAGGATCTTCTTACTTCACTCTATTTGTGAACGGATTTGATCGAAACTCGGTATTTTCATACTGTCTGTCTGTCCATTGTAAAATTTCAATTTCCATAACTGTTAAATTGATTCCAGTCTAACGTCCGTGACATTTCCCAGATTTTTGGATTCAGCAGAGGGATGAACTACAACCCAAAGAGAAGACTGTCAGTCCACTCGGAACTATTTATTTACGTTTGGCATGACGAAGTACGCCTGTGAATCTTCACTATTTTACAAACTACATCTACCTCACTTTGCTGTAAATGTGCACATGCTACAAACGCATTTTACCTTATTGGAGGTTTTAGAGGCTATCAATATTAAGTTTTTCTTTAGCCCTGGACTGAAGCCAAACATACTGTTGCGGATTCGCGCCCGCCGGCGTGCTGACGGCCACGTAACTCGAATCGCGGCACGTCGCCCACCGAACGGACAATCCAGTCGTGACCCTCTCGGACTAACGCCGGGAACCAGTCACGGGTGGACCTTTCGGTCTCACCGCGATCGAGCCAATCAGCCCCCGCGTGGGATAGGGTTGCTCGCCGAATTCGACCTACCTAAGTACCCACGCGGAGGGTAGACCGGGCGATCGCACCTCGCCGCAGGTCGACTTCGGACACGGGCCACTTAAGCGACCCGTTCCGTACTATCAGAATAACCGAGCGGTGTTATCGTCGACCTCGACGGTTCGATTAATTATCGGGCGTATTCAGCCCACTACCAACCCTTTACGTGAAGCAAGATGGGGATTCAATAGAGGAAAAGACGAAGCGAAGCGGGAGAACAGTTCAATAATAAAGCACATTTATTCGCGGCACACGGGAAGCACACATATTCAATTCCACCAAAAGCACACAGAAAAGAAAAACACAATTCAATTTACACAAAAAGCAAATATAAAAGCGAAGACACAATGCAGAGCTAATACCGACTACCGAGCACACGGCAACACTTATACAATTCTACTTCACAGACGGCGCCGACAACACATACCCAAAACCAAGGAAAAGAAATACCCTCAAGGATGAGGCGGCCTGAGGCCGAGACCGGGTCGCGCCTACCCGTCTGGTGATGAGACGCGGAGCGGCGATGGCGCCTCAACTCCGCGGGCCTCGCGGACAGTGTCTGGCAGGGGGTGGGAAAGGGGCCCCCTTGGTCGCACTATCTCAGCGCGGGGGGAAACAGGAGGGGGTTGCTGATGCTCGGGGTATAGAGGATCTTTATTATGTGCGACGAGCGTCTCCACCTCGGCCAGGTCGCGCTGTCGGCCTCCCTCGGGTGCAGCTTCCTGCACGACGCGAGCACCCCCTCGTCTGGTGTCGCCGCCTTTCCACAGCTCCGTCCCCTCCGTTCCGCACACGACGAGCAGCTCCACCGCCCGCGAAGTCTTGACCCTCTGCTTCCGACTCTCCTACTCTCCGCCTCTCCGCCTCTGGACTCTCCGACTCTGGACTCTTCTTTGGACTCTCCTCTTCTCTCTGACTGACGAACACGGTCCTTTTATCCCCCCGTAGCTTCGCCTTTGACCCCCTCCCTTTGACCTTTCACCTCGCTCCCCATTGGCCCGAGAAAAAGTGGGCGTGAAGGCTTTTTGATCCACAAATTTGCATATATCGATCGTCCTGGAGGTGGGGCCAAATCGCCCCTCGCTCACCGATTGGACGGCAAAAAGTGGGCGTGTGTCGTTTTTGATCCGTTTTTGAAGCACAAAATCCGTGATTTTGTACACGCTGTTCGACGCGCGCCCTGCACGAGTCCAACACCGGTACCCACAGCGGGGCAAGAACGGTGGCGATGCTACGGTTGCGAGGTGTGACGTGAAGGTCGTTGTGGTTGGTGGTTGATGTTGTGGTTGTGGTGGTAATCGTGGCGGTTGGTCCAAAATAAAGATAGTAAAAGAAAAACGGCTATCCTGAAGAGTCGCAGCACGCATAAATGACATGTATTCCCACTAGACAACGGGTTTGGGCCTAACTACACATGTACTTACCGAGATACCTCACCTAAGGGACCTGAATGGTGGTTTGCGAATTTGGTAACCACAACACTACCCCCTCCCCTTTTTACAGACTCGTCCCGAGTCGTCAAATTTTCGTGTGCCATCATGTGTAGTTTTCCCCTAGTACATTTTACCTACGGATCCCTGAGTGCGACATTCATGGTATTCGTGTCCCCAAAATAAATAACCTGAGGGCTGCGTAACTACCTAAACAAACTCACTCACACGGACGACTTAAATAAAATTGCCGGCGCTAAGACAAACATGCCGGGGGGCGCACTCATATTTACAGTACATCTTAACCTTAACTTACAAATTTTACACTAAACCATGGCCCAGGATCATTGAACTCTGCAAAAAGAAAGCAGTTAGCAGGGAGCCAGGCTGCCCGCATGCAGTCTCTGGCTCAAACAATGCAGGCGACAGGGAACGTGGCTGGCTGCTCACACGCAGTCCAAGGCCTTCCCTTTTGAACTGAACGCAGTGAACCACAACGGTGCATGGGCTGCACAACGCAGTCTCCGTGCCAGCTCAAGTGGCACACGCAATGAGCACAACGAATGGATGCATGAACACAAACACGGTGCATGGGCCGCCACTGCAGGCGCGTGTTGTAGCTGCCAACGGGGCAGTTCTCGCAGCTTGCAAACTGTTGCTTTTACGATCCTGGCGCACATGGCAATGAACAGGGGGGGGGGGGCAAAGCAAAATTGAACGGGGCTGGTGAACATGGGCAGTAGGCATGGCATGGCAAAGGCAGCAGGCAAACACAGCCCGCAGAAGAAGGCCGCTGCAGGCAAACACAGCCCACAGAACCAGGCCGTTGCAGGCAAACACAGCCGGCAGATGAACTGGCCGGCACAGGCCTTGAAGAAAAACAGCCAGCAGATGAACTGGCCGGCACAGGCCTTGCAGCACAGCAGCTGCAGACGATCCAGCCGGCACAGGCCTTGCAGCACAGCAGCTGCAGACGAAGTTGGCCGGCCTCCGCCTTGAAGCAAAACACGGCCAGCTGATGAAGTTGGCCAGCTCTTGCCGTTCAGTGGAGGTTGGTGGAGGGAGTGCGGTGGTGCTGGCCACTTGGAGGGTGGGCTCGGACCTACCTACCTGTCTCCCTCCCAACCTATCGCCTTTGCCTGTCACTGTACATACCCACTCCCTTAATTTGTCCAAACCCCAATTTAGCCCCAACTTATTTATTTATTTATTTATTTTTACTTCCCCACTATAAATCGTCCCCTAACCCCCTTTATCGTCCTTGTTCGGCTAACCTATCCTGTCACCTAGCCTACTCCCAACCCCTACGTTCCCTTCCCGGAGGGGAATAAGGGAGAGCTAACGTCCTGTGTCGAGGCCCAACGAAGCCTCAGAATGGCCTCCCCAGAGTTCAGCGATCTAACCCAAAGTGGGTCCAGCGGCCCACAACGAGAGCGAGGGGATGGATGGTGCGGAGGGGTACATCTCCTAATCTACCCTAACCATTTAACTGTTAAACTACCCCGGGGCTTTCAACAAGCGCCTCTCGCTTAAACTATTGGTTCTAACAACCCAGATTCCCGTCGCCTGTGTTGGTGTCCTCACAATTTCGGGCCTCGCCCCCCAATTTTCTCTCCGTGCCCTCACACGGTCTCCTGGCTGGGACACGTTGCTCCCTTTGGCAGGCACGACCCTCTGCCGAATCTCCCGCTATGGCACCCCCGGGCACTACACTGCCTCCGAGCCTACCAGCTCCCTAACACCGGGGAGTGCCCCCCATGGCACCTCCCCTGAAACGCACACGTGGCAGGCTGGCTTCCCGGGCCCCTTTCCGAGGGTCACCCATGCCCACAACACTGCCCACGCGGCTAATGGCGCCCCGGGCCCCCGCACCAAGCAGGCGCACCCGTGCCCACTACTCTATCCCGGCCCCCCATGGGCCCATGGCCTACCGCGGCCGACTAGCCTGGTGCCCGGGGTACCCACTCAGCGATACTCACCTTTCGCAGCCACGCTCCCAAGCCCGTCAACAGGGCTCCTGCACCCCTCCAAATGGGTCTCGAGCCTACTTTCCCACCAACAACAAAACGACCTCCATTTTTCAATTTGACTAACCCAGCTAACTCACTTTACTCTGACCCCGGGGTCCCTTGGGCGGGAGTCACTCCTCCCCCCAATCACTCATCGCACCATGCATTCCCCATTCGCTCCACTCACACAGACCCGCTGGCCTCACTCACTCAACATGTACTCACCTCACAACTCTTCAACACTTCAACACACACACCGCTGAACTCTGCCATCCTTCTAACTACATCCCCTAACTAACTCGTGCTCCCACGTCGTCCCTTATACTATAGCACGTTCCTTTTAACACTACGTAGCTAAGCTACGTCCCCACTACACATTCACTGTCTGTCACCGTCTCCAAATAAATCATTTTATTTCCCAACCTAAATCTCGCTACAATCCCTCTAACTAATCCATTCCACGGACTCCATGAGGACTTACCCCTGCCCCATGAAGTCGGTCTAACTAAGCTAACCCTTCCCCCTAACTAGTTTCCATCCTGTGCCCAGGTAAGGGGGTCTTTCACCCCTTGCCCAGGAATCCTGTGCACCCGAAAGTGAGGCTTGCTTTTTCTTTTTTTTTTTCTTTTTTCATGCGCAGCACCTGCGCGGCAACTCAGAGCTCGCGCACTTTACACCTGCCCGTGACGTCATGCAGCTGCACGTGTTCCTCGTCCCTCCTTGGACGGTACCATCCGGCAGAGATACCCCTCCTGCCGGATTCCAACCACACGTGCAGCCATGACGTCACCGTGCGCATAAAAAAAAACACAAGCCCCACGTCTCGAGGGGTTCCCCACGCGAACACATGTGCTTTGCCCGTTGGAGCTTAACACACACGATCGCGTGGAGAACCCGTCCGGTCCAAATCCGTTTACCTGCCTAAACTTTGTCCGTCCGCGGGATCGGCAAATCCACCGCGTGCGTTTCCGGACCGGGACTTCACTCTCGCAAGCGAGCACGTGGCGGTCTCGTGCGTTGCACAGCACGAACCGCGTGCTCACTGCTGGGTGTACCCGGCACGGTCCCCGAAACAACTACAGCCGCTACTCGGCTTTCGTTTCTCCCATGTCGCCGTCTCCGTCTCCATTCGACCCACGCACACCTGCGTGTTACGACGCACACAGTCCACTCCATCACATTCACACCGGGAGACGCGGCTGCGTGCTCCCGCATGCCAACCGACATCTCCCTCACATACCGCTCTCTCACACACACGGTCTCCCTTGCATACGGCCGTTCACTCACGCGTGCCTCACTACGAACACAAACCATACTACTCACACGTGGTGCTCCATTCACTCGCGCGGGGGCACTCACCCGCGGTGCCTCACCCACACACGCGAGGGCACTCAACCGCTGTGCCTCATCCACACACCGTTCCTCACTCATACACGCGGGGGCACTCACCCGCGGTACCTCACTCATACACACGGCGACACACACACGCGGTCTCTTCCACACACGGTGCCTCACCCACACACGCGGGGGCACTAACCCGCGGTGCCTCACTCACTCTCCGTGCCTCACTCACACACGGCGTGCTGGGAAGCACGTACTCCGGCACCATCGCCACCACACCACTCACACACGGGGTCGCTTCCACACACGGGGACGCACTCACACCTTGCACCACACACACAGGGACAACCACACTGGGGATTCGTGTCCCCACAAGGGTCTCCGGGGCCTCTATACCCCCCAAGCTCTCAGTGCACCTGTCCACAGCACTCCTCCCCTCAACCTCGCAAAGCACGACCGAACTCAGCTGGTCGTGACTCGCCTCAAGGGGGCATACTCCCTCCCCTCGTTCCTGGAGGAGGCCATCCAGGTGCTCGCACTGGGTCTCTACCCAGTCCGCCAGCTCACCCCCATTATCCTCCACTACCTCCGTGTGTGTGTGTGCATCACTTACCTTGTCTTCATCGTGTTGTCTCTCCTCTATCGTCCCCTTCCCGGCTTCCGTCACTGCCAACTCTTCACCCTTTACCTCCCTTGTCTCCACTATTATTTCCGTTGTCGTCACCTCGTATCTCGTCTCACACGTTTTGGTCTCCCCATTTTATTTTTTCCTTTTGGTCACCGTCGATTCCTCTGTCACGACCCTCGCCCAACACGCCCCCCGAATTATTTTTTTACCCGCCTCCACCGCGGGCCTGTCAGCCGTTGCACCCCCTTCCAGCTCGTTTGCTCCCACACGTGGAGTCGCCATTCCCAGCTCCCTGGTCACGGCCTTCATGCCCGCCTGCAGGCATCGGCCCATGTTCTGCGTCTCACCCCTTAGTTCTTTCATTTCTTTTTTCATTTGCTGTGTATTCGCATCCATCGTCGTTTTCACTTCATTTGTATTTGTATCCATCCTCGTTTTTACTTCGTCCATTTGCTTGTTCATGTTCGCAATCATCTTCGCTGTCGTTTCCGCATACATTTTTGCCAGCATGGTGAATAGCTGGGTCATGTCGGGTGCGCTTGGGTGAGCCGTTTCGGCAGGGGTCGGGGAAGGGTTTTGGTGGAGAGGGGGGGGGAGGTGTCATACACTGCGGCCGCTGCCGCACCCATTTCGGGCTCTGGGTTCAGTTGGGCGAGTCCGTGTTCCTGCACAATCAACATTTCCTGCTCGGGGATTCCATCCTGGACCATGGATTCTACACATTCTACATCCATTTCTAATACCCCCGGCTCCCGCTCGCCTTGAGACGCCATCTTGCTTCTCGTGAAGGGTTAATTTAACTCGCTCGTAATTTGGAGGGAATCGGGGGTCGCTTCTCTCACCCCTGGACCGATTCCCGTGAATTTCGCTGGAGACAGGAGAGCCCGTTGTCCCGTTCTCCAATACCAGTGCCGCGAGGAGGGCGATGAATTTGTATCGCACGACCTGACACCAGTGTTGCGGTTTTCGCGCCCGCCGGCGTGCTTACGGCCACGTAACTCGAATCGCGGCACGTCGCCCACCGAACGGACAATCCAGTCGTGACCCTCTCGGACTAACGCCGGGAACCAGTCACGGGTGGACCTTTCGGTCTCACCGCGATCGAGCCAATCAGCCCCCGCGTGGGATAGGGTTGCTCGCCGAATTCGACCTACCTAAGTACCCACGCGGAGGGTAGACCGGGCGATCGCACCTCGCCGCAGGTCGACTTCGGACACGGGCCACTTAAGCGACCCGTTCCGTACTATCAGAATAACCGAGCGGTGTTATCGTCGACCTCGACGGTTCGATTAATTATCTTGCGTATTCAGCCCACTACCAACCCTTTACGTGAAGCAAGATGGGGATTCAATAGAGGAAAAGACGAAGCGAAGCGGGAGAACAGTTCAATAATAAAGCACATTTATTCGCGGCACACGGGAAGCACACATATTCAATTCCACCAAAAGCACACAGAAAAGAAAAACACAATTCAATTTACACAAAAAGCAAATATAAAAGCGAAGACACAATGCAGAGCTAATACCGACTACCGAGCACACGGCAACACTTATACAATTCTACTTCACAGACGGCGCCGACAACACATACCCAAAACCAAGGAAAAGAAATACCCTCAAGGATGAGGCGGCCTGAGGCCGAGACCGGGTCGCGCCTACCCGTCTGGTGATGAGACGCGGAGCGGCGATGGCGCCTCAACTCCGCGGGCCTCGTGGACAGTGTCTGGCAGGGGGTGGGAAAGGGGCCCCCTTGGTCGCACTATCTCAGCGCGGGGGGGAAACAGGAGGGGGTTGCTGATGCTCGGGGTATAGAGGATCTTTATTATGTGCGACGAGCGTCTCCACCTCGGCCAGGTCGCGCTGTCGGCCTCCCTCGGGTGCAGCTTCCTGCACGACGCGAGCACCCCCTCGTCTGGTGTCGCCGCCTTTCCACAGCTCCGTCCCCTCCGTTCCGCACACGACGAGCAGCTCCACCGCCCGCGAAGTCTTGACCCTCTGCTTCCGACTCTCCTACTCTCCGCCTCTC
Organism: Eptatretus burgeri; assembly: GCF_056783735.1. NCBI lineage: Eukaryota > Metazoa > Chordata > Myxini > Myxiniformes > Myxinidae > Eptatretus > Eptatretus burgeri. The sequence goes on from NC_140972.1 coordinate 44,988,082, forward strand.
CGCCTCTCCGCCTCTGGACTCTCCGACTCTGGACTCTTCTTTGGACTCTCCTCTTCTCTCTGACTGACGAACACGGTCCTTTTATCCCCCCGTAGCTTCGCCTTTGACCCCCTCCCTTTGACCTTTCACCTCGCTCCCCATTGGCCCGAGAAAAAGTGGGCGTGAAGGCTTTTTGATCCACAAATTTGCATATATCGATCGTCCTGGAGGCGGGGCCAAATCGCCCCTCGCTCACCGATTGGACGGCAAAAAGTGGGCGTGTGTCGTTTTTGATCCGTTTTTGAAGCACAAAATCCGTGATTTTGTACACGCTGTTCGACGCGCGCCCTGCACGAGTCCAACACCGGTACCCACAGCGGGGCAAGAACGGTGGCGATGCTACGGTTGCGAGGTGTGACGTGAAGGTCGTGGCGGTTGTGGTGAAGCGGCGTTGTGGTTGGTGGTTGATGTTGTGGTTGTGGTGGTAATCGTGGCGGTTGGTCCAAAATAAAGATAGTAAAAGAAAAACGGCTATCCTGAAGAGTCGCAGCACGCATAAATGACATGTATTCCCACTAGACAACGGGTTTGGGCCTAACTACACATGTACTTACCGAGATACCTCACCTAAGGGACCTGAATGGTGGTTTGCGAATTTGGTAACCACAACAATACTTTTGATCTTCCTTGTGTTGTGTGGTCGATGTATTAAAACAGAAAGCAGTTCTGAACACCTTACTGTGGTACACACAGACAAGGTTTGTGTAGCCTTACATCATGAAGACAGGATGAATGTTTACTACATGTGTATTTTACAAAGTATTTGTCTGCTGTTTGAAGTATAGATCTTTAATTAAATTAAGGTGTAGCATATTCCAGTGAAAAGTGGATAAGTAAAGAGTAGGCTATATCCTGTGGCAAATGGGACAGGAGCAGGGACCTGCAGAAATTACACGTAATGTAAAATGTGACATCAGGACCTCAACTCTTCCCCCTCCCCCTCTCTCCTTCCCATTCCCACCATCTCTTCAGCCCCCCCTCCACCTCTCCCCTCCTCCCCCTTTATCTCCCCTTGCACTCCCTTGCCCTCACTCTGTCCCTTGCCCTCACTCTGTCCCTTGCCCTCACTCTGTCCCTTGCCCTCACTCTGTCCCTTGCCCTCACTCTGTCCCTTGCCCTCACTCTGTCCCTTGCCCTCACTCTGTCCCTTGCCCTCACTCTGTCCCTTGCCTTCACTCTGTCCCTTGCCCTCACTCTGTCCCTTGCCCTCACTCTGTCCCTTGCCCTCACTCTGTCCCTTGCCCTAACTCTGTCCCTTGCCCTAACTCTGTCCCTTGCCCTAACTCTGTCCCTTGCCCTAACTCTGTCCCTTGCCCTAACTCTGTCCCTTGCCCTAACTCTGTCCCTTGCCCTAACTCTGTCCCTTGCCCTAACTCTGTCCCTTGCCCTCACTCTGTCCCTTGCCCTCACTCTGTCCCTTGCCCTCACTCTGTCCCTTGCCCTCACTCTGTCCCTTGCCCTCACTCTGTCCCTTGCCCTCACTCTGTCCCTTGCCCTCACTCTGTCCCTTGCCCTCACTCTGTCCCTTGCCCTCACTCTGTCCCTTGCCCTCACTCTGTCCCTTGCCCTCACTCTGTCCCTTGCCCTCACTCTGTCCCTTCCCCTCACTCTGTCCCTTCCCCTCACTCTGTCCCTTCCCCTCACTCTGTCCCTTCCCCTCACTCTGTCCCTTCCCCTCACTCTGTCCCTTCCCCTCACTCTGTCCCTTCCCCTCACTCTGTCCCTTCGCCTCACTCTGGCCCTTCCCCTCACTCTGTCCCTTCCCCTCACTCTGTCCCTTCCCCTCACTCTGTCCCTTCCCCTCACTCTGTCCCTTCCCCTCACTCTGTCCCTTCCCCTCACTCTGTCCCTTCCCCTCACTCTGTCCCTTAACCCCACTCTGTCCCTTAACCTCACTCTGTCCCTTAACCTCACTCTGTCCCTTAACCTCACTCTATCCCTTCCATCTCACTCTGTCCCTTCCATCTCACTCTGTCCCTTCCATCTCACTCTGTCCCTTCCATCTCACTCTGTCCCTTCCATCTCACTCTGTCCCTTCCATCTCACTCTGTCCCTTCCATCTCACTCTGTCCCTTCCATCTCACTCTGTCCCTTCCATCTCACTCTGTCCCTTCCATCTCACTCTGTCCCTTCCATCTCACTCTGTCCCTTCCATCTCACTCTGTCCCTTCCATCTCACTCTGTCCCTTCCATCGCACTCTGTCCCTTCCATCTCACTCTGTCCCTCCCTCATTTCCCTCACTCTGTCCCTCCCTCATTTCCCTCACTCTGTTCCTCCCTCCTTTTCCTCACTGTCTCCAAGCCTGGTATTGGTCCAACGGTGAAGGTGGCTGTCTTAAGATCTCAGGGTCTTGAGTTTGAGCCCCTCTTTTTTTCACCGTTGAAATAACACCAGGTGGGTTGACTCAGCCTGTCATCCTTCCGAGGTCAGCAAAACGAGTACCAGCTTGCTGGTAACAGGGGCACTGCAACAGTGGCACAGCTACACTTCCAGAAAATGATCCAACCAGCAGCCCACAGGCTGCATACGAAACAACTCTGCCCCCCCTTCTCCTCTCTCTCTATCTCCCACCCCAATCTATCCTTCTCCCCCCCCCCCACACCCTTCTTTCTCCTCACTCACTCTCTCCTCACTCACTCTCTCCTCACTCACTCACTCTCCTCACTCACTCACTCACTCTCCTCACTCACTCACTCTCTCCTCACTCACTCACTCTCTCCTCACTCACTCACTCTCTCCTCACTCACTCACTCTCTCCTCACTCACTCACTCTCTCCTCACTCACTCACTCTCTCCTCACTCACTCACTCTCTCCTCACTCACTCACTCTCTCACTCACTCACTCACTCTCTCCTCACTCACTCACTCTCTCCTCACTCACTCACTCTCTCCTCACTCACTCACTCTCTCCTCATCCCCTCTTTCCGTTCCCCATTCTCCACATCATGCCTGATTAGAAACAGCTATTAAAACATGTTTTGCTTTTGAAAACAGCGATATCTGTATCATTTTCTTCCTGTTTTTTTTTGCAACTGAGTCTTAAACAATCTGAGTTGCAATGAAAAAGTGAAATAAGATATCAAATTTAAGTTCAGATCAAGCCCTGAGAGAGTCAGCGTGAGCATTACAAAAGAGGCCTGTGAAAGGCATTACATTACAAAAGAGGCCTCAGATCTACACAAAGTATAGAAATATGGCAACGGTAGTATGGAAGTTGTGGGTGTAGTAAGGCGAACTATCCAACTAATTGGTGTAACTTACATGCACGGGCACACACGGCTCCTTTTATAGTATCTTGATATAAACTAATACCTGAGTAGTCATGAGTAGTCCAACCTTTTCCTTTAAAACCATTGAAATTCCTCTTGGGACACTTTCAAATACTGTACAGTAATGTTGTTATTAACTCTTGTGGAATGGTGTTCCATGCTTCTTCCATGACCTTCCAAAGATAATATGTTCCTGGGATTCTTTTTTACTTATTTCCGCCAAATGGTCTCATACAGCTTCAATTATATTGAGATCTGGCCTTTGAGGGGGCCATTCCATACATTGAAGGACTCAAGCTTTTTCTTTCTTTTGCAAACAAGTTCCAGCTGAGTATTTTGGATCATCATGTGCTGTAAGATGATGTTTGAACCAATGTCTTGCACCACCGGGGATAGAATGGCAGATGAAATATATTTGTAACTTGTTGCAGTCAATATACCATCAATTTTAGGTAATTTTCCATCATCACTTGAGGATATGCATCCCCAAACTAGACTTGAACATCCTCCATGCTTAATTGTTGCCTTTTGAGCAAGGTTATTTATAAGTTTCAGTTTTTTCTCATCTCGCATACCATACTGTGTTTGAGTAGATCCAAATAACTGAAACTTTGACTTGTTTGTGGAAAGCACCTTTGACCATTATTCCATTGTCCAATTTCTGTTCTTGTGTGTACTTTAGCCTTTTAGTCTTGTTCCACTTTCTTAAGAGGTTTTCTTACTGTAACACATCCTTTAAGTCCTGATTTCAAAAGTAACCTTCCTACTGTTGATGGAAGGACAACAACACCTTCTGATAATTCTGTTGTCAATTCAATGCTTGTCTTATTTTTATTCCTTAAGGATATTATCTTGAAGTATTGCTCATCCTTGTTGGACAGGTTATCGGTTCTTTCAGTCTTGCATTTGCGAATTACAGATGATGTTTTATCTGCACTTGTTGATTATGCTTCGGATACCACACCTTGAAAATTGAGTGATGCGAGCTATTTCACTTTATGTTTTTCTTTCTTTTTGAAGAAACACAATATGATGGCAAACTTCAACTGAAATTTTAGCCATTTTGTTTAAAGCCAACAATTAATCCTGATTGATTTGTAGTCTGTAGTCCAAAAAGTGGGCTTTTCATTTTATGGACGTATAGAGGAACACCTAACAATGAGTCATCAACTAGATTTGAATGGTAAATGTGATGGATTAGTTACTAAAACACTTCATATTAGCTGCTCATGTAAGAGTTATGATCACAAGTTTTTGAAGATTCTGATCAATGTCAATTAAAGATTGTTAAATAACAAGCTTCGTTTATTCTCACCCAAACCAAGTTGTATTAATTACAGTGAACATTGTTATAATTGTAGAAAACACGAGTGGAGGCGCTGAGTAAATTATTGATATTTATAACATCCATACATTGTAACAACTGAATGTCTATAAGACTTTTGCACAGCAGTGTATGTAATGCTTCCATGAAATAAATCTGCTTCTGCAACCTGTTTTGACTCGTCGATGTTTTGAGCTTTCAGATCATGAGATGTGTGTCACACACAGCCTGTCATTATTTCAATAGATGTCATTAGAGTATGATTGCAAATTGTTTTTTTTTTAAACCTGTTCAGAGATGCTCTCATCACTTCATTCTCTCTTACAGTGGGGCTCCGATGTGTACCTCTGCTATAAGAAGTCTGTCGCTAAGGCCAACACCATCGCTTATGAAGCTGGTAAAGTGAACTCTGACTTTCGGGATCCTTTCGAAATTGCATTTAGAACTTTGTTAGTCCTAATCATCTTATTTATGCACTGGCTTGGTGGTGCAAGAGGTTGTGCTCTAACCTTTGAACTGTCTAGTCTTTTTATTACTTACGTAATCTAAAGATTTCGTAAGTATATTGATGACTTCCGTCCTCTGTTTGTTTGTGCGTTTGTGTGTTTGTGTGTTTGTTTGTAGGCACGATAACTCGAGAACGGAAGAAGCTACCAATGCCAAATTACACCATGTGATTCAGGAGGGTGATGGCTAGCGCTGATTAGATTTTGGTCAAAATCGGTCAAAGGTCAAGGTCACAGTGAGGTCAAACATAATTCCGTAAATTCATGTGGAGAAATGGAGTATTTTGCTTCGGTCGACGTTACGAGTTCGTTTTAACTTCGATTTTAATTTTGTCTTCGGTTTTTGCGATCGCTTAGGACGCTTAAAACTCGGTTGTCGAAATTCTGGTAAAAATCGGATGTTTTGGAGACGTTTTAAGATTGTATTAAAAATATTTCACTCGCCGCGTCACAGCTCGTCACGTGGTGCAGCGCGCTCGAGCAGAGGCGTTGTTGATCACGTAAAGGTTTTCCGTGAGTGCGCTGACTGTGTTTTCGATAAAGATGGTGTTTAAAAGTCTTTTTTTATCCCAATAAAGGTTATCGTCGCATGCCTGACTCGCTAAGCCGTCTGACTATGTAAAGATTGTTGGTGGATGGCCGAATATTACGGTTTTGTGACTTTGATAAAATAATATAAATAATTGTGTGGAGAAATGGACATTTTTGCTTCGGTCGACGTTACGATTTTTGATGGTTTGGTACAGAATAATCGTAGAAACTTCTGGTTTGCGTCGCTACCTTCTCTTGAGACAGCTTTTATGAGACAAGGTCAGATGTCAAGTTGACGATTTCGTAAGTACCAGTCTATGACTGCTTGTTTATTTATTTGTTTGTTTATTTATTTATTCTTGGCCTGGGTACAAACTGTCAGATTTATGCTTCCCAGACAGAGCATTGAATTGCATAGTACTCTGTCCCTCAGATGGACATCAATGCTGGATGTCCCATCTCCTAAAATTTATTGGTAGCTGTTAAAGATCCTTTTGTGCTTTTATCGAAGAGGCAGTGTGGGAAGAGTTATCACAAGTAACCTGAACAAGTTGCAAATCCCTGTCCGAACCTACAGGGGGCACTGCATCAGCCACGCTCCCTCACAATGATTCAAACCAGCAGTCTGCACACAAGAGAAGACTAGAATATTTGACAGAGGATATCCCTCTCTTTTATGAGGAAAAATAACAACTTGAACTGTTCTTGAATGCTTCTTGAGATTTGGGAGATGTTTTAAAGGTCAATGGGTAAGGTGCAAAAAAATATTCCAATATGACTTGCTGGTTTTAATAAATCGTTTTGTTGACTGGTATGAAATGGTTTTTACACTGTAGTCATCACTTTAATTGTGAGCTTCATCGGCACAGCCATCTTAGGATGAATGTTGGACTCACAATATAGAAGTGCCTATAAGTAAGTAGGCTTGTGCATCCTTTAATAGTTTAATATGAAGCAAGATGTAGCTGTTTTTTAATTTTACTTTTGAAACCTGCTGATAATGAGGATATCTCAAAAATGTTAAAAATGTATCCCAGACATTGATGAAGTGCATCCATGAAAGCCCCCCCCCCGCCCCCCGAATCGACAGTGACAAAACCAGGGAGCAAAGCAGGGATATTTCACAAAGAGTACTTGATGTATAGAATGGTCTTCCTGGGAAGGTGGTAGCTGCAGCGACAGTCGAAAGCTTGTAATATATCGTGAAACGCAAAAGAAACTTACCACTTGCCATCATTCTGACTGCTGCTATGACTGGTGTCAGTTACAGTGGTGAAATAATTACACTTCTTGTCATCATAGTTTTGGTGCAGCAGCAAGGTCCAAATATAATCTTGATAGGATAGAACCACCCGCTCTGACTTAGGACCATCTGCCTGTCCTGCCTTGCAGTGGTGACTCTTGGCTTCCCTGATCGAGGTCTGTCATCTGCAGAGTTGTGGAGGGTGTCTCTGTCCACCAGGGCCGATATCGTCTGGTGTGAACAGCCAAGGCGACGTGCCATCTCACGGTAGCTCAATCCGCCTTGCAGTATGCCCAAGGCACACTGCCGTTGATCCCTTGACAATCGTGGCATGTTGATTGAAATTCCCATTTTGCACTGGCCTTTTTAAAGCTAATATCAAGACATCATGTGCAGCTCATTAAAATCATCCCGTACCCCTTGGCTCAGCAGTGACAGTCAAAACAGCTGTTCAACAGCTGTGCTATGAAGTGACCATTGAAGGTTCAAGTGACCATCCGTGACCGTTTTGTCTGACAGTGAGGACACTATTGTCCACAAATAAGTTCACACATTTACTACACGCAGTGTTATTGTTGATATTTGAAGGTTTAAAAGGAGGTAAGTTTCTTTTGCGTTTCAGTATAGTTGGATAGATACTGAAAAGCAATGGGGATAGAAGGGTTTAGGGACAGTGATGAGACGAATGAGGGTAAACTGAAATTAAATTAGGTAATCTGTGGGCAGTGTGTGCATGTTGAGCTTCTTGGGTATGGGATATCAATTATCTTGAGTTGTGGGTGTTCTCAAACTGCCTAGTTATTAAGGTGTCAACATGTCTGTGTTAATGAAAACCTCACCTAACGCTCCCCCCTCTCTGTCCCCCAAAATTTCCATCATATGTTGTTATTGATGCCCCGTGACATACCTCTTCACCCTGCTCTTCCCACACTGTTCACGTCCGTCCTACCCATAGAATGGATGTCAGTTTGTGGTGGGTGTGGTGCTGTGCTCGTGGATTTGATCATTTGATTAGGATGGAGGAATTGGGGCTTAAGTGAGGGAGTTGTGGGGGGGGGGGAGGAGAAGGGGTGAGGGAGTGCAGGGACATCTGTCAGGTGATGATGTGTCACAGGCTTCCTGTGTCGAGAATTCCTTGTATTACCTTCTATAAAACACTTTTGTGTTTTTACATTGGGTAAATGGAGGGTTTTTACTGCTTCTGCAATTACTTCGACTATTATTACCAACTTCATTTTGAAGGTTACGCAAGTTACTTTGTATTTGTTTCCACATATTGTTCAATTTGAAACTTGCAACATATTGTCACATGCTTATTCCACAAAATAACTCAAACGCTCGTTCTTCCTGCTGGTTAAGATTTCTCAGAAATGTTAAAGTGCATGTGCGTGTGCCTGTATATTTTCTTTGAACGTCAGCCTTTTTCCAGTGGAAGAGCAAATGAAAAGCATATCATCTACAAAGCTGTCATAATTGCCATGAAGTGTAGTTTCATTGAACAGCCCATTTTGGATTTGCTGCTTACTCGCTAAGGAATTGATTTATAGGAAACGTTAAATGGAGTCTCTTGTGGGAGGAATCTTGGCTGTCAATTTGTTCCACTCCGATCTTTTGGATTTGTCTTCCAGACCATGAAAGGCATTTCTTACCAAACAGCGGCTACTCGATCATAAAATTCCTTTGGCACATCCTCTGTCTACCCACGTACATTGTCTAATCTCTGCTGTTCCGTAGTTTTGCCGACTTTTTTCTTTTCGAATAGCATGCAATAAAATGTCTGTGCCACTAAAGGTCAATTTCTCATTAAAGTTAAAATAAAAATAACAAAAACTTATCTCGATGTCTTGTTCCTATTGTGTGCTGCCTTTTTGGCTGCTGGTTGCATCATTGGTTATGGGCGTGGCTATGCCGCTGATGCAGTGCCCCTATTACCAGTATACTGGTGCTCTTTTTGCCAACCTCGGAAGGATGACTGGCTGAGTCAACCCCCTGATGTTAATTCAGTAGAAACGAGACTCAAACTCGGGACCCTAGGATCCCAAGCCACCACCCTAACCGCTAAGCCAACACCAAGCTCTCATGTCGTGTTGAAACTTTGCTTTTGTAGAATTGTTCATCGCCTTAATTGGAGAAATATCCATTGCCATCAATGTACATTCTTCAAACGCAGTAGTATGCAATCTTTCAAAAATGATATTACTTTGCTTCTTTAAAAACTCTGAAGTTTGAATAAAATTTTCCAAATTACAAAGTTTATTATTTGTGTTAATACTCTCACACGTTATAAACAACTTTTTTTTTCTGTTTATGAAAATCCATCGGGTTTAGGTATGGTGAAACAGTTTCTGTTGAATTTGATGCAATAGCACAAATATCGAAGCTATAATCTGCATTTTCCTCTTGCTATCAACTGACTTCCTGTGCAATTATCTGAAGTTGCTGTTGGAAGTGATGTTCATCAATTAACTCACTCCAGCATGAAGCAACTCCTCACAAATATGTGCACCATCGTATTTTCGTCACAATAAAACTAAACAATAACATAAAGTGTAATAAACTGCAGGATTACAGTTTAAAAATGTTCTACTCTTGTGCATACAAACAAACCGTGGTTAATTGAGGAAAGATACAATTTGGAAACTGAGCACGTGATGCTCCCGTTATAATCACCTGAACCGAGTCCCAGTCCCCCACCCCCTGGAAATTTCCATGCAAATCACGTATCCCACAGATTTTGCATACATGTCTGCACACGAACCGTGTCAGTACCCGCTATAAATTGGCCTCCCATGAGGTCTAAGTCAGTTAATGAATGGCTTGGGGTCATTCTACACCAACCGAGTTTGCTCAGGCAATCAGAATTGTTCAAATGGGATGACTGATACTGCTATTATTTCCCAGTACAATGTTCATCACAATGTCATTTCTAGGGCACTGACAAGATACTATCAGACTTGACAGTTTATGCAGAGAACTTGTAAATGTCACCTAAGGGTAACAGCCCGTCGTGATAATACATGATCTTGCCCTCCTTACCAGAAGGAAATACCTTTTTTTCTCCAGAATGTCCTGCAAAAGATTAACCGGCCATCAAATTTTTATGTAGACAGTTCAGGACTGACCATGCCAATGGTATGAGGTCCAAAGGCCCATTTAACGGAGTATCTTTGACAGCACAGCAGTGCATGTAATGTGGCACCCCGGCATAACTGCAGGATGAATTGTTGGTACAATGTTCTTTTCACAGATGTGTCGAGATTCTACTTCGATGTCAATGATGGGTATGCCAGAGTCTGAAGTTAAGGTGTGGTGGTGATTTGCTAATTGTGTCATGAGGCAGCATGGTCAGTTTGGTGAGAGCAGCTGATGGTTTGGGCTGACATTCAAGTTGGCCGATGAACTGATTTTGCCATCATTCTGACTGCTGCTATGACTGGTGTCAGTTACAGTGGTGAAATAATTACACTTCTAGTCATCATAGTTTTGGTGCAGCAGCAAGGTCCAAATATAATCTTGATAGGATAGAACCACCCGCTCCCGACTGGAGCGACCAGGGGGGTGGATCATTCTCATGTGTAATGTGCATGTGCGTGCCATGTGGCCCGTGGTGTGTTCATATAATAATAATAATTATTATTATTACTAGTACGGGCCCGTAGGGGCGGGCCCGTAGGTGCGTAAATGATGACTGGATTGGGGCATTATTTCAATTAGATCGGACCAACCGTATCATAAATGGCCATAACTTGGGAAACACCTGGGAAACATATTCAGGTCTCCAGCGTCAATTATGACGTCATATCAAATGAAGAAGAATTGACGCCCCCCCCTCTCTCGCCCCCTCACTCCCCCCAGTCTCGCCCCTCCTCTCTCCTCCCTCCTCTCTTGCCCCCACTCTCACCCCCTCTCTCGCCCCCTCCTCTCTCCCCCTCTCTTGAATTGTGACGCCCCCTCTCTCTCACCCCCTCTTTCCCCCCTCTTTCCCCCCTCTTTCCCCCCTCTTTCCCCCCTCTTTCCCCCCTCTTTCCCCCTCTTTCCCCCTCTTTCCCCCCTCTTTCCCCCCTCTTTCCCCCCTCTTTCCCCCTCTTTCCCCTCTTTCCCCCTCTCTCTCGCCCCCGTCTCTTCTCCCCCTCTCTCGCCCCCGTCTCTTCCCCCCTCTCTCGCCCCCGTCTCTTCCCCCCTCTCTCGCCCCCGTCTCTTCCCCCCTCTCTCCCCCTCTCTCCCTCCTCTCTCACTCCTAGTCTCACCCCTCCTCTATTCCTCCTCTCTCTCCCCCTCTTTCCCCCTCTCTCACCCCCTCTCTCGCCCCCTCCTCTCTCCCCCTCTCTTGAATTGTGACGCCCCCTCTCTCTCACCCCTCTCCCTCGCCCTTCTCTCTCGCCCCCACTCCCACCCCCTCTCTCACACCCTCCCTCTCACACCCTCTCTCCCGTCCCCCTCTTTCACTCTCTCTCGTCCCCACTCCCACCCCCTCTCTCCCCCTCTCTTTCCCCCTCTCCCCCTAGTCTCACCCTTCCTCTCTCCCCCTCCTCTCTCGCCCCCACTCTCAACCCCCACTCTCCCGCCCCCCTCTCTCGCAGATATTGGTCGACAGATAAATGGCCGTAACTTGGAAACCGCTCGTCCGATTAATATCAAACCTCAAAAAGGCACATCCGCGGGTCCCCAGCAATATTCCTGGCAAGTTTCAATCAGATCGGACCGTCAATCGTGCAAAAATAAATAAATACATACATAAATAAACATTGTGATGTCATAGCACTGTCTTGTCATTGGTCGACAGATAAATGGCCGTAACTTGGGAACTGCTTATCCGATTAATATCAAACCTTGAAAAGGCACATCCATGGGTCCCCAGCAATATTCCTGGCAAGTTTCAATCAAATAAGACCGTCAATCGTGCAAAAATTTTTTAATAATAAATAAATAAACATTAATTGTGACGTCATTCGTGATGTCATAGCACCGTGTCCTGTCATTGGTCGACAGATAAGTGGCCATAACTTGGGAACCGCTCGTCCAATCGATATCAAACCTCGAAAAGGCACATCTGCGGTCCCCGGCAATATTCCTGGCAAGTTTCAATCCGATCGGACCGGTGGTCATCCGGTTATTAATAATTTTGGAAAAAATTGGCATGATGAGGTGAGAAGGTGGAACGACACCTTCAGCTGCCATATATACACCTTTTCAACACTGAAAAAGTAGTAAAATGGCCGTAACTTGGGAACCGCTCGTCCGATCGATATCAAACCTCGAAGGCACATCCGCGGGTCCCCGGCAATATTTCCGGCAAGTTTCAATGAGATCGGACCGGCAGTCGTCGAGAAACAGCGATCGCAGACAAACAGACACACACACACAGAGATTGCTGGAATTATAGATAGATAGATTATTATTATTATTATTGGATCAAGCCTTACAAGCTTGGACCCAATTGATTTTCTTCTGTTTATTCTATACCAGCAAATACCACCCGTCACTTCACTGACGGGAATACTAAGAAGGGGGGCGGTGGGGTGGGGGAAAGAGAGAAAGAGAGGGGAGAGGAAGGAAGGCAGGGTCCCTTCTCTCATCCCTTTCCCTCCCTCCCTCCCTCCCTCCCTCCCTCCCACAAATGTACCCAGCGTTGCCTGGGATCTAATATACATCTATTTGACTACCACAATTAAGCACATATTTAGAGTAAACATTTTCTTTTTCAATTTGCAAATGATTGAACAGAAATATCAACAATTAAACATGTTATTGTAATGCTTTTGGGGAGACAATATTTAATGCTTTTCCATCAAGAGCCAGAACATGTAAATTGTTAGGTGTTCCACTTCGAGAGAAGCCCTTATTTAGTTGTCCATGTGAAAAAGATATTTGAAATTTGTTTCGTTGTCAGACACTTGAAACACACTCTCTAACCAACGATATAGGCATACAAATCAAAATAGCTCGTTTTTAAATCTTGGCAGGATGGATATTTCAATAAGTTGGCGAAGGCAGTCTCCTTTTTCTACAAACTCTTCTATCACCCTTGAGAGTTGTGTCTTAAGATGACCAGTATCATTAGACTGTGTGCATGCGTGAGCGATATAACTGTCTTTTCTAGGAACAACCATTCTTCAAAGAAAGATGTAGGGATGGTTTCATATGATAATTTCTTGTGACCATCCCTTCCTTGTTTTCATACTTTTTGGAGAAACATCCCTCCATCATTTTGCATTTTTAAAAAAAGTTT
>NC_140972.1:45006223-45011223 GCF_056783735.1 Eptatretus burgeri
GCATCAGCAACCCCCTCCTGTTTCCCCCGCGCTGAGATAGTGCGACCAAGGGGGCCCCGTTCCCACCCCCTGCCAGGCACTGTCCACGAGGCCCGCGGGTTGCGGGGCCATCGCCGCTCCGCGTCTCATCACCAGACGGGTAGGCCCGACCCGGTCTCGGCCTCAGGCCTGCCCCATTCTTGGGGGATTTCTTTTCCTTGGTTTTGGGTATGTGTTGTCGGCGCCGTCTGTGAAGTAGAATTGTATAAGTGTTGCCGTGTGCTCGGTAGTCGGTATTAGCTCTGCACTGTGTTTTCACTTTTATGTTTGCTTTTTGTGTAAATGGAATTGTGTTTTCTTTTTTGTGTGCATTTGGTGGAATTGTATTTGTGTGCTTTCCGTTCGTCGCGAATAAATGTGCTTTATTGTTGAACTGTTCTCCCGCTTCGCTTCGTCTTTTCCTCCATTGAATCCCCATCTTGCTTCACGTAAAGGGTTGGTAGTGGGCTGAATACGCCCGATAATTAATCGAACCGTCGAGGTCGACGATAACACCGCTCGGTTATTCTGATAGTACGGAACGGGTCGCTTAAGTGGCCCGTGTCCGAAATCGACCTGCGGCGAGGTGCGATCGCCCGGTCTACCCTCCGCGTGGGTACTTAGGTAGTTCGAATTTGGCGAGCAACCCTATCCCACGCGGGGGCTGATTGGCTCGATCGCGGTGAGACCGAAAGGTCCACCCGTGACTGGTTCCCGGCGTTAGTCCGAGAGGGTCACGACTGGATTGTCCGTCCGGTGGGCGACGTGCCGCGATTCGAGTTACGTGGCCGTCGCACGCCGGCGGGCGCGGAATCCGCAACACTGGTGTCAGGAGTGGGATACAAATTCATCGCCCTCCTCGCGGCACTGGTATCGGAGAACAGGAAAACGGGCTCTCCTGTCTCCGGCTAAATTTACGGGAATCGGTCCAGGGGTGAGAGAAGCGACCCCCGATTCCCTCCAAATTACGAGCGAGCAAATTAACCCTTCACGAGAAGCAAGATGGCGTCTCAAGGCGAGCGGGAGCCGGGGGTATTAGAAATGTATATGTGTAGTAATGTAGAATCCATGGCACAGGATGGAATCCCCGAGCAGGAAATGTTGATTGTGCAGGAACACGGACTCGCCCAACTGAACCCAGAACCTGAGGTGGGTGCGGCAGCGGCCGCGGTGTATGACACCTCCCCCCCCCTCTCCACCAAAACCCTTCCCCGACCCCTGCCGAAACGGCTCACCCAAGCGCACCCGACATGACCCAGCTATACACCATGCTGGCAAAAATGTATGCGGAAACGACAGCGAAGATGATTGCGAACATGAACAAGCAAATGGACGAAGTAAAAACAAAGATGGAAGCGAATATGAAAAACGAAATGAAAGGCATGAACAAACAAATGAACGAAAAGATGGATACAAATACAAATGAAGTGAAAACGACGATGGACGCGAATACACAACAAATAAACGAAAAGATGGATACAAAAATGAACGGAATGGAAACAAACATGAAGGAGGAAATGAAAAAGCTGCGGGGTGAGACGCAGAACATGGGCCGAAGCCTGCAGGCGGGCATGAAGGCCGTGACCGGGGAGATAAAAATGGCGACTCCACGTGTGGGAGCAAACGAGCTGGATGGGGGTGCAACGGCTGACAGGCCCGCGGTGGAGGCGGGTGAAAAAATAATTCGTAGAACGTGTTGGGCGAGGGTCGTGACGATGACCGAAAGGGAAAAATTAAATGGGGAGACCAAAACGTGTGAAACGAGACACGAGGTGACGACAACAGAAATAATAGTTGAGACAAGGGAGGTAAAGGGTGAAGAGTTGGCAGAGACACGGGAGATGGGAACGATAGAGGGAAGACTACACGATGAAGACGGGGTAAGTGACGCACACACACACTGAGGTAGTGGAGGATAATGGGGGTGAGCTGGCGGACTGGGCAGAGACCCAGTGCGAGCACCTGGATGGCCTCCTCCAGGAACGAGGGGAGGGAGTATGCCCCCTTGAGGTGAGTCACAACCAGGTGAGTTCGGTCGTGTTTTGCGAGGTTGAGGGGACGAGTGCTGTGGACGGGTGCACGGAGAGCTTGGGGGGTGTAGAGGCCCCGGAGACCCTTGTGGGGACACGAATCCCCAGTATGGTTGTCCCTGTGTGTGTGGTGCAAGGTGTGAGTGCGTCCCCGTGTGTGGAAGCGACCCCGTGTGTGAGTGGTGTGGTGGCGATGGTGCCAGAGTACGTGCTTCCCAGCACGCCGTGTGTGGATGAGGCACCGTGTGTGAGAGAGGCCGTGTGTGTGGATGAAACGGCCAGTATGAATGAGGCACCACGTGTGAGTGGTGTGGTGGCGATGTTGCCGGAGTACGTGCTTCCCAGCACACCGTGTGTGGATGAGGCACGAAGTGTGGATGAGGCACCGCGGTTGAGTGCCCCCGCGTGTGTGGATGAGGCACGGAGTATGAGTGAGGTACCGCGGGTGAGTGCCCCCGCGTGTGTGGATGAGGCACGGAGTGCGAGTGAGGCACCGCGGGTGAGTGCCCCCGCACGCGTGAGTGAACGGCCGTGTGCAAGGTCGCTGTGTGCCAGGGAGACCGTGTGTGTGAGAGAGCGGTATGAGAGGAAGATGTCGGTCGGCATGCGGGAGCACGCAGCCGCGTCTCCCCGTGTGAATGTGATTGAGTGGACTGTGTGCGTCGTGACACGCAGGTATGCGTGTGTGGAATGGAGACGACGACGGCGACATGCGAGTCAAGAAAGCCGGGTCACGGCTGTGGCTGTTTCGAGGACCGTGCCGGGTTCACCCAGCAGTGAGCACGCGGTTCGTGCTGTGCAACGCACGAGACCACCACGTGCTCGCTTGCGAGAGTGAAGTCCCGGTCCGGAAACGCACGCGGTGGATTTGCCGATCCCGCGGACGGACAAAGTTTAGGCAGGTAAACGGATTTGGACCGGACGGGTTCTCCACGCGATCGTGTGTGTTAAGCTCCAACGGGCAAAGCACATGTGTTCGCGTGGGGAACCCCTCGAGACGTGGGGCTTGTGTTTTTTTTTGCGCACGGTGACGCCATGGCTGCACGTGGGGTTGGAATCCGGCAGGAGGGGTATCTCTGCCGGATGGTCCCGTCCAAGGAGGGACGAGGAACACGTGCAGCTGCATGACGTCACGGCCAGGTGCAAAGTGCGCGAGCTCTGAGTTGCCGCGCAGGTGCTGCGCATGGAAAAGGAAAAAGCAAGCCTCACTTTCGGGTGTACAGGATTCCTGGGCAAGGGGTGAAAGACCCCCTTACCCTGGGCACAGGATGGAAACTAGTTAGGGGGAAGGGTTAGCTTAGTTAGACCGACTCCATGGGGCAGGGGTAAGTCCTCATGGAGTCCGTGGAATGGATTAGTTAGAGGGATTGTAGCCAGATTTAGGTTGGGAAATAAAATGAATTTTTGAGTTAGGAGACAGAGACAGACTGGTGAGTGTGTAGAGGGGACGTAGTTTAGCTACGTAGTGTTAAAAGGAACGTGCTATAGTTTAAGGGACGACGTGGGAGCACGAGTTAGTTAGGGGATGTAGTTAGAAGGATGGCAGAGTTCAGTGTGTGTGTTGAAGAGTTGTTGGTGAGTTATGATGTGGAAGCATGAGGTGAGCACTTGTTGAGTGAGTGAGGCCAGCGGGTCTGTGTGTGTGGAGTGAATGGGGAATGCATGGTGCGATGAGTGATTGGGGGGAGGAGTGACTCCCGCCCAAGGGACCCCCGGGGTCAGAGTAAAGTGAGTTAACGGGGTTAGTCAAATTGAAAAATGGAGGTCGTTTTGTTGTTGGTGGGAAAGTAGGCTCGAGACCCATTTGGAGGGGTGCAGGAGCCCTGTTGACGGGCTTGGGAGCGTGGCTGCGAAAGGTGAGTATCGCTGAGTGGGTACCCCGGGCACCAGGCTAGTCGGCCGTGGTAGGCCAAGGGCCCATGGGGGGCCGGGATAGAGTAGTGGGCACGGGTGCGCCTGCTTGGTGCGGGGGCCCGGGGCGCCATTAGCCACGTGGGCAGTGTTGTGGGCACGGGTGACCCTCGGAAAGGGGCCCGGGAGGCCGGCCTGCCACGTGTGCGTTTCAGGGGAGGTGCCATGGAGGGCACTCCCCGGTGTTAGGGAGCTGGTAGGCTCGGAGGCAGTGTAGTGCCCGGGGGTGCCATAGCGGGAGATTCGGCAGAGGGTCGTGCCTGCCAAAGGGAGCCACGTGTCCCAGCCAGGAGACCGTGTGAGGGCACGGAGAGAAAATTCGGGGGGCGAGGCCCGAAATTGTGACACCAACACAGGCGACGGGAATCTGGGTTGTTAGAACCAATAGTTTAAGCGAGAGGCGCTTGTTGAAAGCCCCGGGGTAGTTTAACAGTTAAATGGTTAGGATAGATTAGGAGATGTACCCCTCCGCACCATCCATCCCCTCGCTCTCGTTGTGGGCCGCTGGACCCACTTTGGGTTAGATCGCCGAACTCTGGGGAGGCCATTCTGAGGCTTCGTTGGGCCTCGACACAGGACGCTAGCTCTCCCTTGTTCCCCTCCGGGAAGGGAACGTAGGGGTTGGGAGTAGGCGAGGTGACAGGATAGGTTAGCCGAACAAGGACGATAAAGGGGGTTAGGGGACGATTTCTAGTGGGGAAGTAAAAATAAAAACAATAAAAAAATAAGTTGGGGCTAAATTGGGGTTGGACAAATTAAGGGAGTGGGTATGTACAGTGACAGGCAAAGGCGATAGGTTGGGAGGGAGACAGGTAGGTAGGTCCGAGCCCGCCTTCCAAGTGGCCAGCACCACCGCACTCCCTCCACCAACTTCCACTGACGGCAAAAGCTGGCCAGCTTCATCGGCAGCTGTGTTCTGCAAGGCCTGTGCCGGCCAGTTCATCTGCTGGCTGTTTTTCTTCAAGGCCTGTGCCGGCCAGTTCATCTGCCGGCTGTGTTTGCCTGCAGCGGCCTTCTTCTGCGGGCTGTGTTGCCTGCACC